>NW_011889106.1:1284914-1305179 GCF_000151845.1 Pteropus vampyrus | reverse complement strand
AGAATTTTGAGTCATGAGCACATACATTCTTTCTCAACTGTCATCTCTTGTTTCATCCATGAGATACATAAGTTGTTATGCAGAGTTAGATGGAGGAAGAATGTTTTGGCTGCAAAGGATGACAGATTCATTTACAATAATAAACTGCTATTTGAAAATTTAAGTATGTCCTTATTATGTCTGAAGACTAAGAAAGACCTGGAGGCTTTCTGAAACCTCATTGGTCATACTCAGGCAGTAATTCTATTAATGACTTTAAGTCCAAGCTTTATGCAGTGTGTTTTGAGTGTGTTTCAAGGATCATTTGGTTAAACAATTTCCTAACTACAACAGAGAAAAAAAAATGGCTGAGTGCAATTCAAATTGACATTCAGTTAGCATCGACTCTCGTCCACAGTGAATCTGGTAATATCTTTTCCGGGCAGACATTTGTTTCGTGAGTATGGGCTTAACGGATATCTCAAAAAAGTAGTCTTGCTTGTTAGCACTGTATTCTAGCCTACAAGAGATAAAAAGGCTAAAGGTATCAATTGGAAGATTTCTTACTTATTATTTTTGTAATGTACCAGTTGGCTTACTTCAGCCTCCAAAAAGATTTTATTATATAGGAAATATGAGAAAATTCAAGTTATTTCTCATAGACCTGTATCTATGGCAGAAACCTGGAAGAATCTTAAGCAAGAATGAGGCAGATGTTGCTCTTGCAAAGGCCATAATAATCCCATTTATATGAAAAACATAATTATGGTTCCAGAGATCAATACTGATTATTTACTTCATAGATGGATTATGTGTATGGCATGGAAGACCCAGTTGTATCTAATTACTAAAATCTCTCCCACATTGTACATAGGAGAAAAAAATACACATATCTTTGGGAACTCCACACCTAACAGAGAACTAATTAATAGAGTGATGCTTCAATATTGGGCAATGCTATTTGCTAGAAACAGCTGTTCAGTATGGCATTTGTCATGTAGAAATTAAGACTATAGTACACTATAGATAAATGATTTTACTAATTAGAGCTTCTTAACTGTCACATAAGAAAATAAGGAAAAAAAATAGAATGTAGTGACTAAATGTTGTATCTGAAGATTGCCAGTTTTCAAATTCCAGCTTTACTACTCAATAGCTACATAAGTTTGGGCCTCTCATCTAAATTTCTTCATCTACAAATAGACATATTATAATTTATTTCATAAGTCAATAGTGAGAACTAAGTAAGAACTAACATATGTGAAGTTCTCAGCACTGTCAGGATTAATTCATGTTAACTATTTATTATTATTATTATTATTATTATACGCCTATGTGCCTCACAATATGCTAGGAATTTTCAATTTCTTATTTTTTTTTAACACTAATAAGCACCTTGTCAAATAAATTCTGTGCTTGCAAGCCAGAAAGTTGACTTTGGGTAACACATTTCAACCAAATGTACACAAAAGGTATTTCACAGCTCTCAGAAGCAAAAAGAATTCTAAATAAAATAGTTAATGACTAAATACAAAAAGAGTAGAAACCAGGATGATTCTAGTGATTCACATAGCAGGTATACTATGCTGCTTCTGCTGGGGTGAATCGAGTCTAACCAAATTTTTCGTTCTTTTATCACTAGGCTAAAGAGATACTATAATTGGTTAAGCTTGGATTTTTAAGCACAATTTGCCTAAGGAAGAAATGGACACCCTGTTGGACTGTCCCATAAAGACTAATCAGAGTGGGGAAGAGGTACTCCTATAAAAGGAAGTCAAGGTGATGTTACTTGAAAAAAAAACGATGATGCATAGACACAGATAGAAAGTTTCTATAAATTTTATTTTAGAATTTAATGGAGTTATTTTGTGTTGTCACCTTTAAGGAGTGGGAAAGGATATTGAGTAAAGTAAGAGGACCCAATAAATGGTGTGGAAGTTCAGACTAGTCAGTAGTGCTGGTGATGGGTGAGAAACCATCATGAGAGATTTCTCTTGTGAATTCATTTTCTGAAATTCCTGATAAATTTATTTAATATTTCCTCTAGAGGATGAAGTATCTTTTCTAGCAAAGATTTTATAAATTTGCTTTTAGATTGTACTCATACAGATATGTTGCTATAGGCTCCTTATACTATTTTAGACTCTCTGCAAATAGAAATCTTGATAGGACCAATTTTTTATGGAGATTGTAAATAAAGTTTCTTACCATTTAAATCAATCTCCTTACTGTTGTCAAATATAATTTAATTGCTCCTGTAACTAATCATGAGCCTAACATTAAAAACTATCAAATTGATGTCAGTTTCCTTAAATACCTTCCAAAGTCACTAGTGATAGTGATAGCAATAGAAATTTTACAAATATGAAAATATTGAATACTATGTTTCTAAGCCGTGTTGAAGGTATCCATTGGCAAATATCAAAATATTACATATAAAATTACATGGGAAAGTGAAAAATTCCTTTGGAGAAATTACTTCAGTTATTATTTTTTTCTCAAACAAGTGAAGATCATCTTATTAAACATTTATTTTCAGATTTAGTCAATTTAAATACTACCCACTCACTTTGACCATAGAAAAAGAAACTAGGCAACGGAACTATAAAATTTTCATAGAATAACCAGAGCTTCATTATGAACTGGTTTCGAACATTTTTTTTTCTATTCCTTTTTATCCTTTTCTGGTAAGATAATTGAAGCAAGTTTCCTTCCTAAGCCTACTCTTTGGCTGTTAAAATACTCTGAAGTATTAATTTTGATTCTTGGGTTTGCTTATTACTTGGAATTTCATTCCAGCCTTTTAAAATGTGTTGTGACATTCATTTTAAGTTTATTGCACATCTAATGTAATATGAATCTTACAACAAAATTCAGTTCTCTCAAATTCAAAGACTGCTGTAACTGTAACTGTATCTTTTGCACCTGCTTGGAGAGAAATGGAAGGTATGCTCAGAGTTTAGGAGGGAGAGATTCTTCTAAAGTGAAGTTTTATCTATTTCAATAGTACTTACTCTAAATAGTCATAAAGAAGGAATTATTTTACAGTTACATAATATAGGATCACTTTAAGCCAGACACAGATGTTTCAAATTAAAGTGGTCCATTTATAGAAGTACAAAACCAAAGAAAGTTTTTAAATGGTAGGATGACAGACGGCCTACTTATCAGTTGAGCCTGCTTCAGAAGCCCTAGGTGCTCTCCCATTATAAAAGACAAAGCCTTTTAAAATGTATACACATCATAACATTTCTAAAAATATAGGTTTCAAAACTGCTAGCACTTAAGACCACTAGCTTCTAGAAATAAAGCCTTGGTTGTGCGATAAGCTCTCTCTAAGCACTACATTTCAGTTCAACACATAATTGGGATTTAAAAGCATTAAAATGGCAAAAATCATGAAGTAGTACCATTACCGGTGTACTAATATTGTCCAGGAAGAAAAGATACATTTACATTAGTATTAACTGAGGTCAGGCAACCCCCATAGGCAATATTTATCCAATTAGCCCTGCCAGAAATTCCCATCATTATTCAATTCTTCATGTTAAAGCATTATTAATCCTCCTCTATCAGATTGTATATATTATCTGAGAGGGAGTAGAACATTCAGCCATTAAATGTTAACTTCAGTTTGGTTAAATTTAAGGAAATGAGACACAGCTCAGTTTTTTTTTTTTCAATTGAGGTGACATTAACATAAAATAAAATTGACCATTTTAAAGTGAATAATTTAGTGTCATTTATTACATTTACAATGTTGTACAATTACCACCTCTATAGAGTTCCAAACATTTTCATCAAACCAGAAAAAGATTCCATATGCATTAAGCAGTTATTCCTCATCCCTTCTTCCTCTAGGCCTTGGAAACCACCAAATTGCTTTTTAATCTATGGATTAATTTATTTGGAATATTTCATATAAATAGAATTGCATAATATGTAACCTTTTGTGTCTGACGTTTTTCACTTAACATAAATGTTTTTGAGGCATGTAACAGTACATCATACCTCTATAAGACTTAATGTTTTATTTATATATATATATATCACAATTTATAAATTTTTGAATTGCTTCAAACTTTTGTCCATTGTGAACAATGATACCATTATCATTTGTGTACAAGTATATTTTGAGATCTGTTTTTAATTCTTTTGAATAAATACCTAGGAGTAGAATTGCTGAGTCATATGGTAATTCTGTTTAATTTTTTAATGTACCTTCACATTTTCCACAGCTACTAAGCATTCCAATCAGCAATGTATGAGGTTTGTAATTTCTCCATACCATCGACATTAGTTATTTTTGCATTTAAAAAATAATAAATTCATCCTAGTGGGAGTGAAGTGATGTTTTATTGTGTTTTTGTTTTGTTTTGTTTTTATTTCAAATATACAGTACCTAGTTAAATATTTATAAAATTTATGAAGTGATCCTGATTCCCCTGATTAGTCTGTATCCACCTAACACTATACATAGTTATTACTATATTATTCACTATATTCCCTATGTTGTACTCTACATCCCTGTGACTGTTTTGTTACTACTAATTTGCCTTCATCCTTTCACCTTTTTCACTCAGTACCCCCAACTCCTCTCCTCTCTGGCAATCACCAGTTTATTCTCTGTATCTGTGAGTCTGCTTTCATTTTGTTTGTTAATTTCTTTTATTCCTTAGAGTCCACATATAAATGAAATCAGATGGTTTTTGCCTTTGTCTGTTTGACTTATTTCACTTACTATAATACCCACTAGGTCCATCCATGTCATTGTAAATGGTAAGATTTCACTTTTTTTATGGTGAAGTAATACTCCATTGTATATATGTACCATAACTTCTTTATTCCATCATTTATTAATGGAGACTTAAGTTATTTCCGTATCTTAGCTATTATGAATAGAGCTGCAGTGAACATAGGAGTGCATAATTATTTTTTCAAATTAGTGTTTTGGTTTTCTTTGCATAAATAACCAGAACTGCAATTGCTGGGTCAAAAAGTAGCCCTATTTTTAATTTTTTGAGGACCCTCAAAACTGTTTTCCAAAGTGGCTGTTCCAATTTTCGATCCTACCAACAGTGTACGAGGGGTCCCTTTTCTCCACTTCTTTCCATCACTTGTTTTTTGATTTATTGATGATAGCTTTTCTGACAGATATGAGGTGATATCTCATTGTGGTTTTAATTCACATTCACATTTCTATGATGCTTAGCGACCTTGCACATTTTTTTATGTCCATTAACCATCTGTATTTCTTCTTTATTTACCTAATGACTAATAATGTTGGGCAACTTTTCATGTGCTTGTTGGTCATTTGCATATCTTTAGAGAAATATCTATTCAATCTTTTGGATTGATTTACTTTGGGTTTTTTTTGTTGTTGTTGTTGTTGAATTATAAGAGTTTTAATTTGTTTTACTTTTTTTTTTATTGCGTTATGAGGTCTTTACATAGTGTAAATACTGGGCCATTATCTAGATACCATAGAACTGAATAACAGAGGTGGCTCTCACCAGAAGATTCCCTAAAACTCCAACTCCCCCAACTTGCAGCCCCACCCAAGCCACATTCAGGTATATTGTCTTGCAATCTGGTGATTCTCCCTGAGCAGCGACAAGACTCACGCTAGTGGCAGCCGACCTCGATTTCTAGCATGGGCTCTTGAGGCAACTATAAGCACAACATCTGTGGATTGTTTGCTGAATTTTAACAGATGGCCTTGGAGGGACACAGGCTTGGGCTAAACTTGGCCTGCAGCCAAATCCCTCTCAGGACTGTGCCACTGGACACCAACTACTCAAAGCCTCACTAATAAGACTGGGAGACTTAGAAGTTTTGCTTAGTACATAGAAACAGACACAGAAAGGCAGCCAAAATTGGAAAACAAAGAAGCAGAAACCATATGAAAGAACAGAACAGAGATCCAGGAATAATGGAGTCAAGCAATCTAACAGATGCAGAGTTCAGAATGCTGGTTGTAAAGATACTCAATGAACTTAGGGGAAGGGTAGGTTAATTCAGTGAAAACTTTAACAAAGAGATAAAGAAAATAAAAATGGAAATGGAAATTATAAAAGGGATCGAGTCAGAAATAAAGAACACATTATCTGAGATGAAGAACAAATTACAGAGAATCTGTAATTTGGCTGCCTTTCTGTGTCTGTTTCTATGTTATCAGTGTCATAGGGGGTACTTGAAGGAAAACAAGAAATTAAAAACCTATTTGAAGATATAATGATGGAAAACTCCCTTAACCTGATGAAAGAAACAGACATACAAACCCAGGGAGCTCAGAGAGTCCCAAGAAAAATGAACCCAAAGAGGTCCACACCAAGACACATCATAATTAAAATGCCAAAGGTTAAATACAAAGGGAGAACCTTAAAAGCAGCAAGAGAAAAGCATTTAGTTACCTACAAGGGAGCTCCTGTAAGACTGGCAGCTGATATCTCAAAAGAAACTATTCAGTACAGAAAGGCTTGGCACAAAAATAGTAAACGTGATGAAAATCCAGGATCTACAACCAAGCATATTTTATCCAGCAAAGCTATCATTTAGAGTTGAAGAACAGATAAAGAACTTCCCAGACAAAAATAAGCTAAAGGAATTGATCAACACCAAACCAGTATTACAGGAAATGTGAGAGGGACTTCTCTAAGAAGAAAAAACATGTATCCAAAACATGAATAAAGGATGGTAATAACTACATTCCTATCAATGAATACCTCAAATGAAAAGTATTAAGTGTTCCAAAAGAGAGTGGCTGAATGTGTAAGAAAATAAAACCCTTACGTATGCTGCCTACAAGAGACTTACTTCAGATTAAAAGACACACAAAAACTAAAAGGAAGAGGATGGAAAAAGATATTGCCTTGATGGACCTAGAGGGCATTATGTTGAATGAAATAACTCAGATAGAGAAAGGCAAATATCACATGATTTCACATGCACATGGAATCTAAAGAACAAAATAAACAATAACAAAAAAATGGAAATAAACTCATAGATACAGAGAATATTTTGAAGTCTACTAGATGGGAGAGGGTTGAGTCACAGAAAAAAAAGGCAACAGGATTAAGAAGTATAAATAAATAGTTAGAAAACAGACATGGGGGTATAAAGTGTAGCATAAGGGAAATAGTTTATAATATTGTAAAAATATATAAGGGGAAGGGGGTACTAGATTTAGTGGGGTGATCACCTTGTGAGGTATATAGATCTCTAATCACTATGTTGTACAACTGAAACTAATATATTATTGTATGCCAACTCTAAATGAAAAAAAAAACTTATTGAATTGTACAATGTAAATACAAGTAACTAATTGTCTCTGATATTTCAGTAAAGCAAAAGATTAAAAAAAAAGAATGCAGAAATAAAATATTAGATCCCCTGGAAGTTTAGAGAAAGCAAGGAGTTAAAAAATAGACTAAAGAAATTTAAAAGATCATATTTTCATACTTCACACTTTATTCAGTAACTAGTTTTATTGACAGAAGTAAGGAAACACCACATTTAATCAAAATTTTTATTACAAAGATAATGCTTAGAGATATGTTTTTATTGTGACAAAGACTTTAACTTCCAGGGGTTGACCGGGTCAAATCTTTAAATTTTGTCTGAACTTATATTTTATAGCTTTTAATGTACAGATCAATATTTTCTTTATTTTAGTTGATACTTTTATTAAATTTTTCCATGCAGTCTCATGTAAAGCAATATGGATTTTGAAGGCAATCACTAAAATACACCTATATTTTGAAAAATTCTGTAGTAGATAATATTTTAAAATCTTCCTACCTATTTCAAAACAATTGAGTTTAAATAATTTCTATTTTGACTTATAAAGACAAAAATTAAAGACTAGAATCTCCAATTTCACAGTTAATTTTATTTTGTAGTCATGTCTGAATAATGATGAGCAGAAAATGATTCAAGTATAGGTCATTCTAATCCACTACTCGATTTCTACCTTATCATAAAAGAATGTCAATAGATAAAATAAAATGCCATTTTGATCATCTGATTCGCACCTACTAGATTGATTAAGTTGGTTTTCCTTTTTAACCCTATTCTTTAATGTACTTACTTGGCTCATTAGATGACTGCCAACATCCAACTACACAGTAAGTATTATCAGTTTTTTCATTACATTGTTTCTCACATAAGACTACATCTAGAGTACATTCCAGAAACCTAGTTCAATCTTTCAAACACATGAACTATACAGGATATCAGCCTATTTGTTGTCTCTAATTTCAATGATATTTACTCTAAGCAAGTTGTTTCCAAATTGAGGTGCAATAATCCAAAAATACTCAAAATGGTTTATTAGAGTTCAGGACAGAAGATGAGAATTAAAAAAAAAAAATGATGGTTTAAAAATAAAGAAAAAGACTTTTACCAATATTTAAATATATATTGACACTGGCCTCCAATTCAATTCATATGTCATATGTTTATTTGACAATGATGAGAGGCATGTTATTGTGAAAAAAGGGAATACCACAATATGGATGAGTTGGTGTCTTCACTCTTCATTTGTCTTCAGCTTTTATTAGATACTGTGGTTTCTCTGTTCCAGTTAAGTGGATTTAAATATTATATTATCTATTTCTAATGAAATAAATAATGGCCAAGGGGCCTAAAATTATTTCTGGGATGATATTGAAGATGGAAATTATATAAATATTGCAAGTACAGATGAATAATATGAAAATGCAGCACTGACACTACTAGAAGAAGTACTGCTTCAGTCTTATTACAAGGTAAAAATGACAATAAAATTAAAAAGGAAATTATTCAAATTTTTCTAATGTTAACGAAAGTATATATTTATGCTCTTTACTGTTAATGATTAACTTTTCCCTAAATGTATATGTGCTTTGAGTTATTGGTTAATGATAGTGTGAAGCATCACAGTTACAAATACATTGTAAAATATTATATATAAAATCTAAATAGGAGTGAGAAGAAAAAAATAAAACATAAATCTTGTTCTTCTTAAATTTGTATTTTTGAGTATACTTTATAATGTGCATATGAAGTACAACAGGAAATCTATCTATCTATGTAGATAGATGGATAGTTAGATATTTTATAACCAAATAAATATATGCATATCAAAAATTACATAATAAAATAGTTTTTGTTGATAAGAGTTCATGACCAAAAATTAGACACCACTGTTATAGTATATCTTTCATATCATAAGTTGATTATTCTTCATGAAGTACTTTTTAAGTCTTGCCACTTCCATATTAGAAGTCTAACCAATTTTCCATTGTTTATTTACTAAACTATAACACTAGCAAAGTTTCTAATGTCTAGCACCAACTAATAGTTTCAATCTTTTTTAACCATTTTCCACCATTATACATTTTTTTCCTTTTTAATTTGTTTTCAGTTACAGTTGACATTCAATACGATTTTATATTAGTTTTAGGTGTACAGCATAGTGGTTAGACATTTATATAATTTACAAATGATCCCCCTGATAATCTACTACTCACCTGGCACCATACATAGTTATTACAAAATTGTACGCTATATTCCCTATGTTGTACTTTACATCCCCATGACTATTTTGTACCTACAAATTTGTACTTCTTAATCTCTTCACTTTTCTCACCTACCCCCCAACATCCCTCCTATCTGATAACAATCAGTTTGTTCTCTGTATTTTTGAGTCATTTTCTATTTTGTTTGTTTGTTTATTGTTTTTGTTAGATTACATGTATAAGTGAGAGTATATGGTATTTGTCTTTCTCTAAGTTATTTCACTTAGCATAATACTTTCTAGGTCTGACCGTGTTTTCACAAATGCTAAGATTTCACTCTTTTTTAAAAGTATTTTTTGCTTTTCAATTATAGTCGTCATACAATTTCATATTACTTTCAGGTGTACGACATAGTTATTATTCATTTATATAACTTATGATCACCCTGAAAAATCTAGTACCCATCTGACACTGGACATAGTTATTAAAATATTATTAACTATATTCCTTATGCTGTACTTTATATCTCCATGTAAAGTTTCTGTTGAGAAATTGGTAGTTATTTTGTAACTACCAATTTTGTAACTACCAATTTCTACTTTTTAATCACTTCCCACTTTTTCATCCACCTGCACAGACCCCTTCATATCCGGTAACCTCAAAATGTTCTTTGCATCGGTGAGTTTGTTTTCATTTTATTTCTTTATTTTGTTCTTTAGATTCCACATGTAAGTGAAATCATGTAGAATTTGTTTTTCTCTGACTGCTCCACTCAGCATAATACACTCTAATTCCATCCATCTTGTTTTAGATGGCGAGACTGATTGATTGATTGATTGGTTGGTTGGTTAAGTAATATTCCATTGTACATATGTACCACATCTTTATCCATTCGTCCATTCTTGGACACCCAGGTTGCCTCTATATCTTGACTCTTGTAAATAATGCTACAATGAACATTTGAATATACATGTCTCTTCAAAGTAATATTTTGGATTTTGGATAAATACTCAGAAGTGGAACTGGTATCTCTTTATCTCTTGTTATAAACTTTGTCTTAAAGTCCATTTTGTCTGGTTTAAGTATTGCTACCCCATTTTTTTTTTTATTTTCATTTTCATAAAATATATTTTTCTATCTCTTAACTTTCAGTCTTTTGATCTGAAGTAAGTCTTCTGTAGGCAGCAGGGTCCTCTTTTCTTATCTATTAGGCCACCCTATCTTTTGATTGGAGCATTTATTTATTTTTTTCACTTAAAGCACTTAATAGATAGGTAAATATTGCCATTTACATATTTTTGATACATATATTTTTTTTTCCTTCTTAAAGAAGTCCCTCCAACATTTCTTATAATACTGACTTGGTGGTGATGAACACCGTTAGCTTTTTATTGTCTTGGAAGCCCTTTATTTGTCTTTTGATTATAAATGATAGCTTTGCTGGGAAGAGTAAATCCTTGCTTTTCATTACTTTGAATATTTCCTGCCAATCCCTTCTGGCCTGCAAAATTTTTGTTGAGATATCAGCTGACAGTCTTATGGGAGCTCCCTTGTATGTAAGTTACTGCTTTTCTAGTGCTGCTTTTAATATTCTCTCTTTGTCTTTAACCTTTGATATTTTAATTATGATGTGACTAGCTGTGGGCCTCTTTGGATTTATCTTGTTTGAGACTCTCTGAGCTTCCCAGGATTGAATGTCTATTTCCTTCACCAGGTTAGGAAAATTTTTGTCATTATTTCTTCAAATCCTTGATTATCACATGTGGTTTTTGGCTCGGTCCATTTCACATCTCTTCCCCTCCTACAAATCTCAAGGTGACCTCTTCTGTATATCCTCAGTTGTAGGACTTTTGTTTATCCAGATCTCAAGTGACTCTATGTGCTGATTCCTCTGTAGTTTGATTGTAATTTTAGTGTGGTTGTGAGAGAAGGCGTGCATTGCCTCTACCTTCTATGTCATTTTGACTAGTCTCTCCTCTATCCTTAGTAATGAAAAAAATCTACGTAACACTTCTGTTTCTTCATTATAGATAATTAGATCCTCTAAATGACCCTTTAGCTCTACTACACTAAAATTTTGAAGGTCTCATAAAAGGTAGTGAATGGCCCCACATATTTCTCACCATTAAAAAAGAAAATAAAAAGAGAGACCTTCGGCTGGGGAAAGAACAACAAAAACTTTGTCTATGAAGAGCCAGAACAACAACAACAACAACAACAACAACAACAACAACAACAACAAAACAAGTGCGGGTGATCACAGATACCTGAGGTAGAGTTGCTAATCTGAGAAGTGATCTTTAGGATGCAAGGTAAAGGGTAAATTTGGACTTAAATTCTGAGCTGAGACTCTACAAGGAAGGCTTATTAATTCTAGGTCAGTTGTCTCGATAACTGCAAAAAAATAAAATAATAAGCAAATCATTTCTGCAAGAATGATTCCTCATCTACATTTAGGACTCCAAACAATTCACAGGTAGTAAAGCCCTTATAATCGAGATTATAAAACGTAGGAGAAAACTAATAGATTTACAACCTGAAAGACTTCAGATATTGAATTATTCAGAAACAAAATATAGAACAAAATATAGAACAAAATATAATAGTTAAAAAAAAACATAATCACCAGTCAACTCTAGAATATTGGAAATTGACATACAACTAAAAAACATAAAAAAAATTCTAAATATAGAAAACAATCTAATTACATTTGAGTGAAAACTCACATGACAGGAGAAATAGCAGAATAAACAACTATAAATAGAATAAATGAACTGGAAGATGTATTAGTAGAAATTATTCAAATAAGAACTCAAAAAATAAAAAGGGACTTGAATTAAAATGTCTTACATATGTCTAATAAAAATCACAAAAGTAAAGAATGGAGATGATTGAAGGAAAGACAATATTTCAAGATATAATGGCTGAAAACTTTTCTAGAACTGATGAAAAGGAGAATCTATAGGTCCAGAAAACATAGTATACTCAATCATCCAGACAGAAAGACAGACCATCTAAAAATGAACAATTGTAATACAACATCTTAAAATATTGAAGCTATAATACAGTGGAATCATGCCTTTAAAGTTCTGAGAGAAAATAACACAACCTAGATTATTACAATGTTATGTTAGATTTTCAGTAATCATCCCAAATGAATTGTTTCTTTCTATAACTATGTCCTTGTATGGTCTTATTCCACTTAGGCATTGGTCCTGTGAATTGTTTTGGCCAATAGAACATTATCAAATCTATCTGGGGCTTAAAAAAGCACTTGGGAAGTAAAACCAAAAGTAAATGAATGGGACTATATCAAACTAAAAAAGCTTCTGCACAGAAAACAAGCCATCAATAAGGCTAAGAAGCAACCATACAAGTGGGAGAAGATATTTGCAAACGATGCCTCTGATAACATCCTAATATCCAAAATATATGAAGAACTCATACAACTCAACAATAAAAAACAAACAATCCAATTAAAAAATGGGCAGAGGATTTGAAGAGACACTTCTTCCAAAAAGATATGAAAATGTCTAACAGGCATATGAAAAGAGCCTCAACTTCTCTAGTTATTAAGAAAATGCAAATCAAAACTGCAATAAGATGCCACCTCACACATGTTAGAATGGCTATCATCAACAGGACAAGTAATAACAAGTGTTGGAGAGGTCATGAGCAAAACGAAGCCCTCATATACTGCTGGTAGGAATGTAAGTTGGTAAAACCACTGTGGAAAACAGAATGGAGGTTTCTTAAAAAAACTAAGAATTGAATTACCATGTGGTCCAGCAATCCCTCTATTGGGTATTTACCGCCCCCCCCAAAAAAAACTGAAACCATTTATATGCAGATATATATGTATCCTGATGTTCACAGCATCATTATTTACAATGGCCAGGATATGGAAGTAACCGAAGTGTCCTACTATGGATAATTAGATAAAGAAGATGTGGTACACACATACAATGGAATATTACTCAGCTATAAGAAAAGATGAAATACTGCCATTTGCGACATGAATAGATCTTGAGAATTTCATTCTAAGCGAAATAAGTCAGATGAAAAAAGTCGAGAACAATATGATTTTACTTATATGTGGGATATAAAACTGAAAACAACAAACAAACAGAGACTCAGGGACATGAACAGTGGATTAATGGTTATCAGAGGGAAGAGTGGGAGGGGGAAGGTATATAGGAGTAAAAAGAGTCAAATATTTGATGATGTAAGGAAATCTAAATTTGAATGATGAGCACACAATGCAATATCTATATAACAAACTATTGAATTGTACATTTGTAATGTATTTAATTTTATTAATCGATATCACTTCAATAATTTTTAATAAAGAAAAGAAATATATTGTCCTAAAAACTAGTAAAGTTGAGCATCTTTTCATATATCTGTTGGCCATTTGTATGTTTTCTTAGGAGAAGTGTCCGTTCAGATCCTTTGTCTATTCTTTAATTGGATTTTTTAAATTGTCGAGTTGTATGAGTTCCTTGTATATTTTGGATTTTAGGTCCTTATCAGAGGTGTTGTTTGGAAATATCTTCTCTCATTTGGATATCACCTCACACCTGTTAGAAGGGCTGTCATCAATGGGACAAGTAATAACAAATGTTGGAGAGGTTATGGGCAAAAAGGAACCCTCACACACTGCTTGTGGGAATGTAAATTGGTACAGACGCTATGGAAAACAATATGGAGGTTCCTCAAAATGCTAAGACTAGAATTACTATATGACCCAGGAATCCTTCTTCTGGGTATTTACCCCAAAAGATTAAAAACATTTATCAGAAAAGATATATGCACCCCGATGTTTATAGCAGCATTATTCACGGTGACCAAGACGTGGAAACAATCGAAGAGTCCTTCAATCGATGATTGGTACATACATACAATGGAATATTAGCCATAACAAAAGATGAAATAACATCATTTGCAAAAACATGGATGTATCTTAAGAATATTATGCTAAGCAAAATAAGTCAGACAGAAAAAGTTGAAAACCTATGATTTCACTCATATGTGGGCTATAAAACTGAAAACAACAGAAATGACAAACAGAGACTCATGAACACACAGTGGATTAGTGGTTACCAGAGGGAAGGTGGGAGGAGTGGGAGAGTAGATAGAGGTAAAGGAGATCAAATATTTGGTGATAGAAAAAAATTTAAAACCTTGAGCGGTGAACACAAAATGCGACATACATGTGGTGCATTATTGAATTGTACACTTGAAATATATTTGATTTTATTAACCAATGTCACCCTAATAATTTTAATTTAAAATTAGAAATAAAGGTGAGGAAATTACTATCATACCTACAGAAATAAAAAGAATTATGAGAGTTCTATGAACAACTGTATGCCAAAATATTGTATAATCTAGATAAAATGGACAAAGTCTTAGAAAAACAAAAAATAAAGACTGAATCATGAAGAAATAGAAAATCTGAATGAACTTCTAGTAAGTAAAAATATTGAATCAGTAATCAAAATCCTTCCTACAAAGAAAATCTAGGACCAGTTGGTTTCACTGGTGAATTCTAACACACATTTATAGACGAATTAACACCAATATTCCTTAAATTCTTCCAAAAAAACAAAGAAGGAACACTTCTAAACTCATTCTATTAGTCCAGTATTACCCTAACACCAAGCAAAAGACACCGTAAAAGACACCGTAAGAAACTATAGACCAATATCCCTGATGAATATTGATGAAAAATTTCTCCATAAAATACAGAATTCAGTATTCTGTATACAGAATTCTGTAAACAGAATTCAACGGCATGTGAAAAGGATTATCCACCAGGAACAAGTGGGATTTCATCAAAGAATGCAACTATGGTTCAATATATGTAAATCAATCCAAGTGACAAACTACAATAACAGACTAAAGGGAATAAACCACATAATCCCTTCACTTGATATAGAAAAAGCATTTTACAAAATTCAACACACGAGATAATGAAACAATCAACAAACAAAGGATACAAAGGAAACTACTTAAGCAAAATAAGGCCACAAATAAAATGTCTCCTGTCAACATAATATTCAAAGGTGAAAAACTGAAAAATTTTCCTCTAAGATTGGCAACAAGAAAATGATGTTTGCTTTTGTCACTTTTATTCACAATGGTACAGGCAGTCTTTGTGAAAACAATTAGTAAAAAAATAGATTTTCAGGTTAAGGTGGAAGAGTAGCAGAATGGGGAAGCAAAGAAATATGTTCCAAATGAAAGAACAGAACAAAGCTCCCTAAAAAGAACTAAACAAAATGGAACATGCAATCTACCAGATTCAGAGTTCAAAACACTTGTTACAAGGATGTTCAATGAACTTAGGGAAGGAGTAGATGAATTCAGTGAAAACTTTAATGATAAGATAGAAAACATAAAAAAAGGAGATAGAAAAGATAAAAAAGAACCAGTCACAAATGAAGATGCAATAACTGAAATGAATAGATTAGAAGAATACACTAGAGAAAATCAATAGTAGAGTAGGTGAACATAGGATCAAATCAGTGATTTAGAAGATAAAGTAGCAAAAAATACCCAGTCAGAATAGCAAAGATTAAAAAAAAAAAGTTATTTTAAAAAATGAGAATAGTTTAAGGAGCCATAGAGGCAACGTTAAGTGTAACAACATTTGCATCATAGGGGTACCAGAAGAAGAAAATAGAGAGTAAGGCACTGAAAACCTATTTGAAGAAATAATGACAGAAAACTTAACCTGGCAAAGGAAATAGACATATATGTCCAGAAAATGCAGAGTCCCAAACATCGTGAACTCACAGAAAGGAGGAGAAGAAACATTTAAAAAATAGAAATAATAAAATGACAATAACTACATATCTATCGACAATTATTTTCAATGTAAATGAATTAAATGTTTTAATCAAAAAATAGGGTGAATGAATGGATAAGAAAACAAGAGCCTTTCATTGCTTCCTACAAGAGACTCACTTCAGATCAAAAGACACACACAGACTGAAAGTAAAGAAATAAAAAAGGTATTTAATGAAAATAAAAATTTTTAAAAGTTGGTGTAGCAATATTTACACCAGACAAAATAGACTTTAAAACGAAGGCTACAACAAGAGACAAAGAAAGACCCAGTAATCTTACTTCTCGGTATTTACTCCCGCCAAAAATAATACTACTTTGAAGAGATATGTGCATCCATATATTCATTGCAGCATTATTTACAATAACTAAGTTATGGAAACAACCTGGGTGTTCATCAGTGGATGGATAAAGAAGGGATAATATATATGTACAATAGAATACTACTCGGCCATAAAAAAGAGTGAAATCTTGTCATTTGCAACATCAATAAACCTAGAGGGTATTGTGCTAAACGTAGTAGGTCAGACAAAGACAAACGTCACATAATTTCACTTACATGAGGAATCTAAAGAACAATGTAAACAAACACACATACCTACATATACAAAGCAATATTGACCAACATAAAAAGAAAGATCAACAGTAATACACTCATAGTAGGGGTCTTTAACACCCCATTAACATTAATAGATAGGTCATTCAAACAAAAAATCAACAAAGAAACAGCAGCCTTTAATGACACAATAAACCAGATGGATTTAATTGATATTTTTAAGGCACTTTACTCCAAAGAAGCAGAATATACATTCTTCTCAAATGCATGTGAAACATTTTTCAAAATAGACCACTGGATATTAGGCCACAAAACAAGTCACAATAAATTTAAGAAGATAGAAATTATATCAAGCTTCTTTTTTGACCACAATGATATGAAGCTAGAAACAATTATAAAAAAAAAAAAAAGCACAGAAACACATGGAGGCTAAATAACATGCTACTAAATAATGAATGGGTTAACAATGAGATCATGGAAGAAATAAAACATACCTTAAGACAGTGAAAATGAAAATATAATGACTCAAAATCTATGGTAAACAGCAAAAGCAGCCCTAATAGAGAAATTTATAGCAATACAGGCCTATCAAGAAAAAAAAAAGAAAAAACTCAAACATTCTAACCTTACAATGAAAGGAACTAGAATAAAAACAGTAAACAAAGCCAAAGTCAGTAAAAGGAAGGAATTAATAAACATCAGAGTGGAAATAATTATTTATATATATTATTTATATATACATATAATTTATTAATATATAATTATATAAATATAAATATATATTTTATATATTTATAAATATGTATGTATGTATGTGTGTGTGTGTGTGTGTGTGTGTGTGTGTGTGTATATATATATATATATATATATATATATATATATATATATGAACACACACACACACACACACACACACAGAAAGATAAACAAAATTGATAAATTTTTAACCAAGCTCATCAAGAAAAAAAGAGAGAATGCTCATACAAATAAAATCAGAAATAAAACAGAAGTGACAACTGCCTCCATGGAACTACAAAAGATTATAAGAAAGTGTTATGAACAACTTTATGCCAACAATTTGGACAATCTGAAAGAAATGGATATTTCTAGAAATGTACAATCTCCCAAAACTGAGTTAAGAAGAAACAGAAATCTGAACTGATTACTGCTTGCAAAATTGAATCGGTAATCAAAAAATTCCCAAAGAACCTAAGTCCTGAACTGGATGGGTTCACAGGTGAATTTTACCAAACATTCAAAGAAGAATTAACCTATGTTTGTCAGTTTTCCATAAAATTCAAGATGGAAAGATCCCCAGCTCATTATATGAGGCCACCATGACTCTGATTTCCCAACCATGCAAAGACATTAAAAGAATTATAGGCTGATACCCCTGATGAACATAGATGCAAAAATCCTCAACAAAATATTAGCAAACTAAATTCAGCAATACATTAATAAGATCATATACCAAGATCAAGTGGCATTTATTTCTGGAATGCAAGGTTGGTACACTATCTTTAAATCAATTAATGTGATACATCACATTAACAAATTGAAAGATAAAAATAATATGATATCAACAGATGCATAAAGAGCATTCAACAAAATCCAGCATTAGTTTATGATAAAAAGTCTCAGCAAAGTGAGGATAGAGGGAACATATCTCAACATAATATAATCAATATATGACAAACCTACAGCTAATATCATACTCAAAGAAAAAAGCTAAAAGCATTTTCCTTAAGATCAGGAAGCAGGCAAAAATGTCCACTTGCACCACTTTTATTCAGCATAGTAGTAGAAGTCTTAACTACAGCAATCAGAAATAACAGACATCCAAATTGGAAAGGAAGAAGTAAAATTGCCATTATCTGCAGATGACATCTTATTATATATAGAGAAAACCCTAACGATTCAACCAAAAAACAAATAGAACTTATAAATAAATTCGGTAAAGTAGCAGGATAGAACATTAATATTCAGAAATCAGTTGCATTTCTATACATCAATAATAAACTATCAGAAAGAAAAACTTAACAATCTTGTTTATAATTGCATCAAAATCAATAAAATAACTAGGAATAAATTTAACCAAGAAGATAAAATTTCTGTACTCAGAAAATTATGTCATTAAAGAAAGAAATTAAAGAAGATACAAATAAATGGAAGCATACACAGTGCTCATGGATGGGAAGAATCAACATCGTTAAACTGTCTATATTACCCAGAGCAACCTATATATGCACTGCAATCCCTATCAAAATAACCATGACATTTTTCACAGAACTTGAATAAATAATCCTAAATTGTACATGGATATACAAAAATCCCTGAATCAGGAGGATTACTTTGTAAATTATGTAAATATAAATATCTAACCATTATGTTGTACACCTAAAACTAATATAAAATAAAACTAAATGTCGACTCTAATTGAAAAATAAAAATTAATAATAAAAATTGTTAAAATGAAACAAAAAATAAAATAATTCATGTGCCGTTTAGAATTATGTTGCTTAATCTCCAAATATTTGAAGGTTTCCAGTCTTGTTTCTGTTATTGATTTTTAGTTTCATTTTTTTGTGTGTGATATGAGAATATACTTTGCATGATTTTTATTTTTAAAATTTACTTATGTGTGAATTTAGGCCAGTAATGTTGTCTATCTTTGTGAATGCTCTATATGAGCCTGAAAAGAATATGTATCCTATTATTGTTGGATAAAGTATTCTATAAGTGTCAACTTTATCAAGTTGATTGATAGTATTATTCAAGCCATATGTCCTTACAGATTTTCTATCTGCTTGATATATAAATTACAAAAAGGAGTCGTTGAATTTTACAACCATAATAGTAGACTTGTCTATGTCTCATTTTGTTTTATCAGGTTTTGGCTTACATATTTTGATAATTATTTTTAGCTGCATGCACATTTCAGATTGTTATGTCTTCTTACATATTTAACCTACTTATTATTATATCATCTCTATCATTATCCCTGGTAATTTTTATTATTCCAAAGACTGCTTTGTTTAAAATTACCTTAACTATTCTAACTTTCTTTTGCTTAGAATTAACATGGTACATCTTTTCACAATGCTTTCCTTTTAACCTTTCTGAGTCTTTAAATTTAAAGTATCTTTCTGGTATATAACATACAGCTGTGTATTTTTTTTTTGCACGATCTCTATATTTTAATAAATACATTTAGATCATTCACATTCAAAGTGATTATTGATATTATTGCATTAATATTTAGCTTGTTTATAACTATTTTCAATTCATTGTATTTGTTTTGGTTATTTGTCCCTTCCTTTTAACTCATATTTTAGTATTTTAATTGTGCTTCATTAAAAAAAAAAAAACAATGATTGC
>NW_011889106.1:1279846-1283124 GCF_000151845.1 Pteropus vampyrus | reverse complement strand
ATTTTCTTTCTTCCAGTCTAGAAACATGGAATATCTTTCCCTTTCTTTGTATCTTCTTCAATTTCATTTAATAGGATCTTGTAGTTTTCATTATGCAAGTCCTTGACATGTTTCATTAAATTTATTCCTGTGTATTTTATTCTTTGTGTTGCAATTGCAAAATGAATTATTTTTTCCACTTCTTTCTCTAATACTTTGTTATTAGAGTATAGAAAAGCTATGGATTTTGAACATTGATTTTGTATCCAGAGACTTTACTGTATTTGCTTATTGTTTCTAGTAGTGTTCTTGTGGAGTCTTTAGGGTTTTCTATATAGTGAATCATGTCATCCGCAAATAGTGACAAGTTGATTTCTTCGTTTCCTATTTGGATGCCTTTTATAGCTTTCTCTTGCCTGATTGCACTTGCTAGGACTTCCAAGGTTATATTGAAAAACAGTGGCAGTAGTGGACAGCCTTGCCTTGTTCCTGATCTTAGAGGGAAGATGTTTAGTTTTTCACCATTATGTATAATGTTGACTGAGGGTTTGTCATAGATGGCCTTTATTAGTTAAGGTACTTTCCTTCCATAGCGATTTTGTGAAGTGTTTTGATCATAAATAGATGCTGTATGTTGTCAAATACTTTTTCTGCATCTATTGATATAGATGTATGATTCTAATTTTTTAATTTGTTTATGTGGTATATCACATTAATCGATTTCCATATGTCAAATCATCTCTGTGCCCCTGGGATAAAGCCCAATTGATCGTGGTGTATAATACCTTTAACATATTGCTTCATTCGTTTTTTGTTGTTGTTGTTGTTGTTGTTGTTTTGTTTTGGGGGGGATGGTATCTTTTTTAGGATTTTTGCAACTGTGTTCATGAGAGATATTGGTCTGTAGTGTGTGTGTGTGTGTGTGTGTGTGTGTGTGTGTGTGTGTGTGTGTTATCTCTACCAGGTTTTTGTATCAGGGTGATATTGGCCTCATAAAAGGAGTTGGGAAGTATTGCCTCTTCTTTAATTTTTTGGAAGAGTTTGAGGAGAATAGGTATTAAATCTTCTTTGAATGTTTGGTAGAATTCACTGGTGAAGCCATCTGGTCCTGGACTTTTATTTTTTGGTAGGTTTTTGATGATTGTTTCAGTTTCCATACTGCTGATCGGTCTATGTAGATTTTCCAGTTCTTCTTGATTCGGTCTAGGAAAGTTTTATTTTACAAGTGCTGGTCCATTTCTTCTAGGTTATTTAATTTGGTGTTATATACTTTTTCATAGTATTCTTGTATTATCCTTTGTATTTTTGTGGTGTCTGTCATAATTTCTCCTCTTTCATCCCTGTTTGTTTATTTGTGTCCTTTCTCTTTATTCTTTAGTGAGTCTAGTCATAGGTTTGTCAATTTTATTAACCTCAAACAACCAGCTCTTTGTTGCACTTATTTTTGTACTGTTTTTTCTTTTCAGTTTCATTTATTTCTGCTCTAATTTTGATGATTTCTTTCCTTCTGCTGACTTTAGGTTTCATTTGTTCTTCCTTTTGTAGTTTTTTTTTTTTTTTTAAGGTGAAGCATTAGGTTGTTTATTTGGACTCATTCTTGTTCTTGGAGATAGGGCTGTAATGATATGAACTTTCCTCTCATGACTGCTTTTGCTGTGTCCCAAAAGTTTTGATATGTTTTATTATCATTAGTTTCTATGTATCTCTTGATCTCTTTTTATTTCTTCTCTGACTTAGTTATTCTTCAGTAGCATGTTGTTTATTCTCCATGTATTTGTGGTTCTTCCTGCTTTCTTTTTACAGTTGATATCCAGCTTCAAAGGATTATGATCGGAGTATATGGTTGGTATAAATTCAACTCTCTTATATTTGTTGAGGCTATCTCTGTGTCCCAGTATGTGGTCAGTCCTTGAGTATGTTCCATGTGCACTAGAGAAGAATGTATAAGCAGTTGTTTTAGGCTCTGTCAATGTCAGTTAGGTACAGTTGGTCTAATGTGTCATTTAAGGATATTATTTCAGCATTGATTTTCTGTTTGGATGATCTGATCATATCCGACAGTGGGGTATTTAGGTCCTCTACTACGATAGTGTTTTGGTCTATTTCTCCCTTTAGTTTTGTTAGCAATTGCTTAATATATTTCTGAGATATTGATAGGAGCATAGATATTAATAAATGTTATGTCTTCTTGGTGTATGATTCCCTTTATCATTATAAAATGTTCCTCAGTATCTTTCTTTACTTTTTTTTATTTTGAAGTCTATTTTGTCTGATATTAATACTGCTACTTGCAATTTTTTCTGAATGCTGTTTTCTTGAAATATTATTTTCCACCCTTTCACTTTGAGTCTATATTTGTCTTTGAAACTGAGATGTGTTTCCCAAAGGCAGCATATCATTAGGTTTTATTTTTTGATCCAATTTGCAACTTTATGCTTTTTGTGTGTGTGTGAGTTCAGTCCATTTGCATTTAGGGTGATTATTGAAATATGAGGTTTTCCTATAACCATTTTTTGTTTTGCTTTATGGTTGCTCGGTGTTTCCATTTCTTCTTTGTCCTTATGTATCTGCTTTTTCTTTCTTTTATTATTTTTTTTATTTATTTATTTTTCTGGTCCTTCTAGTTTTATGTTATCTACTTCAGTTATAAATCTTTGGTGTTTGGTTAACAGTATGAATATGTAGAGGTTAATTATATATAGTAATCCATTTTCTTTAGTTCATGCCTTATCTCCATTCTCCTTTGTGAATTTGGATATTTGAATCCTCCCTTTTTCTGTTGTTTTTGTCTCAATTCGTCCTTATTTAACTGAACATTCATTATCATCTTGCTATAGCAAATCTCTTCTTATTTTTTAAGCTTACAATGCCCTGTTCTCAGTAAAGGTTGCATTCCTCTGCTTCTCTCTGCCTGCTAGTCACCTTACTCTTAGTTATTTATTTTTTTTTCATCATTTTGTCTTAGGTGAGCTGACCCCTTTCAGTATTTTCTGTAATGCAGGCCTTGCAGTGGAGAACTCGTTCAATTTTTGTATATCTGGAAAGGTCTTTATTTCTCCTTCATATCTAAAGGAGAGCTCTGCTGGGCACATTATTCTTGGCTGTCAGTTCCTTTCATTTAATAGTTTGAATAATTGATTCTACTCCTTTCAGGCTTGTAGGTTTTGTGCTGAGAAATTCGATGATAATATAATGGGTTTTCCTTTATAGGTTACCATCTTTTTTTTCTCTGGCTGCCATGAGAATTCTTTCTTTGTCATTGATTTTTGTTAATTTTTATACAATGTGTCTTGGAGAAG
>NW_011889106.1:1258777-1279796 GCF_000151845.1 Pteropus vampyrus | reverse complement strand
TTTTTTTTTCATCATTTTGTCTTAGGTGAGCTGACCCCTTTCAGTATTTTCTGTAATGCAGGCCTTGCAGTGGAGAACTCGTTCAATTTTTGTATATCTGGAAAGGTCTTTATTTCTCCTTCATATCTAAAGGAGAGCTCTGCTGGGCACATTATTCTTGGCTGTCAGTTCCTTTCATTTAATAGTTTGAATAATTGATTCTACTCCTTTCAGGCTTGTAGGTTTTGTGCTGAGAAATTCGATGATAATATAATGGGTTTTCCTTTATAGGTTACCATCTTTTTTTTCTCTGGCTGCCATGAGAATTCTTTCTTTGTCATTGATTTTTGTTAATTTTTATACAATGTGTCTTGGAGAAGGCCTTTTTGGATTGAGATGATTGGGTGTTCTGTTGATTTCTTGAATTCCAAGCTCCAGCTCATTCTTCAGATTTGGGAAATCCTCATCAACTAGGTTAGAAATACCTTCTAATCTCTGCTCCTTTTTCTCCCCTTCGAGAATGTCCATTAATCTTATGTTTTCTTTCCTGATGGTATCAGCTATTTCTTGCATTTCTCTTTCATTATTTTTCATTCTTCTGTTTCTTCCTTCTTTTTCTGACCTATATCTGTATATCTGTCTTCAATATTAATGATCCTTTCCTCCATTTGGTCAACTCTATTTCCCAAAATTACTATTTCATTTTTCATCTTTTTCAGTGTGTTCTTCATCTCAAGAATTTCTATTTGGTTCTTTTTGAGGATTTCGATCTCCTTGCTAAAGAACTCATTTTGATGAGTTAGTTGTTTTCTCAATTCCTGAAATTATTGGTATGAATTGTTTTGGATCTCATTGAGTTTTATCAGAAGTACCATCCTGAATTCTCTGTCATTCAAGCACATATTTCTGTGTCTTTAAGTTTATTTTCTGGAGATTTCTCTCTTTGTATTTGAGAAGCCTTATCAACCTTGGTTGTTCATGGTATTTAACGGACTATTTCTCTGCCTAGGCATTATTGGAAATGTTTTCTGCTTTTTTCCAGAAATAAGATTTATTATATAAAGGTCTCTCTTTAGCCTGTTGCAATGAAGGCATTTTTCTTTTGGTTTCCAGTAGTTGGCTTCTAAGCTTCTTGGATCCCTGCTTTATATAAAGTCTCAGTATGCCTTTTTTTTTTTTATAGTTATTCAATCATTTTTGCTACCCTCAGTGTCAGTCCCTGTCCGTGTTAGTGACAGTTTTGGTATCGTTTGCTCAGATTTCCCTGGGGCTCCATAGTGTTCAGTCTTGGAGGATATGGGGGTGGGACCCTCTGGTTTGAGCGATGGGAGCTGCAGTCAACTTCGCGTTTTGCATTTGTGGCTGGTAATAATCAACCGTTGATTCTCTGCCGTCTCAGCCTCTCTGCTATCCCCTCGGCACTGCCACTGGCAGGGTGGAGCTCATAGCTTTCCCAGGAAGGGTCTTTCAAAGAACCTGCCGCACCTTTTCTCCTCCCTCTCCTCCTATAGTGAGGTCTGGATGCAAGAGGCATCTTCTTTATTTCTCCCAGTCTACTACAGAACTCCCGTGGTTCTGATCTGTAGTAGCTCTTATGCGCAGGTACCATGCTTAGACGTGCTGGTGTGCAGTTTGGGTGTTTTTTGTTGAGTTTTAGAAGTTCAGGTTATTGTTGTTTCAAGGGGAGAGATCTGGGGACATATCTGACTCTGCCATGTTTCCCACGTCACTGTAACAGGTACATTCTTATCAACAAGTACCTCAAGTGGAAAAGTATTAAGTGCTCCAACCAAAAGATAGAGTGGTCAAACGAGTAAGAAAACGAGACTCCTACATGTGCTTCCTACAAGATTAAAAGATACTCACAGACTAAAAAGAAGTGGGTGGAAAAAATTGCCTTGATGGACCTAGAAGGTATTGAGCTGAATGTAAGTCAGAGTAAGACAAATATCGCATGATTTCACATACATGTGAAATCTAAAGAACAAAATAAACAATAAGACAACAAAAATGGAAATAAACTTATTGATACAGAGACTATTCTGAGGGCTACTCCATGGGAGAGGAGTTTGGGGGGATGGCAAAAAGGGCAAAGGGATTAAAAAATACACATGGTTTAATACAAAATAATCGTAGTGATATGAATTGCAGCATAAGGAAAATTGTCAACAATGTTGTAATAAATATGTAAGGGGGAAGAGGGGTACTAAATTTAGTGGAGTCACCATTTTAATAGTTATATAGGTCTCTAATTACTGTGCTGTACAACTGAAACTAATATATTGTTGTATGCCAATTATAATTTTAAAAAATCTCATTGAATTGTCAAATGTAAATATGAGCAACTAATTGTCTATTATATTTCAATAAAGCTGGAAAAAAGAAAAAAATAGTGATAGTATAATATTACAATTTTTGATGTGTGATATTTGAGCACTAAAGAAGGCCAGAAAAATATGTAATAAACTCTATATCTGAAAAAGTGTTGTATTATTCATGTGTTAATAAACACATATTTATACATCCTTTTAAAAAATCCTTTATTTATTACATTTCAATAAAATAGAAACCTCTTGTTAAATCATTGTGTGAACATAAGATTAGACATTTCAGGGCTTTATCTTTGGCATAGGGCAATTTATTTGCTTAAATATATTTGGAACAATTTTCATTTGATATTAACCATAGGACAAAATGTAAAACATGTGACTCTGTCATTTTAAAGTCACACTCAAAAAAAAATGTTGTTGAAATATTAATAAATGTGTAATGAAATCTGTAACAGTGAGATATGGAGTATGTCTTTCTTCCATTTGCAAAGTTTATTTAGAAAGATTTAGAGGTATACAATATTAATTATTTGTGGTTGTGGAATCAGTTAAGAATTTTATCATAGAGATTACTTTTCATAATCAGCTGCATATGTAATTCAAATAATCAGAAACTATCCTTTTTCATTAGATCAGTCAAAATTAAAAGGAATCTTTACAAGTCATAAATAATAAATCCTGTAAGTTATTTCAGACCCATTGTTTAAACATATAAAAATATTTAGCTACCATTAACGTAATTCACTACAAACTAATTGTTCTTATTAGCCACTCTCAATTCCTGGAGATAAGAAAAATACTACTGGCTGGATTTATTTTTATTTTAGAAACTTTCAATTTGTTTCAAAACTCTGTAATTCCAGTAGCATAAAATTATCTAGAAAATGTCAATTCTCATCCAAAAAAGTCTATCCTTATATTGAAAAACATTGTATCAAAGATTTAGACCATTGTCTTGTATTTATATTTATCATTTATACATCTTGTTTCTCTTCCAATATTAAAACTCCTTGAGATCAAAACAAAACAAAACAACAACAACAAAAAAAAAACACACAGTTTTCACTTGTTTTCTTTTAGTTAGCATTGCAAAAAACATGCAGTTCTTAAAGTTAGTTTAAGAAATGCATTGGACCTTCTATATACTAAAGAGAAAAATATCACTTTATACTTGTAAAAGCATACTCTGCCATGGAACCATAATTACATGTAAAGATGCAGTATAACTGTTAAAATTATTTTTAAAATTATCTCTATATTATGTAGATCTGATGATAATTTAAATCTGATTGTTGAATCTAAGAGTAGATATCTCTTATGTACCAATAGCTATGGTGGGTTAACATTTACTACTGCCAGGGAAAATGCTAAGCACTTTTCAGTTATATTTCATTTAATCCCCTCAAATATTTACAAGGAAGATACAATTGTTACCCCAGTTTACAAATTTAGACATTGAGATACAGGTTACATAACTTTTACACATCTTTTAGTCAGTAAGTGGCAGAAATAGGCTTCAAAGCTAGATGATCTTTTTTACTTCATGGTGTTCACTTTTAATCTCTATATTGTACTGCCTTCTCAGTTGTATAATACACAGAATAAGAAGAACTCAGGTCATAGAATTGAACTTATTAGAAAGAATTTAAGTTTTATACAGTAGTACAATAACCTAATTTCTGAAATACCAAATCTACTCAGTATCATGTTACATATCTGAAGCAGAAGCTTATTATATAGTTCTCTATTAAACAGTGTCTATAATTTAGTAGGCTACTAATATCTGACTCTAATTTAGTATCTTACTAAAATAATATTTTTTTCAATAGAAAAAGAAATGCAGTTTCTTCAAGGATCGGCTTTCACCCTAAGAAAACATAATTTAATATTGTTATTTGCTTGTCTGAATTTCCTGTGTACAACTCTGCCATATTCATTCCATTCTTACTTGAGATTCCATCTGCAGAAACTTAACATCTGTTTCCCTGTAACCACAAGGAAAATGTACCCATATGTTCATATAAATAATTTGAAGCAAGGAATAAATTATCACAGAGAGTACAAGCTGCATTTGAAGCAGTGGCATCTGTAGAAAAATGTGATTAAAAAATGAATTCTCTGATTTCCCAATAGAATGTTACTATTTTATTACTATCATTTATTTGCAAAAGTATTTCATATGGATTAATTTAAAACACATTTTTAACAAACCATTGTTAATGCTGACAAGTTAATGCCAAAGAACATGAGAATCTTTACAAATTTAAGGCATTAAAATATAGTGTTTACAGTAAAATGAAGTCTAATTAAATGGAAATAAAATGTGTTATAGAGAGTTAACTAGAATTATCCTTTGGTTTAACTCATATATCAGCTGTATATCCATCTTACATATCTATATAAATTTCATAGAGTTTTTTACTTGATAAAAAAGCAACTGTAGAATTCACAAATGACACCAATAGCAATGTCAGAATTTTAAAATTAAGCTAACACAAGAAGTAAAATACAATTATAAAACCTAAGAGAGTTAATCTAAGTTTCCTTAAATATGTCTAGGTAGATTCTATGTGACATGTATTACTAGGAAGTAAAACTAATCACTGGAAAGTTCAGGATTAACTAAACATTGAAGGGCATTTGAACAAAAAGTCTGTGTCAAGGAAGGGTTGAGGATGAGAATGACATATGAACCAGAGAAAATACATCAAGAATTCTTATACCATTTTGATATTGCTATTTAGATATATTATGAGAATAACTATAATATAAGTTCACTTATGTCAAAATCAATTAGACAAGGCTTGAAAGAAATCACATTCTGGGATAAATTTCTCAAATATCATCATGACTCCCAGCAGTAATGTTACAGTTCTTTAAGTTGATTCCACACTGTCAGATATGCCATTATTATAACATTGATATAATTTTAATATTGATATGTTAGATAGTGCAAGAACAGCCCATTAAAGTGATAAAAATTGTTTTTATCTCCTCAGATTTAAAATACAGTCTACTGTTATTGGTTTAACACAAATGCAAGACCATTTTACTGGACAGGTGGAATAACAAGGATTTAAGGCTATTTACCCTGCAAAATCTTACAAATTATATTAAATATCATGCTCTAGAGCGTTTTAATTACAGAGATAATGTCCATGGCCATGGAGCCAACAAATTCTCCAACCATATTAGAATGACTGGTGTGCAGAGGGAAATATCCCATGGCATTACAAGCTGAGCAGTGGTGAGGTTGAAACACTATAGAGAAGGAAAAGGTTAATATGGAGAGTATACAATAGAAAGAACCATGTAAATGACAGAGATTATAAGATATATAAGATCATTACTATTAGAGTAAAATTTGAATAGAAGAGAACAGGGCAAAATTAAGTAGATAATAGAAGCTTTTCTCATCCGCTCTTGCAACTACGTTAAAGTTGAGACAAGGTAGAGACAAAAAATGGCATAGATGATAAAGGCTTTGTTCATCCCCCTTGCAAATAAAGCAAAGTTATGACAGAAACACAAAGGAAACAGCAAGGAAGGTCGCCTGGAATCTAGATTTTAAAAGCTCTACAACTGGGAAGAGAAATAAGAAATTGCCCTGTAACAGGAGGAGGTAGGACCAGGTGAGATTGTGAGGCTGCCTGGTCCTGAGCGGCTGAGTGGGACAGAGGCCATAGCAGTGGCAGCTGGCAGCGGCAGATGCCTCTTAAAGGAGTCATGTCTATGAGTGGATTTCGCAGTGATGGACCTGCTCACTCTGAGCACCAGCGCCGGGTGGGCTGCTGAGGGGCACCGGGGACTTACACTGGGACACTGAGTTGTCAGAGTAGGGACCAGAGGCGAGGATCTCTCCTGGACAGAAGTTCCAGTGATATCCATTCTTCCTCTGTTGAGCTCTCCCTCTTTCCAGAGTATGGACTCAGTGCCACTACAGCTGAGATATCATCTAACTGTATAACAGAGGTCACTGCACCCAGAGGATTCCCTGAAACTCTGCCTCCCCCAATTCACGGCTCCACCCAAGCCACTTAAAAGTATATCCTCAGTGAGTTCGGTGCTACTTACTGAGCAGCGCCAAGATTCACACTGGTGACAGATGATTTAGATTTCTGGTGTGGCCTCTTGCGGCAACTATAAACACAGCATCTGAAGATTGATTGCTGAATTTTAACAGGTAGCCCCAGAGGGGCACGGGCTCGGGCTAAACTTGGTCTGCAGCTGAACCCCTCTCAGGACTGTACTGCTAGACACTTACTACACAAAGCCATGCTAATAAGACCGGGAAACTTAAGAGCTTTGATTAGTACATATAAATAGACACAGAAAGGCAGTCAAAATGGGAAGAAAAAGAAGCAGAAACCTTATGAGAGAACAGAACAGAGATCAAGAAATAATGGAGTCAAGCAATCTCACAGATGCAGAGTTCAAATCACTGCATCTAAAGTTGCTCAATTAAATTAAGGGATGTGTAGATGAATTCAGTGAGAACTTTAGCAAAGAGATTAAAAAACATAAAAATGAAAATGAAAATTATAAGAGGGAACCAGTCAGAAATGAAGAATACGTTATCTGAGATGAAGAGTATATTAGAGAGAATAAACAGAGTGGATAAAAAAGAAGATTGAACCACCCATATAGATGATGAGGAAGCCAAGGACACTCAATCAGAACATCAAGAAAAAAGAAGCCAAGACTATAATAATAATTTTAGGAGCCTAGGGAACAAAATTAAATGTAAATTCATCTGTGTCTTAGGGGTACCTGAAAGAGAAGAGGAAGAAAAAGAAGTTGAATATATATTTGAAGAAAGAATGATGGAAAACTTCCCTAACCAGGTGAAGGAAACAGACGTACAACACCAGGAAGCTCAGAGAGTCCCTCAAAAAAATGTATCCAAAGAGGTCTACACCAAGATACATCAGAATTAAAATGGCAAAGTTTAAATACAAAGAGAGAATCTTAAAAGCAGCAAGAGAAAAGCAGTTAGTTACCTACAATAGTGCTCCCATTAGACTGGCAGCCAATTTCTCAAAAGAAACTCTGCAGTACAGAAGGCCTTGGCACAAAATATTAAGTGTTGAAAACCCAGGATCTACAACCAAGGAAACCTTATCCAGCAAAACTATCATTTAGAGTTGAAGAATAGATAAAGAGTTTCCCAGACAAAAATAAGCTAAAAGAATACATCAACACTAAGCCAGTACTACAAGAATTTTAGAAGGACTTCTTTAAGAAGAAAAAAACATGTATTCAAAACATGAATAGAGAATGGTAATAACTACATTCTTATCAACGAGTACCTCAAACGGAAAAGAATTAAGTGCTCCAACCAAAAGTTAGGGAAGCTGAATGGATAAGAAAACAAGATCCCTACATATGCTGCCTAAAAGAGACTCACTTCAGATTAAAAGACACACACAGACTAAAAGGAAGGGATGGAAAAAGATATTACCATGATGGACCTAGTGGGTATCGCTCTGAATGAAGTAAGTCAGATAGAGAAAGATAAATATCACATGATTTTACATACTTGTGGAATTTAAAGAATAAAATAAACAAAAACAACAACAAAAATGGAAACAAACTCAGATACACAGAATATTTTGAGGGATACTCCATGAGGGGTGTTGGGGGTACTGCACAAAAAGGAAAAGTGATTAAGAAGTACAAATGGATCAATACAAAATATTCATGGAGATATAAAGTGTAGCATGAGGAAAAACAGTCAACAATGTTGTAAGGGGGAAGAGGGGTGACTATTTCATGAGTTATATAGATTTCTAATCACTATGCTGTACAACTGAAACTAATATGCTATTGTAAGCCAACTCCAATTGAAAAAAAAACTCATTGAATTGTACAATGTAAATATGAACAACTAATTGTCTATTATATTTCAATAACGCTAAGGAAAATTTTGAATAAAAGAAACAATATATAGAAGAAAATATCTGTGACATTTGCTATAAAACTTCTTTAAGAAATTTTAGAGTAACAATTATATTTTTTAAGGTTGTTGGACAGAAGAATTTATAAGTTCTTTTAAAAGGTAGAGGAAGCTTGGACATGTGGCCAAGCAGATGAATAAAGCCTGCTCCATTGGTAGGTGGGGAAGAGCAGATATTAAAAAAATGCCACTCATTGACCACTTTCCCCATGAATGCTATTTCAGACTTTAATGTTGCTTTATCTAATGGCTTTCCAGCAAAGATCATAGGAGTCACTTAACATACTTAAAATTGTTGAAAATTTTAGACAATTTACTTAGTGGGAGTTATCATGTCCCTCTTTATTTTAGCTACACATATATTGCCATTGTTCTAAAAGTTTCAGCTATCCACAAGGCCAAGAATTCTTTTATTAGATAATTAAACTAGGATGAAATGATAGGGGGAATTTGGATGAATTTAAAACTTGCAGCTGAAACTCCAACTCTGTGGTAGCTGAACAGTTACTCAAGTAATTTATTTAATTTTCCATTAATGAATACCCACAATCTTAGGTGACGGAATATTTTAGTCTCACAAAGTCATCGTAGAAGGTTTTTACTCAAGTATTATATTTCTATTTCAAACCACAACGCACACACACACACACATGCCACATACTGGGTACATTGATAAGAGATTCTGTATGTGTTTAGCTATCAATGTTTTCTTGACCTCCTGGGATTTTTAGAATAATCTTCAAATATTTTTTTTCCAACAATTGCTATTCGATTACCTCAGATTGTGATTTTACATCTCAAGAAATTATTCAGAGAGCTGAACAATAATTATAGTCAACGATTTCACTAATCATCTTCAGTTTAGATTTAACTTAGAACTGTTTTGGTTTACTTTGTCTTCTTTTATAGTGAGCTCTTTCTCCTAATTTTAAATACAGTATTTTGTAATTTCCTCTAAATGTGTTATTGAGTGAGTTCATATTTAAGCCTTATGGAGACTGTGATGATTAATTTTATATGTCAAATTGACTGAGACACAAGGAAACCAAAAATTTGTTCCAACATTGTTCGGGATGTATCTGTGAGACTGTTTCTGGATGAGCTTAGTATTTCAGTTGGTACACTAATAAATCAAATTTCCGTCCCTAATATAGATGAACCTCATTCAATTGGTGGAAAGCCTGAATAGAACAAAAACACCTAACTTTTCTGTGAGTAAGAGGCAACTCCTTTTGCCTTACTCCCTTCAATCTGAGACATTAGTTTTTCCAGTCTTCATACTGAAACTTAAATATTGCCTCTTCCTAGATCTCAAGAATGCCCACTTTTAGACTGGAACTATACCACCAGCTCTCCTGGTTATTAGGCCTTCATCCTCAGACTGGAAATACATCATTGGCTTGCTTGGATCTCTAGCTTGCCAAAAATAGAGATAGATAGACAGATGATGGATAGATAGATAGATGGATAGATAGATAGATAGATAGATAGATGATAGGTAGATAATTATACATGATTATACATTTAATATATATTAAATGATATATTATGTTAAATATATAACATATATTTAATATATGTTTTATTCTTAATATAGTTATGTATAAGTAAACATTAAATATTAAATATATAATTATATATAATTAAGTATAAAATATAAATACATAGATTATTTACTTATCTATAGATATATACATGTATATATCTTATTAGTTATGTTTCTCTGGAGAAATCTGACTAATACAGATTTTGGTAATAAGAGTGGTTTTAGAAGAACAGAATTTTAAAGATGAGTTTTCTAAACTGGTTCTGAGGTTTCTGGAATTGATTTTCTATTATAATTAGATTTAATGATGCTTATGACTCTATTAGAAGTAGTAAAGAGAGTACTGATATCCCATGGCATGATCTGGCGAGAGAGATACATAAAATACCATTATTGGATACTCCAGCTTATAGGAAGCAAGAAACAAGTTAATATATATATGGTATTGTTTTTCTCCAGAAAGGTTTTGTTTTATTTTTGCTTTAACGAGTTTAATTGAGACTTTACATAAAGTGTATTTATATACTGGACTGCATTTTAATTTATTTTTTATGATTCACATAATTTTCAAATTCACATATGTTATTTATTTATCAAATATACATTTAGATTTAAAGATGCTTTCAATTGTCAAGTCTGAAGCAAATAATTCCTATTTCTTAATATTTTATTAATTTAAATGTTTTAAGTTACACGTTGTAGTTGTTTCACTAAACTACATCTAGAATATATTTCCAAACAATTAAAAAACTAACTGCATATTTTTAAATTATAATTGTTTTGAACCATATAGAGTAATAGTAATGTTTTGACTGAAAGCATTTATATATTCATTCATGTATTTTTATTATAAATTCTGTATTTAAAAGAAATCATGTTTTATAAGTATTCTCTTTATTTACATTAAATTTGTAATCTAGACTAGTGTATAAACATGCTATAAATGTGCAAATGGGCAGGATAACAATGATAAATGTTTATTAATAGATCAATTCAGTCACTATAGTCATCTTAGATTGTATTTACTGTCATTACTATGACTGTACTATCTTCTTCCCCACTCTTCCTTTCAGAAGTTTTCCTCTTTCTTCCATTTTAGACATATGGAATGAATAGAAACTGCTATTCTCTCATCTGACCCTACCACTATGTATACAATTGGTATTCGGTGGATAGACACTTAAACCAAGCTGGGACAGCCATTTGGGGACATTTTTTTTTTCCTTTTTTTAAAAAATTTTAATTGTTTAGTAGCATTTCAAAACGAATAAATTAATATGCATTTTCACCCCATTATGTTTAAACAGAAGTTGCACATTTAAATTTTTAAGATATATCTTTAAACATAATTAGTTTATGGTGATAACTAAAGTTCATCAGCATTTACTCTCTAAAAACAAAATGAAAATATTAATTGTTTTTCATTTCCTTGTGATTCACCTCTTGATTTAGAATTATCTGAAATTTTAATTCCAAATTATAATAAAAATAACAATTTTTGTGTGTATGAGAATGAACCTTTCCCTATCCTAGTCACACATTAATATTGGGTATTAATAGTGGTCTTTCAACTCTAACATTGAGATAAACAAGATGGTGGTGGTGTAGGAGGATGTTGAACTCACCCCCTCTCACAAGGACACTGAAATATACACCTATGTATAGAAAATTTGCTTCTGAGAGGCAGCTGAGGACTGTTTGAACAGCTTATGAACATTAAACAAGAAAAAAATATCAAATAGAGAAGGTTGGGAAATCACAGGGACTCTCCAGGAGCTGCAGGAACTCTCCTGAATGAGTGCCATTGTTTATATCTTTTTCTACCTTTTGAGGGGTCTCAGGAGCTCTATTTGGGTGTCTTGGCCCACCGGCAAGATAACAGTATGTTCCCAGTTTCACTGTCTAGAGCCCATTTCACTCTGAACAAAGGGATCAAGCAGGATCAACAGGGCATCAGCACATGCACCTAGTCTTCCTGCCTGGAGTTGCTCCAGCCTGGCAAGCCAGCACCCCAAATGCCATAAGCAGTTCTCTGGCTAAAACCAGGCTGCCAAAACTACTCATCATGCATAGCCAGCAGAGAGGTTGCTTCTATACAAAATCATGTTCTGTACAACAAATAACAGTATGGAAGTTTCTCAGAAAATTAAAAATGGATTTACCTTTTGACCCAGCAATTGTACTTCTCGGTATTTATCCAAAGAAAACCAAAATAATAATTTGTAAAGATGTATGCACTCTAATATTCGTGGCAGCACTATTTACGATAGCCAAGATATGGAAGCAACCTAAATGCCCAAAACAGACAATTGGATAAAGAAATTATGGTTCATATATACAATAGAATATTACTCAGTCATTAAAAAAAATGAAATCCTAACATTTGCAACATTTGCAACATTTGAGTGAAATAAGTCAGAAGGAGAAAGATAAATACCATATGATTTCACTTATATGCAAAATCTAAGGAACAAAAAGAATCAACTAATCAAAAACAGACTAACAAATATAGTGGACAATTTGGTGACGGACAGAGGGGATGGAGGTTGGGAGGCTGAGAGAATAGGGTGAAGGGTTAAAGAAGTACAAATTTGTGGTTGATAGTTGGGCACGGGGATAAGGAGTATGGCAAAGGGAACACAGTTAGCATTAATATGATGGCTAAGTAGAGGGCCAGGGAGGAGGGAGAAATGAGGGGGGTCGTTTTATGAACTATATAGATGTCTAGCCAATGTATTATATACTCAAAACTCATTTAAATAAATACATTTTCAAAAAGAGAGAGAGGCCAGATAGAGAAGGCTGGGGAGCCACGGGAGCTCTCTGGGAACTACCGGAATTCTTTGGGGTTGGAGGTGCTGGTTAGTGTCATTGTATACATTCCCCTATACCTTGACAGAGTGGACAAGAGCCCTATCCAGATGTTCTGGCCTATCCGCAAGGTTGCTGCAGAATGTTCCTAGACACATCACCTGAGCCCATTTCAGCTTTGAATAAAAGGAATGAGCAGAATCAATAGGGCATTACTATATTCACCTGGCCTCCCCTCCTAGATTCACTCTAGTTCAGGAGCCTAATGACCCAGATGCCATAGGCACCTCCTTGGCTCTAATTGGCCTGACAAAACCACCCAGCCCACACAGCCAGCACAGAGTTTGCTTCTAAACAAGGCCAGCTTTTCAAAGTTCAGAGAAATAGCTATTTGTCCAATTTATATCTACAAATATAGAAAGTCAAAGAAAATGAAAAGACAAGAATATCTCTCAAGTTAATGAACAAATATATCTCAAGAAAAAAAAACTAATGAAATGGAGATAAGTAATTTACATAATAAAGAATTCAAAGAAATGGTCATAAAAATGCCCACATAACATGAGCGTGAAACAGAACTTATAGAGAACTTCAAAACAATTAGAAAGTATAATAAAGTACCAAGCAGAGCTGAACAGTAAAATAACTGAAATAAAAAATACACTAGAAAGAATCAACATTAGATTAGTTAATACAGAACAGATCAGCAACCTGTAGTACAGACTAATGAAAAATCAACCATTCAGAACAGCGAAAATAAAAAATAAAAAATGAGACAGTTTAAGTTATCTGGGACAATATTAAGTGCATAATCATTCACATTATAAGAATCCCAGAAGAGGAAAGAAAGGAATGGAAATTTTACTTGAAGAAATAATGGCTGAAATTTTTTTTCTAATCTGGGAAAGGAGACAAATATTCAGATCTAGGAAGCACAGAGTTCCAAACAAGATGACTACAAAGAGCACCACATCAATCAAAATGTAGTTAAAATCGCAAAAGTTAAAGATGAAGAGACAATTCGAAGGCAGCAAGAGGAAAACAACTAGTTACATACTAGAAAACCCTCATAAAGTAATCAGCTGATTGCTCAGCAGCAAATTTATAGACTGAAAGGGAGTGTCAAGATATCTTTAAATGGCCAAAAGAAAGAAACCTACACTTTAAACTAATTTACCCTGTAAAATTATTATTCAGAATTAAAAACATAATAGTTTCCCAAAAAAGCAAACTCTGAAAGAGTATGTCATCTTTAAATTAGCTTTATAAAAAATAAATTAAAAAAAAAAAAATAAGGTGTCTTCTTTAAGCATAAAAGGGAAAGCCAGAACTAAAATAAGAATATACAATATAGAAAAAAGTCTTATAGGTAAAGCCAAATATTTAATAAATATAGCAAATCAGATATCTAAAAAGCTACTACAAAGGTCAAAAGACAAAAGTACCAAACTCAACTTAAACTACAATACAGAGTTAGGAGATACATAAAACAAAAAGATTAAAATATGACATCAAAAATATAAAGCAATAAAATGTAGTCCTTTTAGAATATATTTGAAGTTAAATGTCTATCAGTTTAAAATGGACAGCTATAGATGTAGAATGGTATACATAAAATTCATGGTAATGACAAACTAAAAACTTACAAATGCTACACAAAGAATAAAGAGAAAGGGACCTAAACAAAACACTAAAGAAAACCATCAAACTACAAGGGAAAAGATCAAAAGAAGAAGAAACAAACAGGAAAGAACTACAAAACCAATTGAAAAACAATTAGCAAAATTGCAATGAGTAGATACTTATTAATAATTACTTTAAATACAAATGGGATTTTTCTAACTGGAGCTATCAGTTAACAGTCTTTTCCTTTCTGGTCACTAGGACATAAATATATAAGTCTAGAGTTGTTGGTAGCCATATTCTTCATTTTATAGAGACAGCCAGTGTTGTTAAATAAAGCACAATAAGTAAAAAGAAGAGACAAAAACTGGAGAGAGTTCTGACACCATCAGCGACCATGATTCTAAATTTTCTTGCATTTCTTAAGGTTATTTTTTGTTGTTGTTGTTCAGCTATTTATTTGAGCCTGAGAAATGAGCCAGTGTAGTTTCTTTCCAATTAATTTCTTTACTCTTTTCTTCTAATTATTTTCCTTAAGCTATTTTTTTTTATTCTGTTACTTGAAAACTAAATAACTTGCCCAACTTGTATGTAAGGTAAGGTCTTGCTTCTTCACATATATAGTAAGAGAAAATCTGAACAGTATTTCTTAATTCAGTTCCTACCAATAACACAGCCCATTCTGAGGGAAAATACTTTTACTGTAAATCCAGCTTTTTATAAAATTGTCAGTGGCTTATAAACATGTCTTAAATGGAAAGTTCTATCAAAACAGGTGATGAACTGGATACATAAACTGTTAAATGGGAGGGGATACATTATTTGATAGTAACAACAGAAGATGAAAGTGACTCACAGAGAGGTCAAATTATAAGTAAGCAGAGGCAACAAATAAAAAAAATAAAAATATATAAATTGAAAAATGGACAAAGTAGAGATCAAGGCATTTTGTTGGTAGTAATGAGTATAGAAATTAAGACAAGAGGAATCTAATTGCCACAATGAAGAAGGTTTAATTAATACATGATTTTGAGGGACTAATGTAATTTGATCATTAGAGGACTGAGTACTCTCAGTTCCTAAACTGCATTTCATCCACAATTGTATAGTTATACAAATATTTATAAGATGCTTTAAAATTGCTATTTAATCTGTTGTCATATAAAAAACTCATTATTCATGCCTTGAGGTAATCTGAGTGACTATTTCATCTGACTGAAATAAACTAAATTTTACAAGTTTGTACTTTCTATTTCATATCATTGTAATTTTTTTACAAACATATATGGTTTAGGAATGTGTTCTAAGAAAATAATTATAAGCAACACATCCATGAACCAATTAAAACATTATCTCTATCAGAGTGAAAAATTAGTATGGTAAAAAAATATTCAATTGCTTTCATAAAAAATGTTTTCCTTCTAAAGTCCATAAATATTAATTTCAGGATTTCCCATCTTTATTCCATTTCTTAATACATTATTTCAAATGTTATATGCTGCACTGAACCACTGAAAATTTGAATCCCTATACACCTTGGCAAAATATATAAGAGAGAACATGTATGCATGGATAATTCCTTATTGTTTTTGATTTTTAATATATACTTTCGATGTCAGAAGCATGGCAGCATGAGGAATCTCTGATGATTTCTGCCTTTGAAATTATAAGCTAAACATCTACACTCCAACTAAAAGTATCCAACCTGAACACAAGCACATCTGAGAGATCTGAACGTCAGAGCATCTGAAGGTGGGCAGGTTGCATGAGAAAGAAAGGTGTAAAGGGATATAGAAACAAAAACTTGAATTGCAAAATGCAGCACAGAGCTCCCTGTAGGATGAGGAGGTGGAGGAAATTATTTGGCAATGTTTTAACACTTTGAAGCCCTGAAGAGTCCTGCTTCAGTGATCAGCATATTCCACACACCAAAGCCCAGTGATCAGATCAGAGACTGAATGCAAAGGGGGTGATAGCTTTGTCTTAGCAACTTCCATTGCCAGGCAGAAAGCTGAGTCACGAAGCCTAACCACATTCCCCCACCATCCCAGTGAGTATTCTGTCCTCCCTGTACCCTCTCAAATCTACCACTGAACCCCAGGAAAATCTGCAGCAACCAGAACTGAAACACGCAGTGCAGGTGGTCCCAGTGACAGGAGCAGAGACAGAAATGAGGCAGTTGAAGCTTGAGGGCCAGCAAAAACCAAAAGACAAAGAGCCATACACGAAGCTGACATCTTCAATCCACTCCACCTCCGCCCAGTCAGGCTGAATCGGAAGGAAGCAGTGGAGCATTGCATCTGACTGCTTGGGGGAAGTACTGGAACTTCAGGGACTTTTCAGAGGTTCAGACCCCCATCAGCCTTCACAATCACCCATGGGGGTGGAGCCATGGGACTGAGGCACACTGGTCACAGAAGACACACACCTCCCCAGAGAATAAAAGGCATTTTTAAACTCAAAGCAGAGATGCAGGATGCAGGAAAAAAGAAATTAAAAAAAAAAAAACCCTCTTCTTATTGACCTGCTAAAGAGAGATCACTGTATCATAAATTTCCTTATAGAGAAAAAAAAAAAAAAAGAGGTGGGGGTACATTTCCATTAATGGCTAGGCTGAGAAATAGTCTATCAAACACCATGAAAAACCAAAGTAACAAAGCAGTCCAGAAAGAAAATTTAAAAATTTCTAGAAAATAAACTTAGAGATACAGAATATGCAATTTAAATGAAAGAGAATTCAAGATTGCACTTCTGAAAAAACTCAACGAGGTGTAAGTAAATTCTTATTGACACTTCAAAGAACTTAGAAACAAAGTCAATGAACAATGGGAATACTTTATCAAGGAGATTGAAACTCTAAAAAAGAACCAAATAGAACTACTGGAGATGAAGAGCTCATTAAAAGAGATGAAGAATGAAATGGAAAGCATAGAAAATATAGCTGGCAAGATGGAGAAAAGAAGGTGCTATTGAATAGAGAAAACTGGAAATGACACAGATGGAAGAAGAGAGAGACTGGAGAGTGAAAAAAAAAAAAAGAACTCTACAAGAACTATCTGACACCATCAGAAAAAAAAAATTAAAAATAATGGGTATACTGAAAGAAGAAGAAAAGGGAAAAGGGAACAGAGAGCATATTCAAACAAATAGTCAATGAGAATTTACCAAACCTACGGAAAGTACTGGCTCCTCGAATCCAAAAAGCAAATAGAACACTTAATTATCTCAATCCAAAGAGGTCTTCTACAAGACATATTATATTAAAACTGTCAAATATTGATGGCAAAGAAAGAATTCTCAAGAAAGCCAAGGCAAAGAAGGTAGTAACTTAGAATGGAAAACCCATCAGATTATTGCTAAACTTTTTAGCACAAACTTTACAAGCTAGAAGAAGTGGAATCAAATATTCAAACTATAGAAAGAGAGAAATTACCAGACAAAAATAATATATCCAACAAAGTACTCCTTTAGATATGAAGGAGAAAGAAAGATCTTTTCAGATATACAAGAGCTGAGGGAATTTTCCACCACAAGGCCTGCATTACTGGAAAGACTGAAGGGGGTCATTCTATCTGAAACAAAAAGACAAAAAAATACATAACTAGGAGTAAGATGACTAACAGGTAGACAGAAACAGGAAAGTGTAACCCTTATTAAGAATGGAATATTATAAGCTAAAACATTACATGATAGTTAAAGGCAAAAAAAAATTAAAAAGAGAAGACGACAACTAGTGGAATCTAGAAATAAATGAATAACATAAATAGGGATATTATGAGACAACAAAAACAGAAAAAGAAAGGAAATAAAAATGCAAATCTGTAAAGGAAAATGGAGATAAGCCACATGCAGAGGAAAAGGGAGCACTGTATATATAATTTTTCCTTTACATAAACTTAGTAATAACTACACACCAAAAATCCAGAATTGAGACACATAACATAAAACAAGTGGGACCAGAAAGAAAAACCATAAATCTCCACCACATTAAATAACACGCAGAAACACAAGGACAAAGAAACAATGGAGACATTGAGCTGCCACAAAACAAAAGATAAAATTGCTATAGAAAAACCTCATATTTCAATAACCACCTTAAATGTAAATGGACTGAACTCAATAAAAAAAAAGCACAAAGTAGCAGATTAGATCAAGTAAACAAAACAAAACATATGCTGCCTTCAAGAGACACATCTCAGCTGCAAGCACATATATTGACTCAAAGTGAAAAGGTGGATAACGATACTCCAAGAAAATGACATCCAGAGAAAAGAAGGTGTAACCATACTTATATCTGATGAAACAGAGTTTAAATTTAAAAAAGCAACCAGAGACAAAGGTGGGAATAATATATCAAGAAGACATAACAATTATTAATATTTATGCTTTAATTAAGGGAGCACCAAAATATATAAAGCAACTACTAACAGAACTAAAGGGAGAAACTGACAAAAACACAATTATATAGGGGACCTAAATACTTCACTGTCAGTTTTATATAAATCATTCGAGCAAAAAATTATTAAGGAAATATCATCCTTAAATTACACATTACAGCAATTGGAGATAATTGACATTTAAAGAGTCTTTCACCCCAAAACATCAAATTATACTTTCTTTGCTAGTTTACATAGAACATTCTCGAGAATAGACAAGATGTTGGGGGGGCAGGGAACTAGCCTAAACAAACGTAAGGAGATTGAAATCATACAAAGTAGATCCTCCAACCATAGTGCTTTGAAAGTGGAGATTGCTGTAAAAAAGAAGCAGGAAGAATCACAAATATGTGGAGTTAAATAGCATGCTACTAAAAAACAAGTGGGTCATAGACAAAATAAAAGGAGAGATCAAGAGATAGAAGCAAATAAGAATGAAAATGCAACATATGAAAACTTTTGAGACACAGCAAAAGTAGTATGAAAAGGAAGTTTATATTATTACAGGCCTACCTCAAGAAATAAGAATGATCCCAAATAAACAACCTGCAATTATATCATTAAAAAGTAGAAAGAAAAATGAAGCACAAAGTCAGTAGGACAAAAATAATCAATATTAGAACAGAATTAAATGAAATTGAGAACAAAAAGACATTAGAAAAAGTAATTCCAACAAAGAGCTGGTTCTTTAAAAAGATCGATAAAGTTGGCAAAATCATGGCTAGACTCACTAAAACGAGAAAAGACACAAATAAACAAAATCAGAAATGAAAGAGAAGTTACAACAGACACCACTGAAATACAAAGCATCATACAAGAATACTTTGAAAGATTATATTCCACCAAATTTAATAATTTAGAATAAATGTACACGTTCTTAGAAATATACAATCTTCTGAGACTGAATCACAGAAAAACTGAAAAATCTAAATAGATTGATCAAGAGTAAGAAAATTGAAATAATCAACAAAAACCTCCAAAACAGTCGAAGTCCAGGACATCGAAAACGTGGCGGAGTGAGAGGTTTCCAGATCTCTTCCCTTGAAATAATAAATTGAACATTTAAAACTCAACAAAAAACACCCAATCTGCACACCAGCACATCTGAGCAAGGAATCTGCACATAAGAGCTACCACAGGTCAGAATCCCGGGTGTTGACCAGTGGACTAGGAGAAACAAAGAAGCTGTCTCTCACAGCTGGAACTCCCTGCAAGAGGAGGAGGAGGGGAAAAGGTGTGGTAGGTTCCTTGAACAGTCCTGCCTGAGAGAGCTGTGTGCTACACACAGTGGCAGTGCCCAGGAATCAGGGCAGAAAGCAGAAAAGTAGGGAAGGCAAAGAAGCAACATTTGATTATTACCAGCCACAGTTGCAAAATGTGAGGATGAGCCACAGCCCCCATTACACAACTAAGAAGGCCCCTCCCCCCATATACTCCAATATTCAACAACACAGAGCCCCGGGGGAATCAGAGCAAACACACTGCCAAAACTGTAGCCAACACTGAGAGGGAATGAGACTGAGGGTAGTGAGCATGATTGAATATTTATAAGAAAAAAGAAATTATTAAGACTTTATATAAAGCAGAGACCAAGACGCTTAGACATCATCTACTATAAACCAAAAGAAAAATGTCATCTTAGCAACAGGCTAAAGACAAACCTTTATACAATAAATCTTCCAGGAAAAAAGGCAGAATACACGTCCATTAATGCTCAGGTGGAAAAATACCATGGAAAAACACCATGAACAACCAAGGTGACAAAGCAGCTCAGAAAAAAAAAAAAAAGGAAAAAGAAAAATCTCCAGAAAATAAGCTTAAAAACAGAAATGTGTGACTTAAATGACAGAGAATTCAGGATGGTACTTCTGAAAAACTCAATGAGATCCAAAATAATTCATATTAACAATTCAAAGATTTGAAAAAAAACAACTAGATCAATAGAATCAATTTTTTAGCAAGGAGTTTGAAATCCTCAAAAAGAACCAAATAGATTTTTGATGATAAAGAACACATTGAAAGAGATGAAGAATGAAAAAGGAAATGGGAAATGGAATCGACCAAATGGAGAAAAGGATCAGTGATATAAAAAAAAAAAACAGAAATCTGGAAATAAATCAAAAAGAAAAAAGAAAGAAACTGAAGAATGAAAAATAATAAAAGAGAAATACCAGCTGTTACCGTCAGAGAAGAAATATAAGAATAATGAGCATTCTCAAAGGGGAGAAAATAAAACAGGATTAGAAAACATTTTCAGCAAATTGAGGCAACAATAACAGAAAAGGGGACGATTCGAAGATACAAATTTGCAAAGGAGAATTGAAATAAAGCGCACACA
>NW_011889106.1:1255912-1258007 GCF_000151845.1 Pteropus vampyrus | reverse complement strand
AGCAACTATACACACACACACACACACACACACACACACACACACACACACACACACACACACACCTTACTGTTAAATCATGCACCTGAAACTTACTGGATTTCGTTAACTAATGTCACCAAAATAAAAATAAAAAAAAACTTAATAAATTAAAAAAAAACAGTCAAATAAACATAAGACTTTTAAAGAGCAACATGGGATGGAAGAAGACAATGCAGAAATGTTTTCAGAAAATTAAAAAAAATAAGTTCAATAACAGAATTCTCTTTCAATTACTATTAAAATAAAAAGTAAAAGAGATTTTTAAGGCATACAAAACCTTAGGTGTTTAACTACATAAAACCCCTCTTTGCAAACATTTTAGAGAAAGCTTTCCAGCAAGAAAATAAATAATTCCAATAAGATACTAGAAGAAAAAAAAAAAGAAAAAGAAAAAAGCTTACCTGGTAAACTCTAATGTTGTCTAACATTAATATAGGAGTAAACAAAAAAATCATATATTCATAATAATCCAAAACCAAAACCTAATATGATAATGTGGCAGAGAAAACATGGCAAGATAATACCGTTGACAGAGGAAGTTAGAGTAGACTGAGAAGTACTCAATTATTCTTTTTTGTGGGGAGAATTTGCTACTTGTTTTGCCTTAGAAGCTGATAAAAATATTGATAACTTTAAAAACATGTTAAAAAAAACATACATATAAGTAAGAACTTATCAACAACAAAAATAAAAGTAATATAGTTACCTTTCAAATGAAACAAAAATCAGTGTTTCTAATGGAAAATTAGAAAGGAGGATAAAGGAAAAATGGAGTATGTGACAATATTAATTATGGCCTCAAAATATCCTTGTCACGCCTTTCATCAAGAGGTGGTTTTGTCTCTTCCCCTTGAATCTGGTCAGGCTTTGTAACTGCTTTTATAAATAGAGTGTTTATATAACTTATGAACAAGAAGAAATTATTCTTAGGCTAACAAAAATATGTTTGTTTTTACAACACTACAAGTAAAATATTAGAAGTAAGGCAAATTTAGTTGATATAAGTTTTTTTCTGAGAAATAAATCTGCACTCAGAGTGGTGATAATTTATGTTTATTATAAGGGTTGGATATTATAAGGATCGGACACTAGTGTATAACAAAATATCCAAGAATTGAAGAGTTACCTGTAACAAATGAAGCTATAAAAAACTAGAAGAAAATATTCATGGATATTAGAGTGATTCTAGGATGAGCTATGAGAATATGTGTAGTCCAACTATTTAAGAATTATCTTGTTATTGCTCATTATAGAGAGACAAAACACACAAAATTGAAAAGTGAAAGTTTATAAATATATACATATATACATTGTGACCATAGTTATGCTAAAATGTCTGTTAAGTAAACTGAATTATTTGATAACTTTTATGTATAGCAGTTTCTCTGTATATCTATTTAATTATACCCATGCATACACCCACACACACATCTACACAAATATATATGACCAATATAATGATAACCCATGGTAGATAGTCTCCGAAGATGGCAATCATCCCTGCATACACAGGCTACTGCCTGACTGAGGAGTAATTTGTTTTCACTTTCCTTATATCTTGGCTGTCCCTATGTCTACATTAATCAATAGACTGCAGCAGAGTTAATATGCCGAAAATACTGAGCCTAGACTTAAACAAGATTGGTAGTTCCCATTTCCATTCTTTTGCAAAGCTTGTGTTGGAGTTCTTCCTGGAATCCAACTACCTTACTATTAGAAGTCCAAGCTTAATGGAGAGACCATACAAAGTCTAACAAAGTTGGTAATCAGCCATAACTACCAATTCAACATCTAGCCCAAACTACTAAACATATGAGTGAATAATCTTTGATTTTCAAGCACAGTAAACTCCCCAAATGTCTGCAAAACCATCCAATATCTGATAGAGTCTAGGAAACCTCAGCTGAGCCCAGTTAACTGAGATATAATAAAATGTTGCTTTAAGTAGCTAGGCCATGAGGTGATGCTACCCCAAAATAGACAAATGAAACAGCTAGAAGGCTGGGGACTGAAATTATCTGAAGGCTCATTTACTCACACATCTGGAAGTCTG
>NW_011889106.1:1253243-1255862 GCF_000151845.1 Pteropus vampyrus | reverse complement strand
TTACCTTTCAAATGAAACAAAAATCAGTGTTTCTAATGGAAAATTAGAAAGGAGGATAAAGGAAAAATGGAGTATGTGACAATATTAATTATGGCCTCAAAATATCCTTGTCACGCCTTTCATCAAGAGGTGGTTTTGTCTCTTCCCCTTGAATCTGGTCAGGCTTTGTAACTGCTTTTATAAATAGAGTGTTTATATAACTTATGAACAAGAAGAAATTATTCTTAGGCTAACAAAAATATGTTTGTTTTTACAACACTACAAGTAAAATATTAGAAGTAAGGCAAATTTAGTTGATATAAGTTTTTTTCTGAGAAATAAATCTGCACTCAGAGTGGTGATAATTTATGTTTATTATAAGGGTTGGATATTATAAGGATCGGACACTAGTGTATAACAAAATATCCAAGAATTGAAGAGTTACCTGTAACAAATGAAGCTATAAAAAACTAGAAGAAAATATTCATGGATATTAGAGTGATTCTAGGATGAGCTATGAGAATATGTGTAGTCCAACTATTTAAGAATTATCTTGTTATTGCTCATTATAGAGAGACAAAACACACAAAATTGAAAAGTGAAAGTTTATAAATATATACATATATACATTGTGACCATAGTTATGCTAAAATGTCTGTTAAGTAAACTGAATTATTTGATAACTTTTATGTATAGCAGTTTCTCTGTATATCTATTTAATTATACCCATGCATACACCCACACACACATCTACACAAATATATATGACCAATATAATGATAACCCATGGTAGATAGTCTCCGAAGATGGCAATCATCCCTGCATACACAGGCTACTGCCTGACTGAGGAGTAATTTGTTTTCACTTTCCTTATATCTTGGCTGTCCCTATGTCTACATTAATCAATAGACTGCAGCAGAGTTAATATGCCGAAAATACTGAGCCTAGACTTAAACAAGATTGGTAGTTCCCATTTCCATTCTTTTGCAAAGCTTGTGTTGGAGTTCTTCCTGGAATCCAACTACCTTACTATTAGAAGTCCAAGCTTAATGGAGAGACCATACAAAGTCTAACAAAGTTGGTAATCAGCCATAACTACCAATTCAACATCTAGCCCAAACTACTAAACATATGAGTGAATAATCTTTGATTTTCAAGCACAGTAAACTCCCCAAATGTCTGCAAAACCATCCAATATCTGATAGAGTCTAGGAAACCTCAGCTGAGCCCAGTTAACTGAGATATAATAAAATGTTGCTTTAAGTAGCTAGGCCATGAGGTGATGCTACCCCAAAATAGACAAATGAAACAGCTAGAAGGCTGGGGACTGAAATTATCTGAAGGCTCATTTACTCACACATCTGGAAGTCTGTGTTGTCTCACTGCTGAGATCTTAGCTGAGGCTGTTGTACAGAACTATTGCACATGACCTCTTAATATGGTAATTGGTTTCTAAAAGCAAGCCTCCTGGGAGAAAGAGAAAGATACAAATGTATTCAAGTGAAAGCTGTAACTTTTCAATGACCTAGCCTCAGAAGTCAAATAGCATCATCTCTGTCATACTCTATTGGTTAGAGTGAGCAAAAGCCCTACAGATTCACAGTGGATAGGAGAATAGAATCCACCACTTTATGGGAAATGTCAAGATTGTGGAAAATAATGCAAGACAGAAAATATTTATACAGCTATTTTTATAAAATATAATCTATCACAAACATTTCTTTAAAAGATATATGTATTCACAAACTTAATAAAACACATCAAACTTTAAAAAATCATGCTTCTTTATTTTAAAGAAAAGGCAACTGAAATACAATGCCTTGTCATAACTTACAGATTAACATTTTGAATACAAGGAATACAGTACAAATTTACTAAGAAAATATATTAAAATATTTTCAATGCCTGGATACAAGCAGCAAAGAAGTTCATAGAAATATTTTGCTTCAAAACATGTAAATAATATTTTCTCTTTTAAAATGATTTCACTTAATAAACTTATAGCATGAAAAAGTAAATGATTGCAATGAACAGAATATTTAGTAGTTTCCTGTTGGCTCTTGCTGTATTACTCTACAATATGCTGTATTACTCTACAATAATTGACTAAAATAAATAAATAAATAAATTCCATTTTAGAATTATTTCACAATAATATTCTTTAGATAATATTAGAAAACCCATTTTAAAAACTCAAAAATGAATTTGATTAGATTCAAAATATAATTTTAATGTTTCCAAAATACAGTTATTTTAATCTCTACATTTCTAAGAGTTAAAACAGAACCATTTGGTGCTTAGAATCTTATTTGTTTGAAATTCATTGCTTAAGAGAAGACACATTTTAATGTTCTGTGAAAATGCATTTGCTACTCCACATCGTCACTATATTTACTACTTAACCTTCTCAGGACTCCAGATGGCACTATCTTGTCTTTTTCTTCTAGTGATAGAAAAGATATCACATTTCTGATACTATATCCTGTTCTTCTTCAGATCACTATTAAAGCCATCAGAAGAGGAAAGGCTTTCATGACAGCAATAGTATATTAAGAAAAGTGCAGAAATAAACTGAAGAAGTTTCAAAAGGTCAGAGGCTCTCTCTGTTTGAGAGTTCATACCAGATTTATTTCTGGAAAG
>NW_011889106.1:1247693-1251538 GCF_000151845.1 Pteropus vampyrus | reverse complement strand
GAATGGATAAATAAACTGTAGTGCATCTAGACAATGAAATATTTTTCAGCTCTATAAAGAAATGAGCTATCAAGTCATAAAAAGACATGGAAGAAACTTAAATACATATTATTAAGTGAAAGAAGCCAATCTGCAAAGGCTACATACTGTATGATTCAAACTATATGACATTCTGGAAAAAGCAAAACAATGGAAATAGTAAAAACAAATAAACAGCTGCCAGGAGTTAGGACCAGGGAGGGAAGTATAGGCAGAGGATAAAACATTTTTTAGGACAGTGAAATTACTCTGTATAATACTATTATGTTAGATGCATGTGATTATATATTTGTCCAAATATAAATGTAGACAACCAAGAGTGAACTCTAATGTAATCTATAGACTTTAGGTCATAATGAGTTGCCAGTGTAGGTTCATGATTTCTAACAAATGTACTACTCTAATGGGGGACCTTGATAGTGGGGAAAATTATACATGTTGAGGACAAGGGGGATATGGGAAATTTCAGCACTTTCTGTTCAGCTTTTCTATGAATCTAAAACTGCACTAAAAATAAAATCTAATTCAAAAAAGGAAAAAAAATTCAAGTTGTTAAAATAAAGTGAACTTTGCATTTCCTATCATCTTACTCTTTTATTGCCTTCCATATCAATAGTGACACAATCCACTTATTTTTCCCAAACTGGGAGCCTGTGATTCATCCTAGACTGTTCCATTTTTCTCGTCATCTGCATCCATTCAGTGATGAAATCCTGTGAAATCTAATTCTTAAAAATTTCCCAGACCTCATTTTCGCCATCTTCATTGCTACTATCTTAAAACAATGCTCATCACTTGCTTCATGAATTATTTTCTTATAATTCTACTTCTAGTCCTATCCCTTGTATGCTACCAGAATGTTCTTTTTTGAAAATTACAAATTAATTTTTGTCATTCCTTACTTTACACCCTCCAATAGCTAACCCTACTCCTTAGAAAATTGATGAAACGAAGCATACAAGGTACAGTGCGAGTAGTTCCTATTTATTTCACCCCCTCTTATCTCTGACTACACACCCATAACAATGCATTTGGTATATATACCATAATCTTTCTTGCCTATATGTCTGCCAGTGATATTCTTTTTGTCTGAAATTCTTCCCTCTGCCCACTTTCTTCTTGGCTTATTCTTATCTGTCCCTCAGACTCAATTGATGTGTCACTTTCTCTAGGAAGCATTCCCCCTACCCCCACCAAATAAGTCATGGTTATATACTCCTCCTCTGTTTCTCTTTTAATATTGTATTTATCACTGAGATAACATATACTATCCTTCATTTTAATTTTCTACTTAGTTGTCTTCTACCCTAGACTATGGCCTCCTCGAGTGCAGAAATCTTATCTTATTCATTGCTGTGTCCTCAGAACTTAGGCCTGTGATGGCATAAAATAGGTATTTAATAAGTAAGTATATAATGATGGCTGACTGAATACATTAAGTACAGTAAAATTAAACAGGGATTGCATTAAATACCCCAAATTTCAACATCCAATTGTAATTATTTTACTGAATAATTGTGTAACCAGGAACAAGTAACCTAACTTCACTGAGCCTCGGTTGTCATGTCTTTAAAATGAAAAAGTACTACCCATTTTACAAAAAAAAAAAAAAAAGTCCAAAATACCTTACAGCATAGATGTATTATTTTTTTTCATAATTTAATTTAGTAATTAACTCATTAAAATCAGACAGGGCTGAAATTTCAGTTGTATCACATAGAAGTAAAGCTTCTACATCAGTTATGATGATTTTAGCAACAACTAATGGAAACCCGAAATCAAACTGCTTTATGCAATAACTAATACTATTTTATATATCTGAAAGACTCCAGTTAGGGTAGGCTTCAGGATTCATTGATTCAGAGACTCAATGACAATTTAAACCTTCAGGTTCTTTCCATTTCTTCATACTATAATCCTCACTGTGCCAGGCTTTCTCCTCAGGCTGTATCTCCTTATGGTTGCTAGATGGTAGCCAAATACAACTGCCATAACAAACTTTCTCATTCATATCCAGTAGAAAAGAGAAAACTATCCACCTACCATCTCAAACCAACAATTATGGAAAAACAACAGGGCTAATTGGCTTAGACTAATCAAGATACACCATGGAAGCTCTGAATTAAGTTAGCTTCCCCTGAATCATGTAGAAATAAAAATCAGGATCTTGATTAAAGGAAAGGGAAAGTGGATGCTATATAAGCAACCAACAAGAGTAACATTGCAATGTACATACCAAAAAAACTATTTTTGGGCCATCAGTGCTCTGTGTGTGGCAGAGAGAGAGAGAGAGAGAGAGAGAGAGAGAGAGAGAGAGAAAGCACTGTATAAAGCAAAATACTTTCACAAAGTGACAATGTGTTCTAATGTATGTAAAAGTGCAAAAGAAACCCATCTTTTCACAATTTTTATAGCTCCTGGTCCCCCAAAAATGTCATAGTTAAATTTACTCAGTTGACAAAGGCATGTAGATTTATCATCATTTGTTTGCTAGCTCATATTTAAAACACAGTTGGCCCTTGAGCAACATGAGAGTTAGAGATACCCAAATCCATGCAATCAAAAATCCTAGTATAACTTTTGTCTCCCCAAGAAGTTAGTTGTCCCTCAGTATCCACAGGAGATTTGTTCCAAGACCCACTCATAGACACCACAATCCACAGATGTTCAAGTCCCCTATGTAAAATGACATAGATCAATGCATACAGATGGCCTTTTGCATCCACGGAAACCCAACCATGGATTAAAAACAATACAAGTATCTAATAAAAAATATCAATGACATATAAGGAGACCCACATAGTTCAAATTCATGTTATTCAAGGGTCAACTGTATATCTAGAGAGATGATAGATACTTAAATTTACATAAATACAGCTAATTGCATTAAAAGTTTGTTGTCAGAACTACAAATATAATAGTTTGTATAACCAAGTTTTATAATAAATTCTAAAATTTCAAAAATAGGTCTTAATAAATTAGTTGTATTGTTTTCTGCATGCATTGGATTGTAAAAAAATAAATTCTAAATTTTTTAAAAAATTTTTCTATATATTCATTCTCTGTAATGAAATTGCTTGGTTGAAAACTGTTTGATATCTAAGATATTTTGATAGATTTGGGGATATTGTTAAACACACACACACACACACACACACACACACACACACACACACACACAACCCTATATTGCAGCACACTTCATATAAATGGCCCAAGCACCTCTAATCAGAAAACTTTTCTTAAATCACAAATTACCGATCAAAGTAGTAAATAAGACAATTCAGTTGCAGGGAGGGGGAGGGCATGACTATGAAAAGGCGTATTTCTTCTCCAAAAGCTTCAAAGAACATTTAGTTTTATGTACAGAATGTAGACACAATGAGCTGCATCTCTGTCATGGTATCAGTTTCTATAGATTTCTAACTAGATATTTGTTGTAATATTTCCATATGAACAAACAGAAAGATTACTGGAGAGACTATTAAAATTGAATTTCACTTCTAAAAACTTGGAAATGGAAATATAAAGTGATCCTTCACAAAATTTTAGAAAAATTTAAAAATGTTGATAACATTAAAAAGCAATAGAGATACATTTGTTGATAATTAACATGTTAAAATGCATAAAGCTTTCTTTGTAATATAGTTTAAAAATTTATTATTTCTTTTAATCAAGTTGAATTATGAACTGAAATTATAGACCAGCAACAAAAAATATCTTTAAAAAGTTATTCTGATTGGAAACTAAAGACAACAATGTTTCTATTAATTCAGTAGTTGCATGGTAGGGTTAAAATAAATGAA
>NW_011889106.1:1240246-1247229 GCF_000151845.1 Pteropus vampyrus | reverse complement strand
GTGATATCTTGTGCTTTTCATCATTTTCTGTCTGGCTAATTTCACTTAGTATTGATTATCTCAAGGGCCATCCATGTTGTCGTAATTGGCGGTATTTCATCTCTTCTTACAGCTGAATAATATTATACTGTATATATATACCACAACTTACCAATCCAATCATCTATTGCAGGACACTTCAGTTGCTTCCATGTCCTGATTTACATGGATAATACCACAGTGAATAATGCACTATGAACATCAGAGTGCAAATATTTTTTTTTTCAGATATATGTTCTCAAGTCTTTGGGATAAATGCTTAGTAGAGAGATTGGTGGATCATACGATAAATCAATTATTAGGTTATTTATGGACCTCCATGTTGTTTTCCACAGTGACTGTACCAATCTGCAGTACCTCCAGCAGTATCCGAGAGTTCCTTTTTCTCCGCATCTTCTCCAACACTTGTTATTACTCGTCCTGTTGATTATAGCTATTCTAACAGGTGTGAGATGATATCTCATTGTAGTTTTGATTTGCATTTTCCTAATAACTAGCAACGTTAAGCATCCTTTCATATGTTTGTTGGCTATTTGTACATTTTTTTAGGAAAAGTGTTGGTTCAGATCCTCCGCTCAATTTTTAACTGGATTGTTTATTTTTTTGTTGTTAATGAGTTCTTCATATATTTTGGATATTAGGCCTTTATCGGAGATGATGCTTACAAATATATTCTTTCATTCGAGAAGGTTATCTCTCTTGCTGACAGTTTCTTTTGCTGAGCAGAAGCATTTTAGTTTGATGTAGTTACATTCATTTATTTTTGCTTTAACTTCCCTTGATTTTGAGGTCAAATTCATAAAATTCTCTCTAAATGCAAGGTCCGTGAGTTTAGGTCCTATGTTTTCTTTTATGCAATTTATCGTTTCAGATCTTATAATCAGGTTCTTATCCATTTTGACTTAATTTGGGTGTGTGGTGATGGACAGCAACCTAGTTTCATTCCTTTACTGGTGGCTTTCCAGTTTTCCCTGCACCATTTATTGAAAAGGCTTTCCTTTCTCTATTGTATGTTTTTGGATCTTTTGTCAAAAATTATTTGCCCATTTAAACATGGGTTTAATTCCAGACTCTCGATTCTGTTCCACTGGTATACGTGTCTGTTTTTCTGCCAATATCTTACCGTTTTGATTATTGTTGCATTATAGTATAATTGGAGCCAGGCAGAGTGATGCCTCCAGCCTTGTTCTATTTTCTCAGGATGGCTTTGGCAATTCGGGGTCATTCATGCTTCCATAGGAATCTGATGATTTTTCTTCTGTTTCTTTAAAGAGTGTCAATGAGATTTTGATAGGGATTACATTAAATCTGTAAAATGCTGTAAGTAATACTGTTGTTTTAACTATGTTGATTCTTCCAATCCAAGAACACAGAATTTTTTTTCCATTTCTCTGCATCTTCTTCGATTTCTTTTAACAATGTCTTGTACTTTTCATTATATAGGTCCTTCACACATTTCATTAGATTTATTCATAGGTATTGTATTCTTTTTCTTGCAATTGCACAAGGAATTATTTTTTCCACTTCTTTTCCTGACACTTCATTATTCGAGTATAGGAACGCAATCAATTTTTGAACACTGATTTTGTATCCAGAGACTTTACTGTATTGGCTTATTGTTTCTAGTAGTGTTCTTGAGGAGTCTTTAAGGTTTTCTGTATAGAGAATCATGTCATCTGCAAATAGTGACAGTTCAAATTCTTCATTTCCTATTTGGATGCCTTTTATATCTTTCTCTTGCCTGATTGCACTTGCTAAGACCCCCAATATTATATTGAATAAGAGTGGTGATTCTGGACAGCCTTGCCTTGTTCCTGATCTTAGAGGGAAGGTTTTTAGTTTTTCACCATTAAGCATAATGTTAGCGGAGGGTATGTCATAGATGACTTTATTATGCTAAGTTACTTTCCTTCTATACTGACTTTGTTAAGTGCTTTGATCATAAATGAATGCTGTATTTTGCCAAAGGCTTCTTCTGCACCTATTGCTATAAGTGTATGATTCTTATTTTTTTTAATTTGTTTATGTGGTGTTTCATACTAATCAATTTCCATATGTTGAACCATCCCTGTGCCCCTGAGATAAAGCCCAATTGGTTGTGGTGTATAATCCCTTTAATATGTTGCTTCATTCAGTTTTCTTATATTTTATTTATGATTTTTGCATCTGTGTTCATGAGAGATATTGGTCTGTAGTTTCCTTTTTTTGTGCTATCTTTACCAGGTTTTAGTATCAGAGTAATATTGGACTTATAAAATGTGTTGGGAAATATTGCTTCCTCTTCAAATTTTTGGAAGAGTTTGAGGATAATAGGTATTAAATCTTCTTTGAATGTTTGGTAGAATTCACTGTGGAAGCCATCTGTTCCTGGACTTTTACTCTTCGGTAGGTTTTTGATGATTGTTTCAACTTCTATACTGCTGATCAGTCTATTTTGATTTTCCAGTTCTTCTTGATTCAGTCTAGGAAGGTTGTATTTTTCTAAGTACTGATCCATTTCTTCTAGGTTATTAAATTTGATGTTGTATACTTTTTCATAGTATTCTTGTATGATCCTTTGTATTTCTGCAATGTCAGTCGTAATTTCCCCTTCTTCATCCCTGATTTTGTTTATTTGTGTCCTTTCTCTTTTTTTCTTTAGTGAGTCTAGCCAGGGGTTTGTCAATTTTATTAAACTTCTCAAAGAACCAGGTCTTTGTTGCATTTATTTTTTCTATTATTTTTTGTTTGTTTTCAATTTTATTTATTTCTACGCTAATTTAAATTATTTCTTTCCTGCTAATTTTAGGCTTCATTTGTTTTTAGTTTTCTAGTTTCTTAACATGAAGTGTTCAGTTGTTTATTTGGCCTCATTCTTGTTTTTGGACATAGGACTGTACTGATATGCTTTTGCCATATTACAAAAGCTTCGAAATGTTGTACTATCATAATCATTCGTTTCTATCTTTTGATCTCTCTTTTTATTTCTTCTCTGACCAAGTCATTCTTCAATAGCATGTTGTTTAATCTCCATGTATTTGTGGGGTTTCCCATTTTCTTTTTATAAATTTCAACCCTCTTATATTTGTTGAAGCTATCTCTGTGTCCCCGTATGTGGCATTCAAAGAAAAGCGGGAGTAGCGGTACTAATATTGGATGAAATAGACTTCACAATGAAAAAGGTAAAGAAAGATGCAGAACAACACTTCATAATGATAAAGGGAATCATGCACCAAGAAGACATAACACTTATTAATATCTATGCTCCCAATCAGAAAGCCCCAAAATATATAAAGCAATTACTAACAGAACTAAAGGGAGAACCAGACCAAAATACAATAATAGTAGGGAACCTAAATACCCCACTTTTGGATATGGACAGATTATCCAAACAGAGAATCAATAAGGAAATAACATCCTTAAATGACACATTAGACCAACTGGACATAATTGACATTTACATATACTTCCATCCCAAAAGAACTCTTTAAACATTCTTCTGTAGTGCACATGGAACATTCTCAAGAATCGACACATACTGGGATACATACATAGCCCCAACATATATAAGAGGGTTGAAATTATACCAACCATATTTTCTGATCATAACGCTTTGAAACTAGAGATCAACTGCAGAAAGAAATCAGAAAGAAACACAAACACATGGAGATTAAGCAACATGTAACTGAAGAATGACTGAGTCAGACAAGAAATAAAAAATGAGATCAAGAGATACATAGAAATGAATGATAATAATAGTAAAATATGTCAAAACTTGTGGGACACGGCAAAAGCGGTCATAGAGAAAAGTTCATGTCATTACAGGCCTATCTCCAAACACGAGAAAGAGCCCAAATAAACAACCTAATGCTTCATCTTAAAAACTAAGAAAGGAAGAACAAATGAAGCCTAAAGTCAGCAGAAGGAAAGAAATCATCAAAATTAGAGCAGAAATAAATGAAACTGAAAACAAAAAACTAATAATAAAAAATAAATGCAATAAAGAGCTGGTTCTTTGAGAAGGTTAATAAAACTGACAAACCACTGGCTAGACTCACTAAAGAAAAAAAGAGAAAGGACACAAATAGACAAAATCAGGGATGAAGAAGGGGAAATTATGACTGACATTGCAGAAATACAGAAGATCATATAAGAATGCTATAAGAAAGTGTACAACACCAAATTTAATAACCTAGAAGAAATGGATCAGTACTTAGAAAAATACAACCTTCTTAGACTGAATCAAGAAGAACCGGAAAATCTAAATAGACCCATCAACAGTATGGAAGTTGAAACAATCATCGAAAACCTACGAAAGGGAAAAGTCCAGGAACAGATGGCTTCCACAGTGAATTCTACCAAACATTCAAAGAAGATTTAATACCTATTATCCTCAAACTCTTCCAAAAATTTGAAGAGGAAGCAATACTTTCCAACACCTTTTATAAGTTCAATATTACTCTGATACTAAAACCTGGTAAAAATAACACAAAAAAAGGAAACTACAGACCAATATCTCTCATGAACACAGATTCAAAAATTCTAAATAAGATACTACCGAACCGAATACAGCAACACATTAAAAAGATTATACACCACGATCAAGTGGGCTTCATCCCAAGGGCACAGGGATGGTCAAAATATGGAAATCAATTAATGTGATACATCACATAAACAAATTTAAAAAAAATAAGAATCATATGATCATATCAATAGATACAGAAAAAGCCTTTGACAAGGTACAACATCCATTTATGATCAAGCATTTAACAAAATCAGTATAGAAGGAAAGTAACTTAGCGTAATAAAGTCATCTATGGCAAACCCTCAGCCAACATTATACTTAATGGTGAAAAAATGAAAACCTTCCCTCCAAGATCAGGAACAAGGCAAGGCTGTCCACTATTGCCACTCTTATTCAATATAACAGTGGGGGTCCTAGCAAGTGCAATCAGGCAAGAGAAAGATATAAAAGGCATCCAAATAAGAAACGAAGAAATCAAAGTCTCACTATTTGTGGATGACATGATTCTCTATATAGAAAACCTTAAAGACTCCTCAAGAACACTACTAGAAACAATAAGCAAATACAGTAAAGTTTCTGGATACAAAGTCAATATTCAAAACTCCATAACGGTCCTATAGCTTATTAACAAAGTGTCAGAAAAAGAAGTGAAAAAAATAATTTCTTTGGCAATTGCAACAAAAAGAATAAAATTCTAGGTAATAAATTTAATGAGACATGTGAAGGACCTATATAATGAAAACGACAAGACACTATTAAAATAAATTGAAGGAGATACAAAGAAATGAAAAGATAGTCCATGTTCTCAAATTGAAAGAATTAACATAGTTAAGATGACCATATTACTTAAAGCATTATATAGATTTAATGCAATCTCAATCAAAATCCCATCTGCATTAAAAAAAAAATAGAAAAAAAATCATCAGATTTGTGTGGAAACACAAAAGATCCCAAATTGCCAAAGCCATCCTGAGAAATAAGAATGAGGCTGTAGGCATCACTTTGCCCAAATTATACTAAAAGGTGACAGTAATCAAAACATCATGATATTGGCAGAAAAGCAGACACACAGACCAGTGGAACAGAATCGAGAGTCTAGAAATACACCCATATTTATATGGGCAAATAATTTTTGACAAAAATAGCCAAAATCATATAGTGGAGAAAGGAAAGCCCCTTCAATAAATGGTGCTGGGAAAACTGCAAAGCCACCTGCAAAAGAATTAAACTAGACTGCTGTCTATCACCACACACCAAAATTAACTCAAAATGGATTAAGGACCTGAATATAAGACCTGAAACAGTAAAATGCATTCAAGAAAACATAGAAACTTAAAATCAAGAACCTTGGACTTAAAGAAGATTTTATGAATTTGACCTCAAAGGCAAGCTAAGATAAATAAATGGGACTACATCAAACTAAAAAGCTTCTGCTCAGCAAAAGAAATCATCAATAAGGTAAAAAAAGAACCATCCGAATGGAAAAATATATTTGCAAGCAACACCTTCGATAAGGGCCTAATATCCAAAATATACAAAGAATTTATACAATCTGGTAACAACAGAAAAGCAAAAGATTCTATCAAAAAATGGGTGGAGTACCTGAACAGACACTTTCCCCTAGAGGACATACGAATGGCCAGCAAATATTTGAAAACATGCTCAACATTGCTAGCTATTAGGGAAATACAAATCAAAACCACAATGAGATACCATTTCACATCTGTTAGAATAGCTATAGTCATCAGGACAAGTAATAACAGATGTTGGGGAGGAAGCAGAGAAAAAGGGACCCTCATACACTGCTTGTGAGACTGCAAATTGGTACAGACACTGTGGAAAACTGTATGGAGGTTCCTCAAAAAACTAAGACTTGATCTACCATATGATCCAGCAATCCTTCTACTGGGTATTTACCCCAAAGACTTGAAAATACATATCCAAAAAGATATTTACACACTGATTTTCATAGTAGCATTATTCACAGTGGCCAGAACATGGAAGCAACCAAAGTGTCCTATAACAGATGACTGATAAAGAAGTGGTGGTACATATATACAATGGAATATTACTCAGACATAGAAGAGATGAAGTACTGCCATTTGCAGTAACATGAATGGACCTCTAGATAGTCATGCTAAGCAAAATAAGTCAGACAGGAAAAGTTGAAAATCACATGATATCACTTATATTTGGGATATAAACCTAAAGGCAGCAAATGAACAGAATAAACAGAGATTCATGGACATGGAGTATAGACTAGTGGTAACCAGACGGTAGGGGCTAGAGGAGGAGAGGTTAGGTAGACAGTTAAAGGGGGTCAAATATAGCAGGATAGGGGATTGATGAAGTTGGTAAAAGGGATCAAATATATGGTAGTTGATGGAAACTGGACTTTGGGTGGTAAACACACAATAAAATATACAGATATCAAATTATA
>NW_011889106.1:1226271-1240161 GCF_000151845.1 Pteropus vampyrus | reverse complement strand
TGGCCACTAAGCCTCTAGGATCCCTGCTTTATGTAAAGGCTTAATAATGCATTTTTTATTTTCTCGTAGATATTTAATCATGTTCACTACCCTCAGTCTCAATCTCTGTCACTTTTAGCGACAGTTTCAGTTGCATTTGCTTAGATTCCTCTGGGGCTCCGCGGTGTTTGGTCTCGGAGGATATGGGGGGACGGACCCTCTGGTTTGGGTGGTTGGAGCTGCAGCTCAGTCTCGGTTTTGCAATCCTGGCTGGTAAAAATCAATTGTTGTTTCTCTGCCATCCTGCTTTTCTGCTTTCTGCCCTGATGACTGGGCTCTGTCACCAGATGCGTGGAACTCACAATTTTCCCTGGCGGGGCTGTTGAGGAAACTTGCCACACCTTCTCCTTTCCCACTTCTCCTACAGGGAGCTCTCGCGGCTGCGATAGGCAGCTTCTTTATTTCTCCTAGTTCATTGCCCAACACCAGGGATTTTGAACTGAGGTAGCTCTTATGTGACGATCCCATGCTCAGACTTGCTGGTGTGCAGTTGGGATGTTTTTCGTTGAGGTTTAGATGTTCAGCTTATTGTTTTTTCAAAGGGCGAGATCTGGGGACATCTTTCAATCTGCCATGTTTCCTCCCTTAGTATTTTGAAATAACATATTTATCATATACAACATTTCCAATTTTTTAAAAATATTCTGGTTCATTGACCAATATATCTATTTATATGCCAATGCCACACTGATTTAATAAAAGAAATACAATAGTACATTTTGATATTGGTTGAATTTGCCCTCCTGCTAACATTGCTATTTATTCTGTATTCTCCTAATTATTCTTATTTGTTTTATCAAATGAACTCTAAAATCCAGTTTTAGAAAAGTGCTTAATGATATTTTAGTGTCAGGACTGTGGAAAATAGAGGATTAAAAAAAGCTGAAGATGGACCTAACCAAGGAGCATTCCTATCCCAAGTTAGCTCTATCCTATTACAGAATTTCTATATATCAATGACTATTGTGTCTATTTCATTATTTCCATTTTTTTCTCAGTGGACATATTTACTGCTATTGTTCTTTGTTCTACCAGTGTGTATTTATATACTTAGTTCATAGGTCTGTAGAATAAAAGAAGCCAAATATGACAATGATACAGATACTATCACACTATAAAACAGAAATTCTGGACTTTAAGGGGGAATAATGTGTATTATACGTGAGGAAGGAGAATAAACCAGACATTTGGTAGTGAGAGGAGGGGAATCCTGAATGGAATTCTGTACTACCTATATTCAATTTCCTCTGTTTATGAGAATACAGGGTATTAATTTTTCTGCTTCCTGTAATTAAGTGGAATTGTTTGCTACCATGACATGTATATATATATTTAGATTAACGCATAAGGACTGTACATTTTCTTTTTAGTATCTCTCGTTCCCTGGTACAGTACATAGGCACTTAGTAATTATGTAATAAAATCTAAAAGTTATCATCTCAGAATTTATAGCAGTATCATCACATGGCTTCACATATTTTTGCATTGTAAATATATTTAAACTTGCAAATTTTTCTGAGCTTTAATTTTTTGTTAGCCTCCAATTTTCTGAACATTTCTGAATATGCATCTGAGGAGATTATTTTAATCTTTTTTTGTATTTTATTCATTCTTTAGGAATTCTATTTTTTCTTTATCATTCTCTTACTTGAGTCTAGGTATTTCACTGTTTTTTGTTTGTTTATTTGTTTTCATAAGATAGAATTAGAATGAAGGGTGGATATTTCTAGTTTTCTAGAAATAAAACTCACCAAGTATTTTGCTGAGATGAATGTAGAAATCAGGTAAAGTTCAGCAATAATTAGAAAATGTAATAAATGCCTGCGTGGACCATATTGCTTCTAATCTAATGGTCTGTTTATTTAACATACAGTTGGTGTCTCTTTTTAGTGTATTTTAACCAGAAATACATACAATTTGAACTTGGAAAAATGCTGATGGTAGGACAGTGATATCTGGGTTCTTCAATTAATAGCTATATTTAAGGAAAAATGATTGCATGACATCCCCAAATTCTTTTTTTTTTTAGAAGATTCCATTCCTTAAAGTGAGTGTAGTACAAGGAAGCTGTCATTAAATCCTGTTGATCCAAAAACACCTGGATTTATGTAATTTGCAAAGGACTACATACCTAAATACTATTCAGTCTTGAAGGGAAAAGAGTTGTTTTTTAAGTCTTTGTGTATACTTTTAAAGTTTAAATAAACATACTTGCTCAAACTATACTTTAGATGCCCAGTGCACTTATTATTTCAATTTTTTTTTTTCTTTAAACAAGATGCAGTATGTTCTGATCTTAAGTTGACATTCAGTAAATTTGACATGGAATTATAAAATTGTACTTTAGAATTAACTAGTTTTAAAAATCATGAGAAAAGACTTACATCCAAAAAAACAGATTGAGACAACTGAAATGGAGTGTTACATTATGGCAAAGATCTTCTACATGCTTTCTTTCTCAGAAAAAAAAAAGAAAAAAGAAATCAAAATTGACAACATAATTAAAAAGCTATATGTACTTATTACTTATGCTAAGGAAATCACACAGCAGACTGTGATTAACCACAGTAATGGGGGCCAGAGAGAAGACAAAATTTAACTCCACAGATAATCATTTTAACCATGATTTTCAATCATCTAAGGTATTGGTAAGTAGCCAATTTTTATTTCACTACTACCCTGGCTATCTTCCCCAAAATTATTAAAAGGGATAGCCAACTTTAAGCAGCAAGAGTGAGTTATTAACCAACAATAATATTTAAAAACCTGAACAATTTACTGTATAATGTAGAATTTATGATGCCTCTTAATTGGGAAACATGGTTTATATATGAATCAAAAGAGGTAGGCATTCTTGAAAAGACTTTGCTTAAGAGACAAAGGAACCAAAACAGGATTGTCCAGCACAGTCAATGGACAAAATGTTAAATATTCCTATAATTTTTATTCCCATGGGAGGATGCAAATTCTTTAATAACACACCGTATCCATGATGTTTCTATAGCTTAGAAACATTATTTGAAATTGTCATTGACCTCTGGAGGTTCATAAATGAATAGATCACATGAATATTATACTTAATCACAAATCATTAATGAAAGGACTATTTTTAAATGTTTACAGTGTTGTGAAATGTATTAAATTATTACCTTGAGAATTAACAACTACTTCTTTTATATTATTTTCTGCTTTTGGAAACTTCAAATTAGTTATTTTCCTGATATTTAATTTAATAATTTAATACATTTTAAGAGATAACATCAGGCTCATTGTATGAGACGTTAGGCTAAGCAGAACAATTAGACATATGAATAAATACAATACCTTTGACTATTCCCCATATCTTTAAATAATATCAAATTTTTCTCTAAGAATATAAGAGGTAGCAGAGAGCTTGGAATCAAGACAGTATGCCTGTTGTCCTAGGCTTGGAATCTATGTTGTCAGGGAAAAAAAAACTTGACTTTGCCAACATATAACTTATTTCTTATCTGTGTAACCTCATAGACCAGATGCAATGAACTATAAAACTGTAAGACAGGAAGAAATTTCCACTCCAGAGTAACTCTTTAAACTAAATTATCAATACACAAAAGTGAAACTAACAGCATAATGATAGCCAATAAACACAATAAGCAAAATAATTTACTTCTGAGAAAATGGAAACAATAAAACGCCTGAAAATGTCTTTTAAAATAATGCTTATTATCTACCATAGAAAATAGAAATGTTGATATCCAAAAAAGAACAATAAATAATTAAACCATAGAAAAAGGCTAAGAATCAAAACCAGGTCTCTATAATAATAAATCTTCAGTTAAAACTGTAATCATTGAAGTATAAAATACAATAACATCTGATAAATATTAGAACCCAGATAAATAAAGAATTTGGTATTGGAAGACAGTACAGATGAACTGACATAGAGTGCATTACAGAGCAAGCTATTTAAACTATATAAAAAAAAAAAGAAACATAAAGAATAGTTTGAGATTAATTTTATGACTAAAAGAAGTTCCAAATATAGAGAATGGAGAAAATGGCATAAAGATATTACTTGAAGAGTTAATAGTCAATTTTTTTCAGAATTGAAGACATGAATCATAAGCTTGAAAAATCACACCAAATGTTGAACTAGATTATTATTTTTTAATATTATTTATTTTTTTAAGTATATACCTAAGGACATAATAGACTGCAAATCATCATGGACAAAGACTAAATCGCAAAATCTAACTGCAAGTCACAGCACTTTTCATCATGGCCCAAATCTGAAAAGTATCTAAATATCTATCAGTAGTTGTATGTACAAATAATTATGTTTTAATCATACATCAAAATGGTATCTAGCAATGAAAATAAATTAACTACAATCACATGCAACATTTCAAATTCTTAAAATAGCAAATATTTATATCTTGCTCATGTAGCTCATATATGCAGATGAGTAAAGATCTTTATTCCATTATAGTCACTTGGAAGTATCCCTCAAAATGGGAAGTTGGTGAATAAATATCCCAACTTTCTTATTCTTTGGTTGATATAACTAAGAGGTGTGTTCCTCACTGTCTCTCAGAGATCTTCATTATCATTAAACTGTTGTTGTTACAGTGATGACTGGTTTAATAATGTAAACGTTCTTGATTTACTTTTCTTTCCTGTCTTACTTTCCTACTTTCTGGCTGCTGTTCACTGAGATCGCTTTCCAAATAAACTTTTAGCACTCAAATTCTTTTCTCAGTGTCTGATTCTATGGTAACAACTCAAAAAAGTTTTCCTTCTAGGTGAAAAAGTTACCAAAAAGGCACCTCTACTGGAAGACAAAGTAGAAAAGTCATGCATCCCTCAGTTTATGCAGCTAGTCATCAGATGCTAATACACATCAGATGCTAGGCATAGTGAGCAAAGTACAGGCTAGATTTCCCTTCCCCATTTGCCTTTGCCCACCTTTTCTTTTACATAGACTACCTAAAATACTACTTGAATTCTGTACTGGAGGGTTCCCTTTCATTATCTTCTTCAGTGCCACATGAAGCTGGTGCCAGCATATTATGTGGCAAAGATGCTCACCTTACAAGTTGAATCATTCTGGAGAGAACTTTTTTTGAAGCTTCATTCAAAGAAAGCAGCTTTATTGGTCATTTGATAAATGGGTTGAACTAAACACAAATGTACAATATATTATCTATACGATTTTAAAATATCCAACAAAAATTGTGTATATTCCCTAGTAGAAGAGGTGTAAAGTACCACGATTCATTATTTATGAGGTTGCGATTGACTACTCTGAATCAATCAGATGATTGAATTTAGCTGATTTGTTGTGGGTTTGCATAGACAGAGAATTAGCAGGTGCTCTAACCAAGTATACCCACTTCGATGGAAAATCTCAAGGCAATCCTGTCCACTTATGATCTGTAAAACTAATTTCCCATGACTTCTTAATACTTTCTCTTATTTAAAACTACTTTTCATGATACCTTGTGAAATGCAAATTGAAAATATTTGGGTAACTATATTAGTCTGCTAGGGCTGTCACAATAAAACACTGGTGGCTCAAACAATAGAAATTTATTTTCTCACAGTTCTGGAGGCTGGAAGTCCAATGTCAAGATGTTGACAGAGCCAGTTTTTTCCTGAAGCCTTTCTCCTTGGCTTGCAGATGGCTAATTTCTCAATGTCCTCACATGGCCTTTTTTTTTGTGCATGTACATTCCTGTGTCTATTCTTATAAAGACAGCACTAATTAGAGTCCTTGTGACCTTACTTAACCTTAATTGAATCTTTAAAAGCACAATCTCCAAATACAGTCACATTGAGGGTTAGGGTTTGAACATATGATTTTGGGAAGGACACAATTCAGTTCATACCAGTAACTGATCAGCTCTCAATTACATGTGCTCACTTAGGTTTGTGTCAATTTCTTTGTCTTAGGGCATGATGATTGACATTTTCGTGGATACGAATACTCTAAATCCATGTTAAAATTAATTTAAAAACAGTTATGAGTTATTTTTACATTAATCATTTAATACACATGTATAGGCACTATTACAGACTGAATTGTGCCCTCCTTTCCCAGATTCATACGTTGAAGTCCTAACACTCAGTACCTCAGAATGAGATTGTAGTTGAAGATAGAGCTTTTAAAGAGGTAATTCAAGTTAAATAAGGTCATTGGGTTGGGCCTTACTCAAATACGACTGGTGTCTTTATATGAAAAGATTAAGACACAGATACTCAGAGAGAGAATGTCATGGGAAGACAAGATAGACATCCACAAACAAAGAAGGGAACCTCATAAATAAACAACTTTGACAACATCTTTAACTCAGAATTTGTTAGAAAATAAATTTTTGTAATTTAAACTATCCAAACTATAATACTGTGCTATGGCAGCCCTAGAAAACTGATACAGGTATCTAGTTTTTATACATATATATATTTTTACTTTTGACCCATGCCCCTGTCTCTCGCCTGATCTGATCATTGTCTGCAAATTTATTTGTTATGGGATTAGGATTCACATCTCTGAATCAACCAGAGATTGATGTCAATTAATCTTTTGTGGTGGTATGCCCAGAAAACCCCGACTCAAGCACATCAGATTAGGAGCAAAACTTAGAGAAATTTTGTACAATTTATTATTCTCATATTCTGTCAGTTCATTCAAAACATCTTAGTAATGACTGAAAACCCAGCAATGTCTGAAAAATCTCCCAGGAAAACCTCAATTCCCCTGTCACTGCTCAGATTAACCCTCTCATTTAAAGTCTTGTTTTGCATGATCAACAGTGAAAAAAAAATGTGGAATGTATTTTGGGAACTGAGAATCTCTCTCAATTTTACAGACTCACTTATATTTTAGCTATATCTTTTGACTGGGGTTGTGAATTGCCTCCAATCTGTGCTTAACTGTCCTTCCTCTTTTTAAAATGAGTATCTTGAAAATAAATAAATAAATAAATACAAATAAAATGAGTATCTTAAGTAAAAATAACATATAGACAGTAATGTTACCAAATCATAAGTGTGCAGCAGGATAAATTGACTATTTAAGACAATACACATAATTGTTTCCAGTATCTAAGCCCATATCTATTGCTATTGTGTGCCCCCTACCTATCACTATTCCCATCCTCCTTTCTAATACTGTCAGTTTTATCTGCTTGTGAAATTTATATCAATTTAATCATAAAGTATGTTTTCTCTTGTTACTGACTTTTTAGTCCAACATTATATTTGCTAAACTCATTCATGTTGTTGCATTTGGGAACTTTGTTCTGTTTTTAATTCTTCATAGTATTTTATTGTATAAATCTCCTGTAAATGAACTTATTTGTAGCTCATTCCACTCTTAATGGCCATTAGAGTCATTTCGAGTTTCTGGATATTATGAACAGTTGTGACTTAGACATTTCTGCACTTGCCTTCTGGTGTATACATGCACCCATTTCTGTTGGTTATAAACCAGTGAGAGGAACTGCTGGTTCAAAGGCTATGCATATGTTCAGTTTTAATAAAACAGTTTTACAATGTAGTTTTACCAATGTGGATATCTTCTTTCCAAATTGCCTCAATAAACGTTTCCTGAGCACCTTTGTCCATAATGTATATGTTCAGTTAAAATGTATTTCAAACACTAGGTCATACTTGTTGGCTTGCGTTTTTGTTTTTGTTTGTTTGTTTTTCTCTTAATGGTATGTTTGGATTAAAAGATGTTCTTAATTTTAATGTAGTCAAATTGATCAATCATTTCCTTTATGGTTAGTGCTATGTGTTTTCCTTTTTTAAATCTTTACCTATCATAAGATCATGGAAATATTTTTCTCTAGTTTTAACATTTCGCAAATGCTTTCTAGTTTTAACATTTCACATTTACATTTAGAGTTACAAACTCCTGTTAAAGAACATCAGGAACAAGCCAGTAGTCTGAGAAAATCAGATTTATTGACTCACTGCAAGAGGGTATTTCAGAGGATGTGTGGGATGTTATTTGAGAAGATAGAGGAGGTAAGTGTCTTTTGTAAGTTTTTGATTACTACTGAAGGATTCTGATAACAGTCTAAAAAAAGTATGTATCGGTTCTAGAGTGGTTGCTATTTCTGAGGATGAATTAGAAGTGCACATTAACAAAGGCTTGGGTACTGGCAAGAGTGAGAGAAATTTAGCACTTGGGTTTCCTTAGTAACAAATAATAGAAAATCTGACCTGGGATTGTCAATAGTAAGAACATAGCAGTCACTCAAAAAGGTGATCATTATGGCATTTTACAGCTATTGCATAACCTTATAAGGAACAATGTTTCCTGTTTCCTTTTAACTGCAACTGACTTTATCTGTGTCAATCCTTCCAGCTTGATTAACAAACAACAAAAATGTCTTTTTTTGTGATACCCATTTGATTTGATACCATTTGTTGAAAAGCAATTTCTTATCCCCACTATACTCATGCGTTAACTTTAAGGTAAATCAGATGACTTTATGTGGATCTGTTTCTGGGCTCTAGAATTTTTATTCTGTTTCACTGATCTAGTCTTATAAAAAAAGTCATCTTAATTACTATATCTCTTTAATAAAGCATAATATTCTTTCTCAAGGTTATTGACTATTCTTGACCCATCGCAAATACACATAAATTTATAACCACCTTGTCAATTTCCATAAACAACTGGCTGTTATTATGATTAAGACTGCTTTGGATCTACACATTGCATTTTAGGAGCAACACATCGAACTAAAACTAGACAGGCTATATAATACCAGTGATTGAACCTATAGTACTCAGGTTGAATTGTTGACTCATTATCATTTTGCTATAGTACCAGATCTGACAGGTGGGTGGGGTCAATTCATTATATAATGTGATATTTAAATTACTTGTTAATACTGAAGATGATGATTTTAAATCAACAGTGTTATGTAGTACAGAAAATTCACAGTAAGACAATAATGCAACATACTTAGGATGAACATGAAAATAGAGGATACTAGCAGAAAAATGAACAAAACAGGAGCCTTAACTCTAGAAAAGATGGATATCTACTGAGTAGGCAAACTAAGCATTTACACATCATTTTAGCTATCAGTGAATCAGAAGAATAGGTCCCAAGAATTTAGCTATACTGACTGGTATGATTATGTTAGAATTTCATCTGGTATCTGATACAATGAGATAATCTTTCTTTTCAGTTCTTTTCTGATTATCTGAAATGTTATCTCCTACTATTTTTTTCTCTAAACTCATTATTTCTATATTTAACTTTTATCCTTACTCTCTTCCATAAGAATACTTCTTCTAATTATCCCACCTAGTAGAATAACTTTTCATCAGTGTTCTATTATTAATCCTGAGTCACCCAGAAAATGTCTCACTAGAACATATATAATAAATAGCATTCATGCTATAGGCATCTGTCTTATCCTAACACTGAAATTATTTCAGGCCCTGAGACCAGTTAATTCTACATGCTTGACTTATTCATCTGTCTTCTTTATCACTAAAGAATTTCTATACCAATAAAGTAATTACAGTTAAATGTGATACAGTTTATAATAAGTCACAAAAATTATGACCTTTTGTTTTTTCTTTGAATTATATGATTTGGTACAATTCTCCTTTGCCCATCTTTTTCAATAACAATATTTCTTAATATTCTTTTATAATGAGCTGTGTTTTGGAAAAATTATATGTGTTGCTGAAGCAAGCACGTGTTTTAGAAAAAGTAAACCAATTAAATTTATCTCCCTTTTTTCCTTAAACACTGTCAATTTGCAGCCTTCTACCTCTAGTTTTCCAAGAAGAAAATTTCTTTGAATAACATAATCAATTCCTCTGATTAACCATGAGTGTCAAAATTGATGTTTTTTTAAATTATTTAGCAAGATAAGGGTTGTTAAAGATCAGACAAGAGGAATGGAATGTTTAAATAACTTTAGCTACCACTTAAGAAATCAAGAGGCAGTTGATTTGATTGTAAAATTTCATGTAACAATATTTACAAAATGAATAAAAAGAGGAAATCCAGCTCATTCTATTCCCAGGAAATTCTGGAGAAGAAAATTGAGACAGAAAGAAAGTTAAAAGATCAGACACTAGGACTTTCACTACCTCTTCTGGAACAAATAGGGATGGAGGAGTCAGACGAATGAAAGGATTAGGACTATTGGCACATTAGGCAGAGGCTGCAAACCTCTAGAAGAATCTCCATATGCCCCTAGTTTCAATAACAACAAAAAAAATTGAGTTATGATGTTGAAGTGTAAATATTAGGCAAGTGTTTTGTTAAGCCTAAGGCAAAGTTCCCAATTCCCTGTGATTTGAATAATAGAGACCTAAATATTTCAGTATATCTCATTGAGGTTGTTGTTTAAGGTTAATGAAACTCTTTGAGTGTAGCAGAAACCTGGAATGGAAATGAAAATAAATCATTATGGATTGGGACTCCAAGATCAGAGACTAGTCTCCAAGAAATGAGCTCCACAAGCAGGTGCAGCACATAACCCTGAGAAGATAAATGAGACCAGTTTCACCTCAGCACTCATAATTCTAGAAAGCAGCATAACCTAATAAAGATCCAGAGATACCAATGGGGATTCAAAAGACTCCTTAAGGGTGCAAGAAATCCCATAACCACTTTACTGCCCTAAATGTCACATAAACCATATCTACCTTCCTATCAAACATACCTACAAGCCATCTGACAAATAATCAAGAGGAGGAGGGTAAAACGCTAAAATTTAAAGCAGGTATTTGAATATTCCAAAAAGAGACTGACTGAATTATCCGAAGAGACAGTTTAAATTATTGGAGTAAAATGAGATTACAAGATTGAACTCGATCTTGGGAGGGAATTCAATTTTATTATTTCTATTCATTTCCATCCAATAGAGCTATAAATAGGCCCTGACAGAAAAAAATCAAGTCAGTTATATATAATAAAGAAATGATGTTGAATCTTCACATCTAAGGGCACTTTTGGAACATTGCTAGATAATTAAATATGTGTCTATGACATTATTTCTCATAGTCTTGCAACATTTAAATATATGAATAAGTATAATTGATCCAACACTTTATTGCTAATCATTTAATCATTTATGTTTTTTCCATGGATATGTACTACACTGACTTCCAATTTCTTCCAGCTCACCTGAAGGAAAACCCATATTCAGAAGAGAATGAAGATAACTCATACTCACAAAGTGAAGCAGAGTCAAAGGAATGAGGGAGAGCTGCAGAAAGAATAGCATCGTTTGAATATCTTAATACATTCATGCCCTAAATCAAATCTATTCGTAGTCTTCCTCCATGACACAGGTTAAATTTCTTGCTTTAAATAAGCTATTTTGTATTGGCTTGTTATCACATAGATTTAAAAGAATCATGAAAAGTATTTTTTTTTAATGTATAAGATCTCTTAATGATGAGACATAATCTCTTAATGATCATGTATAAGATTTTAGAACATAGTAAGTATGCATGTCAGCGTTTCTAACTCTTGACTTTTACATCTACTCTAAACATTTGGCACCAAGGTTAGTGCCATTTTTATGTATGCAAGTTTTAAAACCACATATGTGTAATATCACAATCGTCTCTTTTATTTCTTTGGAAAGTCAGAAACACTTCCCTCGACAGATAATAAATATATTCAACTACAGTTCTCTCATTTATTTTACTATTTTGTTATTAGTATAATGAAATATATAATTATTTTAAAGAAAATCAAAGGCATCACATAATTTTATTCATTAACACTTAAATATATATCTGAAAAATAAAAAAATAAAATAAATATAACCACAGTCAGTATCACATTTAGCAATGTAAAATTTTCCCTTACAGATTGAATATAAATTTTTATAGTTGTTTTATCTAACCAGGGTCCAAACAATGTTCAGACATTACATTAGGGCACTATATCTCTTTTTTTTATTTCATAACAGTCTCCTTTCACTGTGGTACTGAGTACTTCTGTTACATCATATCAGGAAGCATGTGATCTCTGTAACTTTTGTGATGTTACATTTGATTAAGTTCAGGTGTTATAGACCTGGAATATCCATTATAAAGTTACTCATTAGGATGTCAGAAGCATGACATTGTGAGGGATTTCCTCAGACCTCTCCCCTTGAAATGACAAGTGAAACATCTACAATTCAACGAATAGAACCTAACTTGTACCTAAGTATATCTGAGAGATCTGAGTCTCAGAACGTTCAAAGGTGGGCAAATTTGCCCCAGGCTGGGAGGCAGATTAAGACTGAGAAACAAAGGAGCTGCGAGAGACAGCTAGAGCTCTGTGCAGGAGGAAGGGGAAGGAATATTTCACAGCCAGGTCTTGGCCTTTTAAAGCCCTGAGCAGTGCTGCCTCAGTGATTGGAATATTTCACCGAGTGGAGACCAGGCATCAAGGCAGAGAGCAGGGCAGAGACTGAGTGTGCAGGGATCATAGTTGTGGGTTAGCAACCACCATTGCCAAGTGGAAGGCTGAGTCACGGAGCCTGATTGCGCCTCATCACTGACCCAGAGCACACCGCCCCCAGCATGTCCTCTCAGAGCTGACACCACTGAACCCCAAGAGAATTTCTGCATGCAGTACTGAAACGTATACTATAACTGGTATGAGAGAAAGGCACAGTGATATTAAAGCAAACAGCTGAAACCTTGGGGACAGATTTAAGGAAATGGAAACAGCCACACACACCTCAGACTTATCCCAATCAATCTCACCCTCACCCAGTCAGACTGAGATAAAAAGAAACAGCAGAACATTGCATGTGATTGTTGGGTCAAAAACGGTACTTCAAGGCCTCTTCAGAGTCCTAGAACCCCATTGCCCTTTGCAATCTTTCACAGCAATGGAGCCCTGGGACTGAGCCAACCTGATTATAGAGAAAGTATACAACTTATTAGAAAGGAAAGAGCATTTTTAGTGTCAAATCAGAGACTCAAGAGTCTTGGACAACACCTACTGGAAAACAAAAGAAAAACCCCTTCCTATCAACCTGCTACAGATCATTATATAATAATATTTCTTTTTCATTTTAAATGCATAGTATACTACCATGAATGGCCAGGCAAAGAAATAGTCCATTAAATAATGAACAACCAAGGAAGCTCAGAAAGAAAGGAAAAAAAATCTCCAGAAAATAAACTTTAAAACATAGAAATACACTATTTAACAGACAGAGAATTCAGTATTGCACTTCTGAAAAACTCAATGTAATGCAAGAAAATTTTGACTGACAATTCCAAGAAATTAGAAAAGAAATAAATGAACAACACTAATACTTTACCAAGGAAATTGAAACTTTAAACAAACAAACAAACAAACAAACAAAACAAAACAAATAGAACTCCTAGACATGAAGAACACATTAAAAAAGATGAAGAATGAATTAGCAAGCTTAGAAAATAGAGCTAACTGAATAGAAGAAAGATTAATGATATTGAAGACAGAAATCTGGAAATGATGCAGAAGGAAGAGGGAGACTTGGGAATAAAACATAAAGGAATAGTTTGGAGAAACATGGCAGAGTGAGAGACATCCCCAGATTTCTCCCCTTGAAACAATAAGCTGAACATCTAAAACTCGACAAAAAATACACAAACTGCACACCAGCACGTCTGAGCATGGATCTGTACATAAAAGCTACCACGGGTCAGAACTCAGGGTGTCAGGTGGTGAACTGGGAGAAATAAAGAAGCCGCCTCTCACAGCCACCGGAGCTCCCTGCAGGAAGAAGAGGAGGGGATAAGGAGCAGTTAGATCCCTGAACAGCTCTTTCTGGGAGTGTTGTGACCGGCAGCAGGGCCCAGTCATCAGGACAGAAAGCAAAGAAGTAG
>NW_011889106.1:1224908-1225591 GCF_000151845.1 Pteropus vampyrus | reverse complement strand
AAAACCACTGCAAGAACTGAACAATGAAATAGCAGGCGTGGGAAATAGAGTCGACCAAATGGAGGAAAGGATCAGTGATATCAAAGACAGAAATATAGAAATAAATCAGAAGGAAGAAGAGAGAAACCAAAGAATGAAAAATAATGAAAGAGAAATTCAAGAACTAGCTCATATCACCAGGAGAAGAAATATAAGAATAATGGGCATTCTCAAAGATGAGGAAAAGGAATAATGAGTATAAAGCATTTGCAGACAAATAGTTGATGAGAATTTGCCACATCTAAGGAATGAGCTGGAGCATGAAATTCAAGAAGTCAACACAACACCCAATTATTGCAACCAAAAGGCCTTCACAAATACATATTATATTAAAATTATCAAAAATCAATGACAAAGAATTCTCAGGGCAGACAGGGAGAAGAAAACTGAATTGTAAAGGAAAATCCACTAGATTATCATCAGATTTCTCAGCACAAACCTTACAAACCAAAAAAGAGTGGAATCAAATATTCAAACTATTAAGTAAAAGGAAATACTAGCCTAGAGAATGTACCCAGCTAAGCTTTCCTTTAAATATGAAAAAGAAATTAAGACTTTTTCAGACATAGAGGAATTCTCCACTACAAAGCCTGCACTACAGGAAATTATGAAGGGGTCAGCTACCTAAAACAAAATGACAAAAA
>NW_011889106.1:1220386-1224323 GCF_000151845.1 Pteropus vampyrus | reverse complement strand
CCTCATATTTCAATAATCACCCTAAATATAAATGAACTACACTCACCAATAAAAAGGCAGAGTTGCAGAATGAATCAGAAAAAAAAAACAAAAAAAAAAAAACATCAGGAGATACATCTCAGCTCCAAGACGAATATAGACTCAAAGTAAAAGGGTGGATAATGATATTTCAGACAAATGACATTCAGAGAAAAGCAAGAGTAGCAGTACTATCAGACATAATACACTTCAAAATAATAAAAAAAGAAGTAAAGAAAGATAATGAGGGAAACTTCATAATGATAAAGAAAATCATGAACCAAGAACACACTATTTATTAATATCTATGATCTCAATCAGGAAGCCCCTAATATGTAAAGCAATTACTAATAGAATTACAGGGAGAAAAAGACCAAAACACTATCATAGTAGGGGACCTAAATATTCCACTCTCGGATATGATCATCCAAACAGAAAATGAATAAAGAAATAATATCCTTAAATGACACATTAGGACAACTGGACATAATTTAAATTTACTGAGTCTTCCGTCCCAAAATACCTGCTTGTACATTCTTCTCTAGTGCACATAGAACATTCTCAAGGATCAACCACATACTGGGACACAGAGATAGCCTCAACAGATATAAGAGGACTGAAATCATACCAACCATATTCTCTGATCATAATGCTTTGAAACTAGAGATAAACTGCAAAAAGAAATCAGAAAGAACCACAAATGCATGGAGATTAAACAACATGCTACTGAAGAATAACTGGGTCAGAGAAGAAATAAAAAGAGAGATGAAGAGATACATAAAACCAAATGATAATGATAGTACAACATATCAAATCTTTTGGGACATGGCAAAAGCAGTCATAAAACGAAAGTTCACATCATTACAGGCCTATCTCCAAAAACAGAAACAAGCCCAAACAAACCACCTAAGGCTTCATCTTACAAAGGAGAAAAGGAAGAACAAATGAAACTTAAAGGCAATAGAAGAAAATAAATAATTAAAATTAGAGCAGAAATAAATGAAATTAAAAATAAAACAAAAATAAATAAATAAAATAAATAAATGCAACAAAGAACCGGTTTTTTGAGAAGGTAAATAAAATTGACAAACCCTGAGCTAGACTCACTAAAGAAAAAAGAGAAAGGGCACAAATAAACAAAATCAGGGATGAAGAAGGGGAAATTATAACAGAAATAGAAAGGATCATACATGAATACTATGAAAAAGTATGTAACACCAAATTTAATAACCTAGAAGAAATAAACCAGTATTTAGAAAAATACAGCCTTCCTTGACTGAATCAAGAATAACTGGAAAATCAAAATAGACCAATCAGCAGTAGAGAAATTGAAACAATCATCAAAAACCTACCAAAAAATAAAAGTCCAAGACCAGATGGCTTCACCAGTGAATTCTACCAAACATTCAAAGAAGATTTAATACCTATTCTCCTCAAACTCTTCCAAAAATTTGGAGAGGAGGCAATACTTCCCAATTCATTTTATGAGGCCTATATTACCCTAATACCAAAACCTTGTAGAGATAACACAAAAAAAGAAAACTAGAGACCGATATCTCTCATGAACAAAGATGCAAAAATCCTAAATAAGATACTAGCAAATCAAATTCAGCAACATATCAGAACGATTATACACCACGAACAAGTAGAATTCATCCCAGAGACACAAGAATAGTTCAACATATGCAAATCAATTAATGTGATACACCACATAAACAAATTTAAAAAATTAGAATCATACAATCATATCAATAAATGTAGAAAAAGCCTTCAACAAGATACAGCATCCATTTATGATTAAAACACTTAACAAAATTGGTGTAGAAGGAAAGTACCTTAACATAATGAAGGCCATATATGACAAATTCTCAGCTAACATTATACTTAATGGTGAAAAACTAAAACCTTCCATTTTAGATCAGGAACAAGACAAGGCTGGTACTACTTCCACTGTTATTCAATATAACATTGGAGGTCCTAGTGAGCGCAATCAGGCAAGATAAAGATATAAAAGGCATTCAAAGAGTAAATGAAGAAGTCAAACTGTCACTATTTGCAGATGATATGATTCTCTATATAGAAAACCCTAAAGACTCCACAAGAACACTACTAGAAACAATAAGCAAATATAGTAGTTTCTGGATACAAAATCAATGTTCCTAAATCCATAGCATTCCTATATTCTAATAATGAAGTGTGAGAAAAAGAAGTGGAAAGAATAATTCCTTTTTTCAATTGCAAAATAATAATAATAATAATAATAAACCTAGGAATAAGTTTAATGAGACATTTAGAGGACCTATATAATGAAAACTATAAGACCTTATTAAAAGTAATTGAATAAAATAGAAAGAAATGGAAACATATTTTGTGTTCTTGGATTGGAAGAATCAATGTAGTTAAAATGACCATATTATCTAAAGCGTTATACAAATTCAGGGCAATCTCTATCAAAATCCCATAGGCATTTTTTAATAAAACAAAAAATCATCAGATTTGTATGGAAGTATGAAAGACTTTGAATTGCTGAAGCCATCCTGGGAAAAAAGAACGAGGCTGGATATAGCTATCTGCTTGACTTCACATTATACTACAAAGTGACATTAAACAAAACGGCATGGTATTAGCAGCAAATCAGGCACACAGACTAGTGGAACAGGATGAAGAGTCCAGAAGTAAACCCATATTTATATGGGCAAATAATTTTTGTCAAAACCCAAGTACATACAGTGGAGAAAGGAAAGCCTCTTCAATATGATGCTGGAGAAACTGGAAAGCCACCTGCAAAAGAATGAAACTAGACTGTTGTGTATCACCACTCACCAAAATTAACTCAAAATGGATTAAGGACCTAAAACAATAAAAAGCATAGAAGAAAACATAGGAAGTAATCTCAGAGGATTAAAGAGGATTTTATAAATTTGACCTCAAAAGCAAGGGAAGTAAAAGCTAAAATAAATGAATGGGACTACATCAAATTAAAAAGCTTCTGCTCAGCAAAAGAAATCATCAACAAGGTAAAGAGACAACCATTTGAATGGGAAAATGTATTTGCAACTAACGCCTCTTATAAGAGTCTAATCTACAAAAAATACAAAGAACTTACACAACTCAATAACAACAACGACAACAAAAACATCCAATCAAAAAATGGGCAGAGGGCCTAAACAGACACTTTTCCCCAGAGGACATGCAAATGACCAACAAATATTTGAAAACATGCTCAACATCTCTAGCTTTTAGGGAAATGAAAATCAAAACCACTTTGAGATACCATCTCACTCCTGTTAGAATAGCTATAATCAATAGGACAAGTAATAACAAATGTTGGAGAGGATGTGGAGAAGAAGGAATCCTCATACACTGCTGATGAGACTGCAAATTGCTACAGCCACTATGGAAAACAGTATGGAGGTTCCTCAAAAAACTAAAATTGATCTACCATATGATTCAGCAATCCCTTTATTGGGTATTTACCTCAAAGACTTGAAAACCCATATCCAGAAAGATATTTGCACACCGATGTTCACAGAGCAGCATTAGTCACAGTGGCCAAAACATGGAAGCAACTGAACTGTCCTACAATCAATGATTGGTTAAAGAAGCTGTGGTACATATATACAATGAAATATTACTCAACCATAAGAAGAGATTCCATTAGTGACAACATGGAAGGCCCTCGAGATAATCATGCTAAGCGAAATAAACCAGACTGAAAAAGTTGAAAATCACATGATATCACTTATACGTGGGATATAAAAGCAACAAATGACCAGGACAAACAGAGACACATGGACATAGACTATAGACTGTGCTTACTCGAGGGGTGGGCAAGGAGGACTGAGGTAGACAGGATAAAAGGGGTCAAATATTTGGTGACAGAAAGAAATCTAACTTGGGTGGTGAACACACAATGTAA
>NW_011889106.1:1215810-1219555 GCF_000151845.1 Pteropus vampyrus | reverse complement strand
TATATATAAAATTTCCCTTAACATAAATTTGATGGTAACCACACACCAAAAATCCATGAGACACATGATATAGAACAAAAGGGAACAGAAGAAAAAAACATAAAATCCCACCAAATTAAAATGAAAGACAGAAACACAAGGACAAAAAAGCAATGGAGACACTGAGCTACCACAAAAGATACAATAGTTATAGGAAAACCTCATATGTCAATAATCACCTTAAATGTAAATGGACTGACTCATCAATAAAAAGGCACAGAGTAGCAGATTAGATAAAAAATAAAAAAGCAAAACAGACTATGTGTTGCCTTCAAAAGACACATGTCAGTTGGAAGGACATATATCAACTTGTGAAAGAGTGGAAAACGATACCCCAATAAAATGGCATCCAGAAAAAAGAGGGTGTAGTCATACTTATAACTGGTTAAATAGACTTTAAGTTAAAAAACATAATGAAAGACAAAGACGGGAACAATACAAGAAGAAGACATAACAATTATTAATATTTATACTTCCATTCAGGAAGCACCAAAATGCATAAAGTAACTGCTAACAGATATAAAAGGGGAAACTGACAAAAAATCTGAAAACATTTATCCACAGAGATATACGCACCCTGACGTTCATAGCAGCATTATTCACGGTGGCCAGGACATGAAAGCAACCAACATGTTCTCCAGTAGATGACTGGATAAGAAGAGGTGGTACATATATATACAATGGAATATTACTCTACCATATGAAAGATGAAACTGCCATTTGTGACAAAATAGATGGATCTTGAGATAATCATGCTAAGCAAAATAAGTCAAACAGAAAAAATTGAAAACCATATGATTTCACTCATATGTGAGATATAAAACTGAAAGCAACAAACATGACAAACAGAGAGCCATTGTCACAGACTGTGGATTAGTGGTTACCAGAGGGAAGGGAGGGAGAAGTAGATAGGGGTAAAAATGGTTAAATATTTGATGATAGAGGAAATCTAACTTTGGGTGGTGAACACACAATGCAATGTATATATGACATACGGTTGAATTGTACACTTGAAACTTATTTGATTTTACTAATCAATTTCACCCTGATAATTTTTAATAAAAAAGTTACTCATCAGCCTTTCGCTCTAATATTTTAGTGAATATTGATCATATTCATATAAACATTTCATTTTTCATTAACTATCAAACTTTTTGTATTCTTATGCTTTTTAAAGCAGTACATAGGCAAATTTTTTTCTCTAGTCTAATATTTTGCCTTTAAATGGAGGATTTAATCCTTTTATAATGAATGAAATTACTGATGCATTTAAGTTTAAATGAACAATATTATATTGTTTTCTATTAATGCTATCTTTGTTTATTTTTCTATCCTTTTTTGACTTGTTTTGTACTGAATAATTATCATTCTATTTTTGTCTACTGATGGGAAATTTCATTTTTTCTTTCTATTTTTTATGGGTATCTTAGAGATTACAGATGTATATCTAATGAGATCTTAGCATAATCAAAACAACAAAGACTTAGAACACTTCCACTCAATTAACTGCCTCCTAAAGCATTTGCCATTTTTCTCACTTGTTTTAATATTCTTTTTTAATACCCAAGTAAGTTGTTGCTTTATGCAGTCAGTGGTCATTTAGAAAAATCCAAAATTTCATGGCCTACAAAAGTCTTTGTGTCCCCTCATTGTTGATATATATTTATTTGGTTTAGAATTGTGTTTTGGCATCTTTTTTTTTCCACAGCATATTGAAGATGGCATTCTTCTTGCAGTGTTGTAGTTGAAAAATCAGATTTATAAGTTAACTGTCACTTTTTCAAGGCAATTTGACTTTTTTCTCTAGCTGTTTTTTAGAATTCTCTTTATCTTTGGTATTCTGAAATTGTATTAGAATATACTGAATAATAATTTCTTTATATGTATAATGAATATGCAATTCATTTGATATTTCTAGATATATCTCAATCCTATTCTCAAGTGATTTTAAGAAATATTTTAAGATTATATTTATGATATATATTTTTCAGTACTTTCTATTATTTCTGAAATTTTTATTCATATCACTGTTACTGGAAATGGAAATTAGAAATATTAATTTCAATTTTGACTTTTTACTTCTTGTACTTTCTCTTAATTTTCTCTTGGTGAATGTAATCAGTTAAATGTTAGACTATCTCAGTCTATCTTCCATTTCTTTCAGCCTCACTTTTATATATTATATCATATCTTTATCTGAATAAGTTATTTAAATATATCTTCTAATAATCTCTTTTACTGTATGAGAACTAAAATCTGCTATTTAACTCCTCCATTGAGGATTTGTTATAACAATAAGTAGTTTTTTTTTATTTCCAGAAGTATCATTTTTTTCCAAGTATGTCTATTGTTTTCTAATAGTTTCTTATTGAATGATCTTTGTGATCTTATCTTTTATTTAAAAAAATTGTGCTTAGCTTGTCTATATTTCATATCCAACAATGTATATTTTTGCAGTCCACGGGGTTCTAAATATGTTGTTTCTTCTTTTGTTCAATAAAAATCATCATTTGTTTTTTTGGATATTTACTGTTCTCTCAAATTTTGTTTACTGTTTAATTTTTAATGTGGTAAAATATACATAACAAAATGTTCAATTTTAACCATATTTAAATGATACTATGTACATTCACAGTGTTATGCAACCATCACCACTATCTATTTCCAAATATTTTTACTCATGCCTAACAAAAACTCCATACCACTAAGAAATAATCCCCCATTTCTTGTTCTAAAAATACATGGCAATCTTTAATCTACTCTGTTTCTATGAATCTGTCTTTTCTAGATATTTCGTTTTTGTTCTTCTGTGTTTGGCTTATTTTACTTTATATAATATTTTCAAGGTTAATTTATATTTAGCATGTATTAAAACTTTATTCTTTTAATGGCTGAATAACACTTCATTGTATAAATATATCACATTTAAAAAATTGTTCATCTGTTAATAGACACTTGAGTTGTTTTTGTCTATTGGCTATTGTGAATAACGTTGCTGTGACCATCCATGTACGAATATCTCTTTGAGTCCCTTATGGTGATTTTATTTTAACATATAAGGAACACTCAGTTTTCTACAGGGGCTGTACCATTTTGCGTTTCCACTTGCAGTATACAAAGATTCCAATTTCTCTACATTCTCATCATTCTTGTTATTTTGGTTATTTTTAATAACCACTCTAGTAGGTGGGAAGCAGCATCACATTGCATTTTGATTTGTATTTCCTAATGACTACTGATGTTAAGTATGTTTTTATGTACTTGCAAGCCATTTGTATATCTTCTTTCGAAAAATATGTATTTAAGTCCTTTGTCCATTTCAAGTGAGTTTTTATATTATTTTGTTGTTGAGTAGTAAGAGTTATTTACATACTGGATATTAATTTATTATCAGATATATGATTTGCAGATATTTTCACATTATGTGTTTTTTTTCTTGATAGTGTCATTTGATGTATAAAATTCTTAATTTCAAAGAATACCAATTTATCTATTTTTGTTGCCTCTGATTTAAATGTCATATTTAAGAAACCTATGCTAAATAAAGGGTCATAAAGATTTGTCTATTGCGTTTTCTTCTAATATTTTAAAGTATTGGATATCAAATGTGATGTAAAGTTTTACCAGCATCGCTTTTGGAACATTGCTTTGTCCATATCAAATGGTCTTGCCACCTTATTGTAAAACAATCAACCATATATATGAG
>NW_011889106.1:1214858-1215184 GCF_000151845.1 Pteropus vampyrus | reverse complement strand
GAAGCATGCACTACAAGAAATTAAGGGTCAACTCATTTAAAACAAAATAATAGAACAAAACAAAAAAAATATTTAATTAGTAGTAAAGTGACTATAAGGCAAGTAGAAGCAGAGGCATGCAACCCTTACTAAGAACAGGGTATTATACGCTTAAATAATAAGAGAATTGCTATACCAAGATAGTAATAAACGTTCAACATACAGGGGGACAAATTGAGATAACAATGATTGAAAAGGGGAGGATGCAAAGATCCAAATTCACAAAAGAGAAAGGAGATAAGGCACACACAGAAGAAAATAGACAACTGTATATATATATATAACTA
>NW_011889106.1:1211223-1214808 GCF_000151845.1 Pteropus vampyrus | reverse complement strand
AAATTGTATTAGAATATACTGAATAATAATTTCTTTATATGTATAATGAATATGCAATTCATTTGATATTTCTAGATATATCTCAATCCTATTCTCAAGTGATTTTAAGAAATATTTTAAGATTATATTTATGATATATATTTTTCAGTACTTTCTATTATTTCTGAAATTTTTATTCATATCACTGTTACTGGAAATGGAAATTAGAAATATTAATTTCAATTTTGACTTTTTACTTCTTGTACTTTCTCTTAATTTTCTCTTGGTGAATGTAATCAGTTAAATGTTAGACTATCTCAGTCTATCTTCCATTTCTTTCAGCCTCACTTTTATATATTATATCATATCTTTATCTGAATAAGTTATTTAAATATATCTTCTAATAATCTCTTTTACTGTATGAGAACTAAAATCTGCTATTTAACTCCTCCATTGAGGATTTGTTATAACAATAAGTAGTTTTTTTTTATTTCCAGAAGTATCATTTTTTTCCAAGTATGTCTATTGTTTTCTAATAGTTTCTTATTGAATGATCTTTGTGATCTTATCTTTTATTTAAAAAAATTGTGCTTAGCTTGTCTATATTTCATATCCAACAATGTATATTTTTGCAGTCCACGGGGTTCTAAATATGTTGTTTCTTCTTTTGTTCAATAAAAATCATCATTTGTTTTTTTGGATATTTACTGTTCTCTCAAATTTTGTTTACTGTTTAATTTTTAATGTGGTAAAATATACATAACAAAATGTTCAATTTTAACCATATTTAAATGATACTATGTACATTCACAGTGTTATGCAACCATCACCACTATCTATTTCCAAATATTTTTACTCATGCCTAACAAAAACTCCATACCACTAAGAAATAATCCCCCATTTCTTGTTCTAAAAATACATGGCAATCTTTAATCTACTCTGTTTCTATGAATCTGTCTTTTCTAGATATTTCGTTTTTGTTCTTCTGTGTTTGGCTTATTTTACTTTATATAATATTTTCAAGGTTAATTTATATTTAGCATGTATTAAAACTTTATTCTTTTAATGGCTGAATAACACTTCATTGTATAAATATATCACATTTAAAAAATTGTTCATCTGTTAATAGACACTTGAGTTGTTTTTGTCTATTGGCTATTGTGAATAACGTTGCTGTGACCATCCATGTACGAATATCTCTTTGAGTCCCTTATGGTGATTTTATTTTAACATATAAGGAACACTCAGTTTTCTACAGGGGCTGTACCATTTTGCGTTTCCACTTGCAGTATACAAAGATTCCAATTTCTCTACATTCTCATCATTCTTGTTATTTTGGTTATTTTTAATAACCACTCTAGTAGGTGGGAAGCAGCATCACATTGCATTTTGATTTGTATTTCCTAATGACTACTGATGTTAAGTATGTTTTTATGTACTTGCAAGCCATTTGTATATCTTCTTTCGAAAAATATGTATTTAAGTCCTTTGTCCATTTCAAGTGAGTTTTTATATTATTTTGTTGTTGAGTAGTAAGAGTTATTTACATACTGGATATTAATTTATTATCAGATATATGATTTGCAGATATTTTCACATTATGTGTTTTTTTTCTTGATAGTGTCATTTGATGTATAAAATTCTTAATTTCAAAGAATACCAATTTATCTATTTTTGTTGCCTCTGATTTAAATGTCATATTTAAGAAACCTATGCTAAATAAAGGGTCATAAAGATTTGTCTATTGCGTTTTCTTCTAATATTTTAAAGTATTGGATATCAAATGTGATGTAAAGTTTTACCAGCATCGCTTTTGGAACATTGCTTTGTCCATATCAAATGGTCTTGCCACCTTATTGTAAAACAATCAACCATATATATGAGCGTGTGTGTCTGGGCTCCTAATTCTTTTCCATTTCTATTTCTATACTTTTTATTTAAGTCCACACTGTTTTTATTGCTGTAAATTCAAAGCGATCTAATTTGATACACCCAAAAGACTAGAAAAAAAAAAGAAAAGAAAAGAACAAACTAAGCCCAAAGTTAGCAGAAGGAACAACATAACAAAGATCACAACAAAAATAAATAAAATAGAGACCAGGAAAAAAATAAAAGAGACAAACAAAATTAGAAACTGCTTTTTTAAAAAGATATGCAAAATTGAGAAAACTCAGGCTAGACTTAGAAAAAAAAGGTTGCTTCAATTAATTAAAGGCTTAATTGGAAAAGGGGCCATTCCACTTGTTTTCCCGGAATTCCAAAAAAAAATCAGGAGATTACTATGAAAAATTATAGATTGAGAAATTGGATAATAGTGAAGAAAAAGATAAATTACTAGAAACATGCAAATAGCCAAGACTAAATCAAGAAAAAATAGAAAATCTGAACAGAATAATAATGGGTAAAGAGATTGAATCAGTTACCAAAAACCTCCCAACAACAGCAACAAAAAAAAATCCCAGGACCAGATAGTTTCAAAAAATTAGAGTAATTATTTTAGATCTATTTTTTAAAAAGAAAAATGTTACATATTATCACTATAAACTTTCATTTTAGAACTGCTATTACTGCATTTTATAGTTTTGTGGTGTTATATTTCTATTTTTATTTGTTTTAAGATTTTTTAAATTTCTCTTTTGATTTATTAATTGACTCATTATTTATTTAGGGGAGTATTGTTTAACTACTACACATTTAAAATTTTCCAGGAGGATTCCGGAAAACATGGTAGAGTCAGAGATATCCTAAGATCTCTTCCCTAGAAACAACAATAAGCTGAACATCTAAAACTCAACAAAAAACACCCAAACTGCACAACAGCACATCTGGGCATGGGATCTGTGCGTGGGAGCTATTACTGGTCAGAACCTCAGGTGTCGGGCAGTGAACTATGAGAAATAAAGAAGCTGCTTCTCTCAGCCACCAGAGCTTCCTACAGGAGGAAGGAGAGGGGAAAAGGTGTGGCGACTTCCCTGATTAGCCTGCTTGGAAGTGCCCAAACTTGTAGCAGCTGGCAGCAAGGCCCAGTCATAAGATCAGAAAGCAGAGAAGCCGGATGGGACCACAGAGAAACAACAGTTGAATTTTACCAGCCCTGGTTGCAAAACCAAGGCTGAGCCGCAGCCCCCAACTCCCAAACCAGAGGGCCTCTCCCTCATAAACTCCAAGACGAATCACAATGGAGCCCCGGGGAATCTGAGCAAACACTACCGAAACTATTGCTAACACAGATAGGGAATGAAACTGAGAGTAGTAAGTGTAATTAAATATCTACAAGAAAATTTAAAAAAAGATATTTAGGCTTTATATGAAGCCGGGATCCAAGAAGCTTAGATGCCACCTACTGGAAACCAAAAGAAAAGCACCTTCTTTGCAACAGGCTAAAGAGAGACCTTTATATAATAAATCGTCTTTCTGGAAAAACAACCGAATAACTTCCATTAATGTCCAGGTGCAGAAATAGTCCATTAAACACCATGAACAACCAAGGTGACAAGGCATCTCAGAAAGAAAGAGAAAAATCTCCAGAAAATGAGCTTACAGACATAGAAATATGCAACTTAAATGACATAGAATTCAAGATGGTACTTCTGAAAAAAACTCAAA
>NW_011889106.1:1194588-1208003 GCF_000151845.1 Pteropus vampyrus | reverse complement strand
TCCCTCTAAGATCAAGAACAAGGCAAGGCTGTCCAGAATCGCCACTGTTATTCAATATAACATTGGAGCTCCTGGCAAGTACAATCAGGCAAGAGAACGATATAAAAGGCATCCAAATAGGAAACGAAGAAGTCAAACTGTCACTATTTGCAGATGACATGATTCTCTATATAGAAAACCTTAAAGACTCCACAAGAACACTACTAGAAACAATAAGCTAATACAGTAAAGTCTCTGGATACAAAATTAATATTAAAAAATCCATAGCATTCTTATACTCTAATAATGAATTGACAGAAAAAGAAGTGAAAAAAAATAATTCCTTTTGTAATTGCAACAAAACGAATAAAATACCTAGGGAAAAAACAACAACAACAACAAAAAACTAATGAAACGTGAAGGACCTATATAATGAAAACTATAACCTTATTAAAAGAAATTGAAGAAGATACAATGAAATGGAAATATCTTCCGTGTTCTTGGATTAGAAGAATCAAGATAATTAAAATGGCCTTATTACTGAAAACATTATACAGATTTTAGGCAATCCTCATCAAAATCCCATCGGCACTCTTTAAATAAATATAACAAAAAATTATCAAATTTGTATGAAAGCACAAAAGACCCCGGATTGCCAAAGCCATCCTGAGAAAAAAGAACAAGGCCAAAGACATCACTCTGCCTGACCTCAAATTGTACTTCAAAGTGACAGTAACCAAAACAGTGTGGTACTGGCAGGAAAACAGATCCACCGACCAGTGGAACAGAATCAAGAGTCCAGAAATAAACGCATGTTTACATAGGCAAATAATTTTCAACAAAAGAGCTAAAAACATACAGTGGATAAAGGAAAATCTCTTCAATAAATGATGCTAGGACAACTGGAAAGCCACCAGCAAAAGAGTGAAACTAGCCTGCTGTCTATCACCAAACACTAAAATTAACTCATAATGGATAAGGACCTGAATATAAGACCTGTAACAATAAATTGCATCGAAGAAAACATAGGAACTAGATTCATGGACATCTCACTTAAAGAGGATTTTATGAATTTGACCTCAAAGCCAAGGGAAGTAAAATAAAAAAAATAAGTGAATGGGACTATGTCAAACTAAAAAGCTTCTTCACAGCAAAAGAAACCATCAACAAGGTAAAGAGACAGCCATTTGAATGGAAAAATATATTCACAAGCAATGCCCCCAATAAGGGCCTAATATCCAAAATATATGAAGAAATCATACAACTCAATAACAAACAAACAAACAACAACAACAAAAAATACAGTCCAATTGGAAAGTGGGCAGAGGACCTGAACAGACACTTCTCCAAAGAAGACATACCAATGACCAACAAACATATGAAAGAATGGTCAACATAGCTAGCTGTTAGAGAAATGCAAGTCAAATCTCAGTTAGACACCATCTGAGAACTGTTAGAATAGCTGTACTCAATAGTACAAGTAAAAACAAGTGTTGGAGAGGATGCAGAGATAAAGGAACCCTTATACACTGCTGGTGGGACTGCAGATTGGTATAGCCACTGTGGAAAACAGTATGGAGATTCCTCAAAAAAAACTAAGAATTGATTTACCATATGATCCAGCAATCTCCCTACTATATATTTACCCCAAAGTCTTGAAAACTCATGTCTGAAAAGATATTTATAGCAGCATTATTCAGTTTCCAGGACATGGAAGCAACCGAAATTTCCTACAAAGATAATTGCATAAAGTAGCTGTGGTACATATATACAATAGAATATTACTCAGCCATAAGAAGCGATGAAATACTGCCTTTTGCAACAACGTGCATGGACCTCGAGATAATCATGCTAAGAGAAATATGCCCGATACAAAAAGTTGAAAAACACATGATATCACTTATATGTGGGATATAAACCTAAAAGCAAGGAACGTGACAAACAGAAACTCATGGACATAGACAGTAGACTAGTGGTTACCAGAAGGTAGGAGGGAGAGGGTGATAGATGGTGTCAAAGGGGTCAAATATGTAGTGACAGAAAGAAATCTGACTATGGGTGGTGAACGCATAGTGCAATGTGTATATATACCTTACTGTTGAATTGCACGCCTGAAACCTCGATATCATTAACCAATGTCACCGTAAGTAAGTAAGTAAGTAAGTAAGTAAGTAAGTAAGTAAGTAAATAAATAAATAAATAAATATCTCTGCTCTAAGAAAAAGAAATATATACTTGGAATCCTAAGAAAATTGTGTATTTATAGGGACAGCTGAGACTGAAAGCATGTAGAGAGTCATGAAAAGTCAAAAGAATCAGGAAAAAAAATGACTGAACTGAAATGTATGTACTGGTCAAAATTATAAGCAAGCAGAAAATTTGAGTAAATTGGGAATTATTTTATAGAATGTAATGTTACAAACGAATAAAAAAACTTTATAATAAATTTAGAAATATTAAAGTATGGTCAATTACGCATAGTAAATCTGGTTAATTTCAAGGAAGAGAGAAAATATACTGAATAGAGGATAAAATAATGCATAGAAGGAGGAGAAATGAGAAGACAGAAAGAAAACATTAAAAGCCATAAGGGTAGCTGTATCACATTAATTTTGTAACATTAGAGTGAAAGTCCATGAGCAACTGCCACATGGGTTTGGGAACAATCTTTACAGACCATAACATAATCTCAGAATTATGTTACAGTTCCTATCTTTGTAAAATTGGCCTACTGTGCTGCTCGTATTTTGCCATTTCTATGAAAGCCCTATCACAATTTTTTCCATTTTTCTCCTTATATTAATACCTATAACTTGAACTCTTTAGAGAGAGATCTTGTTCCTTGCAAATAGAAAAGACAGATATAAAATAAGGAAGCTCTTATATGTCTGTTCTTTGTATGATCCATTTATTAGTCTCCCTATTTCTTGAATTTTTAATATCTACCAGTGTTGGGTTTTCTTCCTGTTTGTATAAACATGGCTCATCCCTCCCTAAATAAAAAAATAATTTACTACTTCCTGTTACCTCTTCAACATACTATTATGTCTATTTTTCTTGCTTCCATATTTCCTCCAGAGAAGTTTTCATAATTGTCTTAACTTCCTCACCACCTATTCACAATTTTAGTACTTAAAATCAGTCTCTTAACACCACCATTCTACTGAAACTGCTTTACTAGCTATTACAGATGACCTTCTGGTTTCCAGATTCAATCATCTATGTCAATATTTATTCTTCCTGACATTTCTGCAATATATGAAACTGTTGACAACTCCACACTTCTAAGAATTCTCTTTCCTTTAGCTCATGTAAAACTATAGAATCCTCATTTTTACCTGGCTAGCTCTTCTGTATCCTTTGTCATATTCTCTTATTCTTCCATCCTGCTAAATATATATAACCAACATTTTATTATCTTTTATCCCACTTGCTGACAAATTTTAATCCAGTCTCATTATAAAGGCTGCCATTATCATTTTTCACCTTGGGGGAATACCTTTAAGTACTCTACTCTCAATGTATCTTTGTTGTGTTTTTAGGTGCTATAGTCACCCCTGCCATTCAGCTAGATACAGTAGTTCTCTAATTTTGATGGCTGCTACTCTGCCAAGTACAACAGGCTTTGCTTTAATACAGTAGGTCAGACTGCTGCCATTGATTTGTCTCTGCTTTTCTGGATACTTTAGTCTTTCAACTTCATCTACTTAAAACAGCATTTATCATTTCCTATTGCTGAAGCTGAAAGGGTTTATGTGATAGTGTGATAGAGAATACTTCCCTTCCTTTTTTTACAACTTGTTAAATAAATCTCAAAAAAGTGTTCTTGTGCATACATATATTAAAAATATTTAGCGAAATATCACTCTAGAGGTCTCAGACAATCCAACTGTGTAGGTGAGCTAGGAGAGTAAACATAATAGTTAATATTTATTGAGCACTTAGTAAATCTCAGGAACTGTTCTATATATTTACTGTATTTTAACCTCTTTTTTATTTCAAATAGAACAAGTAGAGTTTATCTCCAGTATCCAACCCCCAACTTAGCCATATAATCAGAGGTCACCAGGCTGATGCTTTTAGCCCTAATAGTCACCACCCCAATGGCCATGGGAGGGAACAGGTGACCCTGGACACTGGTGAAGCTGAGTTGTGATTAGGGAAGAGCCATCTGCCTTGGGTGGCCTTGGCTGTGACCTCTCCCAGCCTTCTCTTCCTCAAGCAGCCCTCATTCTCTCAGGGCAGAGACTCTGCAGCTTGGTTTCTTGGCTGGCTGTTTTTGTGAGTCGTCCTGCCAGTATCACAGCCTCCGAGTGACTCCCATACCTACTCATTTCAGCCCTGAGGAAAACCTATTAGCTATGAACTCTTTGTTGGTTTTGTGAGAGTGGCCTCAGACCAGATGGATTAAGCTCTCTGGACCCCAAGGGCCTTGTTGTCTCTACTCCTTGCCTTTTGGGGTGATGAGCTCATTCTTTCTGTCAATTTCTGGGATACAGTGACTCACTGCAGGTGCCTGGCATCTGAACTCTCTGGGGATGCTCTCTATGAACATTGAGCCATGAAATTTCCTTCTTCAGTCCACTGCTTCTATTAGTGGATCTCCTTCCCCCACAGAGCCCTTAAATTTCCTTCAAGTCAACAGTTCTAATGTTACTGCCTGCTATTTTCTGCCTTCATTATCCCTTTCTGCCAAAGGTGGAAGCTCTCCTGTTAAAGGTTCCTTGTTCCCCCACCCCTTCCCCTCAATGTCTAGTTTTCTTTTTCACTTCCTTTTGTCCTGCCCCAGTGCCTGTCCCTTTCCTTCCTTTAGGTTTAAATCTGTCCCCCTGAATCATAGTTTGATGTGGCCCTTCAAGACATTTTCCTGTGCATTTACATGCATATTTATAGACATAGAGAAATATATATGTGATATGTGCATATGTATTCTCTAAATAGTTGTAAAGTAAAGATGGTGGGAACAGTAAGGATATCTTTTTGTGGATCAAGTGAGGTTGGTAGTTGAAGAAAAGGCTGTATCTTTCATAAAAGCAAACTATCACATAATGCTTAAAATTGAAAGAGCATGCAGTAATAATATAATCCTCGTGTTTACAGATACAAAAACAGTCTCAAAAAGCAAATCCGCTAAAAGAGTTGAAAGTGGTGGAGATGGAGGTAGGGCTGTTAATTTTTCTCATTAACTCATCTAATTACTTGACTTTTATAAATTCAACTACAATACTGAAAAATTATCTGTGCTCTTTGTTCCTTTTTTTTCCCAACAGCCATGTCTAAATCTGCTACACACTCACACTTTCAGACCAGTTTCACACACTTCCTCCTCTTCCCATTCCCATGACCCAGCTTTGTGAAGAACTTTATGGTCTCCCTCCCTCCTCCAAACTGCCAAATAATGGATCTCCCTTTCTTTTGGTCTTTTTCTTTTTTTCGCTGCAGAAGCTAGTCCTTTTCAAAACTGAAACTTTGAATTACAAATACTTCTAAACCCCTAACTCAGAATTTATTATCAGACTTATTAGGACATGCTTTATATATTTTTACTATTATTATGGACTTTATTTTTCTTGAATGTGGTATTAGAGCAATTTTAGGCTGATGCTAAGTCTTTTTTTCTTTCTTTAACTCGGTTTTCTCTTAACTGCCCTTGGTCAGAAAATTAAAAAAAAAAAAAAAAAAAGGCTTTTGGCAGAAGAATGAGAGATCTCGGTGTTCTTTTTCTTCTGTTTTAAATTTAAAGCTGTTTTTAACTTTCTTCATTCTCTGTGTTCTAGATATCATGACAGCATAGTTTTTATTTGGTGTTCTTTATTCTTTTACTTTTATATTGTTTCTGGACTACCTATGGGGATATTCAGATCTAGGCAGACATCACAGTCTTTAGCTACCCAAACATCTATTGTTTATTGCTTTTGCATTTTAATATCTTATCTTCTTAGCTCACACAATTTTTTTTATGTGTTAGGGGATTTATTTTTAACAATGATTCTCTTGTGTTTTCGAAATATAAAATCAAATCATTACATATATAGCTTTAACTCTTCCTTTCTAATTCTTAAGCTTTCAGTTGTTTTCTTTTGTCTAATTGCATTGCTTAATACCACAAACACAACAATAAATAGTAGTGGGGATAATAGGCATTTTTTTTTGCCTTTTTTCTATCTAAGAGTTGAAATGACTCTAGAGAGTCCCATTAATTAAAACATTTTCCTGAGATAGAAAAAAATATGTATATATACATATATACATGTATATATATTTACCATGTATATATATTTACCATGTTAAAGAAGTATCCATTGATTCTTATTTTATTAAACGTTTCATCAGTAATAAGTTTTAGAATTTAGGAGTTCTGCTTTCAATGATATTTGAGAAAAAAGAAGTTTACACTCACAGTTTATACAATTAAAAATACACTAAGTAAATTTTAAAATTCTGTACAGACATTAGGTTATAAGCAGTGTGGGACAGTCATAACTGGGAGAAGAAAAGCAAACAAGATGAGCCTTATCATTGACCCAGTTACTACCTGTAGATAGTTTCCAGGCTGAAGCACATTGAGAGCAGTTTCAGAGATAGCACATAGGTCTCCCTATGTTGAAGAGACATAGTTGAGAAATCAAGGAGAGCAACTAAGTAGAAATGACAAGAAAGACTACCAGAAGGGAGGGAGCTGCACAGAGAAGTCACTCTGGAGAGTCACAGGAAACTCTCTTGGGTATGCAGTTCAGCATTTATCAGTGCAAACAGTTTTGTAAATCACTAGAGGACAGAGAGAGAACCACTAAAAATTAGCTGGGAAAACAACTCCTAAAGCACACACAGAGCTAGGAACTGTTCATGCTTCTAAAAGAAAGTAGAAACCTCTTCATACACATATTAGAGTTATCTGAAGGATATTATCTTAGTAATGATGCCAAACTAGTCCTAGAGTAAAGAGGATCCTGTCCTCATGTAAAAAAGCTTGCAAAAAAGCCTCACAAAGATTAAACTGTTCTAATCAAGTAACTTAACTTCATTTCAGAATAAAGCTCAAAATTATGTAAAATAATTTTAAAATAAAACATAAGCACTGAACAATGTAATAGAGGGGATCTTTCACAACTTAGTAATGGGCTTCTATAAGGAACCTACAACTAACATTGTATTTAATGGTCAAATACTGTATGCTTTCTCTTAAGATTGGGAACAAAAAAAAAAAAAAAGATGACCACTCTCAATACTCTTATTTGACATAGTACTAAATGCAAAAGACAAGAACGTGCATTAAAGATCAAATAATTGCAAGGAAAGAAATAAAACTGTCAATATTATTTGATGATGACATCATAATATACATAGAAAATCTCAAGTAGTCTACTAAAACTTTCTAAAACTAAAAACTTATGAGTGAATTTAGCAAAGTTGCAAGACAAGTCCAAAAGTTAAAATTAATCACATTTCTGGATATTTACAATGAATATTTGAAAATGAATATTAAAATCGAAATATTATTTACAGTACTTCAAAGAATATTCAATACTTAGGTATATACTTCAAAAGTATACATGTGTTCTGAAAATTTAAAAAAAAACTATGAAAAATCAAAGAATTAAATAAATGGAAACACATACCATAGCTATAGATTGGAAGATTCCATACACCTGGTTCAGTTCTTTAAAATAGATCTATAGATATGAGGAAATTTTTGTCAAAATAAGAGCAAAGATTTTTCAAGACATAAACAAGCTTATATTCTAAGTATATATGTAAAGTTGTAGGACCTAGAAAAGCTAAAATAATTTTGAAAAGAACAGTAGAGTGGGAAGTATATGTCCACTTTATATTAATCTCTACTATATAATTACAGTGATCAAGACAGTATAAAATTGGTGTGAAGGGATAGACACAAAATTAACAGAACAGAATAGATAACTCAGAAATAGACCCATATAAATATGGACAACTGGTTGTTTACAAAACTGAAAAAACTCAATGCAATGGTGGAAAATTAACCTTTTCCACAAATGGTCATGGAGTAATTAGACATCCACAGACATTTTTTAAATGAACTCAACATAGATTGCATACATAAATATAAAATGTAAAACTATAAAATTTTAGAAAAATCATAAGGAAAATATAGTTTAGAGCTAGGCAAATTTTTTAGACTTAACATAAAAAGCATGATTTATAAAAACATAAGTTGATTAATTGGACCTGATCAAATAGAAAAAAAATACAAATTTTCCATTTTGAAAGCCCACGTGGATAAGATGAAAAGACAAAGCCACAAATTTGGGGAAAACATTTGCAATCCACATGTCTTACAAAGGACTAGTATAAAAATTCTTGAAACTCAAACTTGTTATAAAATGCATTAAAAGTGAGTAAAAGACATGAACAGATATTTCACTAAGGACGGTTAAGTGAAAAATAAGCACATTATACTAATATGTTCCAACATTAGCCATCAGGAAAATGCAAATTAAAAACTATAATAAGATATCGCTACACACCTGATAGAATAACTAAAATAAAAAATAGCAAAAACACCAAATCCTGGCACACATTCAGAGAAACTGGATCACTCATACATGGCTAATGTGTAATGACATAGCCAATCTAGGAAAATTTGGCAGTTTCTAATAAAAATGATCATACGATTGCTATGTAACCTAGAAATTCCACTTGAGCTTTTACCCAGAGAAATTATAATTTCATGCAAAAGCCTGTACATGAATGTTCATAACACTTTTAGTTTTAAGAACCAAAGATTTTAGTCAATCCAGATGTCCTTCAATTGATGAATGATTTAAAAAATGTGGTGCATGCATATTATGGAATACTATCTCAGCAATTAACACAAACTATTGAATATATATACACACACATACTACTCAGCGATTTAAACAAATATTCATGTTAATTCAACTTATTTGAATTTTCATGGAGTTAAGTGGAGTGGAAAAAATCAATCACAAAAGGTTACATACCATGTGATTCCATTTGTATACATTTTTGAAAAGACAAAATTTTACAAATAGAAGACAAATAGAACTTTACAGGGGTTAAGGACAGGAGGCAGGGTAATAGAGATGGGCGCATTTATAGAAAGGGAACATCAGGAACAATATCAGGAATTTTTTTGTTGATTGAAATGTTCAGTATCTTGACTATGGTGGTGTGCTCACAAACTCCCAGTTATGATAAAATGTCATAGAACTAAATACAAACACACACACACACACACACAAATAAATACAAGTAAACTTGCTGAAATCTGAATAAGATGAGTGGGTTTTATTGTCAATATCTTGGCTTTGATATTGTATACTTTTGCAAATGTCACTATCTTGGAAACCAGATTAAAAAAGAAAGATACACAATGCATTTCTCTATGTTTCTTATAACTATCTATGACTCTGCAGCTATCACAATAAAATTTTCTTTCTTTTCCTTGAGGAAACTAAATCAAAGTTTCTACTTTTAGTATTGATGGTGGGAGGTAATAAAAACTATTATGCAGAAGGAAAAAAAAAACAACCTGGTGTATGCTTGTAAAGCAATTTGCTTTGTGTTCTCTTGCAACACAGAGTGCTCAATAAATGTTATCTATTATGCACAATGACCCTACCTCAGTGAGAGAAGAATTATTCCTGGTAGTGTAATTTTGAACTCTGAACATGTTTTTCCATAGAAACCTCGTTAAACATAATATAATTTACAACATGTTAGAACAATACTTAAGGGACTAGAAGTTAAATAAGATTTTATCGGAATGCTATACATATCTATTTATCATACTAAATAGTTCCCTGGGGAAAATAATTAATTAATTTCCAAACAAATGATAAGTAAATGAACTTTACAACTTTCTCATAAATTTTAAAATGTCATTACATTTACAACAATTTAAAAAATATTGTAATGCAAATATATTTTTCATATCCAAATATATATATAAATTTTACTTCAAGAATTATCAGTATCACATTCATTATTTACATTGAAAGAATAATTTGATTGTTTTTTAAAGAATGCACCAATTATTTGTATACATATATTGCAATTTTTAACTGATTTTATTTCCATATATCTCTATTCTATATTTGCTCTCACTAATTATGCTTTCTATATTTCCTACTTCTTCAAGTCGAGACTTGAATGTCTACAAATAAAGTGTCTAGATCTGAAGAGAGAAATTGTTTCATAAAAAAAAAGCTATTGAATATTAGGAAAATCTGGAAAAATAACAGATTAATGTGCGGACACTGAAATAATGAGAATTTTGTGATGAAAATTTAAATTGAAGTTAAAATAAGAAATATCTTAAAATTATACTTGTGATTATTTTACTTGGGGAATGCATAAAAGAGAGTAAAATCAGTTTTTTTTTTTTATGAACTGCAAGTATTATGACACTGTATACTAGTCATCGCCTATATGACCTAAATAATATTTTGGTTACTGGTATTCTTAAATTTTCTTTCACTAAGAAACATAAAGAATCGAAACTCTAAAACTTGGGCACTGCTTCTAATTAAAGGAATTTAAATAATCACTTGAAAATCTGTCCCTGGATTCTGTTGTAACAACATTGAGAGCTATGGATCAAAGAGAAATAGACCTTACTTCTAGCAAAAGGAGTAGAGGGAGAGAGGGTAGGTACCCTAAAAGCACTGACAATTTTAAGCCACATATCCTAATAGTTTGCATGATACCTTGAGATCTAACGGAAACTTCCAGGTTTTCATTTTGTATGAGAAACTTAAGATGCAGACCCACTACAGCAATAATTTAATATCATACCAACAGGGGCAGATGATACTGGCAGAATGTTGTCTTTTTTTGCCTAAATTACTTAGATTATTTTATTTTTTAAGAGTCTGGTTTTGAAAACACCAGTTAGATGACTTAGGAATGATTGTTTTCTTCTGCACTTAATACTTCTAAGTAGCTGAAGAGCCAATTAGAATGGTTACTAATAAACATTATATGTAGTCTCTCTTAAGTCAGAAATTATTTATATACACATCTCTATGTTGATTGAGTAGTTGAATTATATTTGACTAAAATGTAACAAGTTTAGTAATCTTGAAAGACAAAATATCTAGTAAGTTTAGTAATCTTGAAAGACAAAATATCTGTCTTTCTAATATCTAGAAAGACAAAAATGCCATTAACTAACATAAAAATTCTCATTCCAGTAAAAAGGAAACACAAGTGTAGATGGATCAAAAAATTTGAAAGGAAGCTGAAATTCAGAGTTTTCATGAAATTGTGCCATAAACATACGTTAGGTAGAATTATTTTTAACAAAGCTATTGATTCAATTTTTGGCCCTACCAAAAGCCACCAGTTTAATCTATTAAACTACATTGATTTTTAATAGAGTCTACAGTTTTCCCCCAAGGTAGATATTTTTTAACGAATATTCTTGTACATATATTTACATATACGTATTTCTAAAGGACATTTCTGTGGTGAAATTACTGAGTAAATAGATATATGTATTTTTTGTTTGGATAAAGATTATCAAAAACCCATTATGGAAGTCATTCCAATTTAGGTTCCCATTATGCATGAATGCCTGATTCGTTCTATCCTCAGTGGCCTTTTTAAAAATTAATTAATTAATTAATTAGTGATATTATGGTAGCATTGGTTCATAAAATCCTGTGAGATTTAAGCGTACAATTCAAAAGTAAGTCATATACACTTTGCATTGCATGTGCACCGTCGATTATTAGATTTCTTTCTGTCATCACATATTTGACCACTTTTACCCCATCTAACTTCCCCCTCCCACAACCATCTAATAACCACTCATATTGTTCATGTACATGAGTCTCTGTTTGTTTGTCATGTCTGTTTGTTGCTTTTAGGTTTATATTCCAAATACAAGTGATATGGGGTTTTCAAATTATTCTGTCTGGTTGATATCGCTTAGCATGATTATCTTGAAGCCCATCCATGTTGTCACAAATGGCAGTATTTAATCTTTTCTTATGGCTAAGTAATATTCCATCGTATATATGGACCACTTTTTCTTTATCCAGTCATCTATTATAGAACACTTCGATTGCTTACCTGTCCTGGCCACTGTGAATAATGCTACTATAAACATCTTTTCGGATATGGGTTTTCAAAGCTTTGGGGTAAAGACCCAGTAGAGGGATTGCTAGATCATATGATAGATCAAGTCTTAGTTTTTTTAGGAACCTCCATACTGTTTTCTATAGTGACTGTAGCAATTTGCAGTCCCACCAGCAGTGTATGAGGGTTCCTTTTTCTCCATATCTTCTCCAACATTTATTATTACTTGTTCTGTTGATTACAGCTATTCTAACAGGTGTGAGATAGTATCTAATTGTGGTTTTGATTTCATTTCCCTAAGGCTAGCGATGTTGAGCATCTTTTCATATATTTGTTGGCCATTTGGATGTCTTCTAGGGAGAAGCGTCATTCAGGTCCTCTGCCTTTTTTTGATTTGGTCATTTGTTTTTTCGTGGTTATTGAGTCATATGAGTTCTTGGCATATTTTGGATATTAGGCCCTTATCGGAGGCATTGCTTGCAAATATATTTTCGCATTTGAATGGTTGTGGATTATTTCCTTTGCTGAGCAGAAGCTTTTTAGTTCGCTGTAGTCCCATTAATTTATTTTAGCTTTTACTTTCCTTGCCTTTGAGGTCAAATTCATAAATTCTCTTTAAATCCAAGGTCTTTGAGTTTAGTTCCTATGTTTTCTTCTATGCATTTTATTGATTCCAGTCTTATATTCACGTCCTTAATCCATTTTGAGTTAATTTTGGTATGTGATGATAGACAGCAAGCTAGTTTCATTCTTTTGCAGGTGGCTTTCCAGTTTTCCCAGCACCATTTATTGATGAAGCTTTCCTTTCTCCACTGTATGCTTTTGGCTTTTTTGTCGAAAATTATTTGCCCATATAAACATGAGTTTAGTTTTGGACTCTCAAATCTGTTCCACTGGTCTGTGTGTCTGTTTTGCTTCCAATATCATACCATTTTGATTACTGTCACCTTATGGTATAATTTGAAGTCGGGCAGAGTGATGCCTCCAGTCTCATTCTTTTTTCTCAGGATAGCTTTGGCAATTTGGGGTCTATTGTGCTTCCATACAAATCTGATGATTTTTTGTTCTACTATTTAAAAAAATGTTAATGGGATTTTGATGGGATTATAATGCTTTATGAAATATGGTCATTTTAACTATGTTGATTCTTCCAATCCAAGAACACGAAATATCTTCCCATTTCTTTGTATCTTCTTCGATTTCTTTTAATAGGGTCTTGTAGTTTTCAGTATATAGGTCCTTCACTTGTTTCATTAAATTTATTCCTAGGTAGTTTATTCTTTTTGCTGCAGTTGCAAAAGGAATTATTTTCCACTTCTTCTTCTGACATTTCATTAGTGGAGTACAGGAAC
>NW_011889106.1:1163690-1192686 GCF_000151845.1 Pteropus vampyrus | reverse complement strand
TTGTTGTTGTTGTTGTTTTTATTTTGCTTGGCTTTTGTGTGTTTTGCCTCTAGTTTTTCTTGTTTTATATTATATACTTCAGTTCTGAATCTTTCGTTTGTGTTTACCATTATGAATACGAAAAGGATAGTTATATATATACAGTTGTCTATTTTCTTCTGTGTGTGCCTTATCTCCTTTCTCTTTTGTGAATTTGGATCTTTGCATCCTCCCCTTTTCAGTCATTGTTATCTCAATTTGTCCCCCTGTATGTTGAACATTTATTACTATCTTGCTATAGCAATTTTCTTATTATTTAAGCTTATGATACCCTGTTCTTAGTTAGGGTTGAATATCTCTACTTCTACTTGCCTTAGAGTCACTTTATTCCTAATTATGTATTTTTTTTTTTGTCATTTTGTTTTAGGTGAGCTGACCCCTTTCAGTATTTCCTGTAATGCAGGCCTCCTAGTAGAGAATTCCCTCTATTAATGTTTGTTTGGAAAGGTCTTAATTTCTCCTTCATATCTAAATGTGAGCTTAACTGGATACATTATTCTAGGCTGGTAGTTCCTTTCACTTAATAGATTAAATATTTGATTCCATTCCTTTCTGACTTGTAAAATTTGCGCTGAGAAGTCCAAGATAATCTAACAGGTTTTCCTTTATAAGTTACCGTTTTCTTCTCCCTGGCTGCCCTGAGAATTTTGTCTTTGTCGTTGATTTTTGAAATTTTAATACAATATGTCTTGGTGAAGGCCGTTTTGGGTTGAGATAATTGTGTGTTTTTTTGACTTATTGAATTCCAGCTCGGTCCTTAGATTTGGGAAATTCTCATGCACTATTTGTCTGAAAATGCTTTCTAGTCCCTGCTCCTTTTCCTCTCCTTCAATAATGCCCATCATTCTCATGTTTCCTCTTCTGATGATATCAGCTAATTCATGAATTTCTTTTTCATTATTTTTCATTCTTCAGTTCTTTCTTTTTCCTTCTGATTTATTTCTAGATTTCTGTCTTCGATATCACTGATCCTTTTCTCCATTTGATCGACTCTATTTCCCACGACTTCTATTTCATTTTTTATCTCTTGCAGCTTTTTTTTTTCATCTCCAGAAGTTCTATTTTGTTCTTTTTGAGGGTTTTGATCTCCTTGCTCTGCTTATCTAGGTGTTTTTTCAATTCCTGAAATTGTTGATATGACTCATTTCGGAATTCACTGAGGTTTTTCAGAAATACCATCCTGAATTCTCTGTCTTTTAAATTGCATATTTCTATGTCTGTAAGCTTATTTTCTGGAGATTTTTCTCTTTCTTTCTGAGATGCCTTGTCACCTTGGTTGTTCATTGTGTTTAATGGACTATTTCTCCACCTAGGCGTTAATGAAAATGTATTCTGTTGTTTTTCCAGAAAGAAAATTTATTATATAAATGTCTCTTTTTAGCCTGCTGCAAAGAAAGCACTTTTCTTTTGGTTTCTAGTAGGTGGTTTTTAAGCCTCTCGTATCCCTGCTGTATATAAAGCTTTAAAAAATGCCTTTTTATTTTCTGATAGATATGTAATCATGCTTGCTACCCTCAGTTTCAGTTCCTCTCAGTATTAGCAACCGTTTCGGTTTTGTTTGCTCTGACTCCCTTGGGCTCCGTGGTGTTTGTTCTCAGAGTGTATGGGGAGAGGGCCCCTCTGGGTTGGGGTTTGGAGTTTGTGGCTCAGCCCTGGTTTTGCAACCGAGGCTGGTAAAAGTCAACTTTTGTTTTTCTGCTGTCTCAATTCTCTGCCTTCTGCCCTGATAACTGGGCCTTGCCACCGGCTGCGGGGAGCTCATCGCTTTACCAGGTAGGGCTGTTTAGGGAACCTGCCACTCCTTCTCCCCTTCCCCTCTCCCTACAGGGGCCTCCAGAGATTGCAAGGGGCAGTGCCTTTATTTCTTCCCAGTCCACCCTCTGACACCTGGGGTTCTGAACTGTGGTAGTTCTTATGTGCAGATCCCACGCTCAGATGCGGTGGTGTGCAGTTTGGATGTTTTGTTGTTGAGTTTTAGATGTTCAGTTTATTGTTGTTTCAAGGGGAGTGATCTGGGGATGTTTCTCACTCTGCCATGTTTCCAAAGATCTCTGCCTTATATTTATATGAGTTATTTTGAGCTAAAAGCAATTAAGAAGCAGCAAAAGCAAGATAATCTCTTTCTTTCTCTCTCACTCCGTTTCCACCTATAGGCAAGCTATAAATTTTTCTTTACTGTCGCCAACTCCAGACTCTTATCAATCCAAAGATAAGAGGAATCTGCAAACAAATATCACTCATTTAATTTCTCCCCATGTATTTACCTTCTCACAGTTTGCAGCTCTTGCAAGCTTTAAATCAATTTGTTTTCTCCTGTTATTTCCATAGAAATGTATCATTCTTTGTTGAAAGTTGTTTATAAGTTCAAGTTTAGTCACTCCTTTAAGTTACTTATTCTGAGTTTCTCCCATGTACATATAAGTATACATATAAATAAACTTGTTTGAAAAAAAAAAGCTAGAAAGAAGATAATAGATGATAGATGGATTAGGTGATAGATAGATAGATAGATAGATAGATAGATAGATAGATAGATATAGATGGATGGATGGATGGATGGATGGATGGATGGATGGATGGATGGATGGGCAGACAGATGGAAAGTAAGACAGACAAGGATAAATAGATGATTGAGCAAGATCTGCTTTTGTCAGTCTCTATTCTGCAACCAAATGCATCTCTTCATATAATTTCGGACAACTAAAAAAAATTATAAAACTGAGAAATTATTCCTTTTTTTGTGGAAGTCTGCACTTGATTTTTCAGTGTATTTCAAAGGATATGGTGTAAAAAATATTTTTTAAAGCTTTCTTCTGTTTTCTCCATGAAACATCTTGTTTGGTCAATTTGACCTAAATTGCTAAATTGAATTATCTCTTTTGAGCTGCTAACATACTGACATATCCACAGATTTTAATTTTGTATTTTATTCTAGATCACATAAACTGGTGACTATAATTTGGTAGAGTGGATTTCCTTTCTAATTCACCACAGTCCCCATAATTATTGAATGTCTTCCACTAAAATAGCTTCACATAGTTACACTTCCTGCTTGTTGTCTGGTGAGTTTGCTATTCCCTAAGTGAATCAGCATTGTTATTGGATGTAAATTCCTTTCAAATACATATAAATTCATTTTTTACATCCTGCCCTGAAATAATCACCCGACTAGGACAAGTGGAGGCTTTAAGAGTATTTGTGACACACAGGTAATGTTGGGGTTGCATATTATTTCTTGGAAGCTTGGAGGCTTTTCCCAGAAATGGAAATAAATGGCTGTTAACTAAGTACAGTAAATGGGCAGAATGAATTATTTTCCAACAAGTATATGTGTGTGCTTTGGGGTGGAGTGTTGCATGTCAATTCCAAAAAAAAGAAAGGGTTAGGACTTGGCCGGCCCCCTATTGCTATGTGGCTGAGAAGACAGTTCCCAAAATGAGAGGCTTTTGAAAAATTTCATTATGCAGCTTCTGCAGCTTTATTATTTAAAAAGGCTGCTAATACCAGCCCGAGATAGAGGACCCCTTCAAGATCTCTAATTGACTTCTTCACATAATTGTTTTGGTCAGTTCCCAGGATAGCTAAACATAAGTATACAAAAATATTTCCTCATGCTTTGCTGTTAGCTACAGGAGTAGCACTCTTTACAGCTACTATCCATAATGTAGGAGTAGACTCTGAGGCTTATGGATAAGAAAATAAGTGTATTAGGACACTCTCCAAAACAGAATATTTGTCTATTGGGGTATTAACATCTTTAAATCACACACACACAAAATGCAAAATTTGAGATTACTGTTATTTTTAACATATCTAGTTCAAATTCTTAGATGCAACTTTTTTATATTCAAAATACTTTTGCTTTGCTTTTCTTGTTCAGAGAATACCTCAGGCATGGTGGATATTTTCCCCAACTTTAGATGTAAATAAAAACATAGGTGGGAAAATTCCATGTAGATATAGAAATAAACAAACACAGAGTCAACTCTGTAAGCTTTTGTTACTTAAAAAAAATCTAAAGTAGATCAGAATGGTTCAAAAGATTTACTTGCTTAGCATTTGTTATTGTCTACTAAACAGCCTCGGAAATGAAGAGATTATAGATGATGAATATTTGCTTGCCCTTTAAGCCATAGTGAATAAACTTCACAATAAACAAGCAAAAATCTGTGGACATAGCTCCAGGGTCCTCCAATCCATTAACTTCTGATTCCTTGTTCTTCCTCTATGCTTTAGGACAAATGACACTGCTGAGAAAGAGCATTATAACTGCTTGAGATGATTTTAAAGCAATAGCACTTAAATATTTCTAACTTGTTTTATTATAAGACTATTGCTCAGTCTCCCAGAACTGACCAAGCTGAAAAGAAGGGAATATCTATTTTCAAAGTTCAACCAAACTATTTTTACTTCTAAATAAAAAACAGTCTCTACAAAATCTAAAGAACTAAAAAGAAATGTTTAAGAGTGAGGAGAAAGTATTTTAATGGATATAAAGTTTTACTTATGCAAGATGCATAAGTCCATTATGCCACTGTACAACATAGTGCCTATAATTAGCAATACTGTATTGTACACTTAAAAATTTGCTATAAGAGTATATCTCATAGTAAGTGCTATTACCAAACAACAAAAATTGAAAGTGTATCTACAAAATTGTACATTCTACAAAAATTCATAAGGTCTTTCTTAGATGTATTATAAATATAAGGCAATGAAAAAGTTAATTCTAGAAGAAAAGAATATGATAAAGTTCTATGTTTTCATTTATAGTTTTTGTGCTTCAAATAAATTATTATTTGGTTTGAATAATAGTTTGCATTTTTTTCACCGAAAAGGATTAAATATGTTTGCCTTAACTAATTTCCTTTTTCATGTCTTTGGATACAATGCAAATCTAGCAACCAGAATAAATAAATGAAAAACAAAAGTTTAAGGTATGAAATCCAAATATGGCGATATCTAACAAAATGTATAGAGCTACTTACGAAACAACTTTTTTGGACAAAATTTATCTTTGTCAATATTTTTTTCATATAAGCCAATAATTAGTTTTACTTTTCCTTTTCAAATCAGTTCTACAAAAGATGAGGCATATATAGAAGTAGTAACCCAATTATTACATGTTCATTTGTTACTACTAATGCATCAATGCACAAATAAAGAAAATAAATAATTAATTGAATAAAATGAAGCTTTTTACTTAATTGTTTTGAAGGTGCAGTGTTTCAACTATTACTACATAACAAATCACCCTAAACTTAATGATACCAAAAATTATTATTATTAAATTACTGTCATTATCACTTATGGTTCAGACGGTTGATTTAACTCAGATAGACAATTCTTTTTGTCAGTTTCCCAGTTTACAATCAGTTGGTGACTTGGGTTTGAGTCATTTAGGTTTCCTCATTCACATGTATGACAGTTCATGCTAGCTGCTGCCTGGGACCTCAGTGATGACTGTCAGCTGAAGAATCTGGACATGGCTTCTTCATGTGGCCTGGGCTTACTTACAGCCTGGCAGCTGCTTTCCATGAGCTACTACCCTAAAAGGGCAACAGGTAGAAGCTCTATTATGTAGTTGAATATATTAAATTTTATCTAATATATGATCTACCCTTAAACTTTGTGTAACATCACTTACACTATATATAACAACACCTCCATTGAGACCAGTAACATCATTTCCAATAGGCCAGTAACAAAAGCCTGGGCAATTTAAGAGGACAGAATACTGGATCTGCCTCTTGATATGGTAGTTGTGAGAATCTGAAAGAGCATGTGAAAATGTAAATATTGTTGCAGTCATTGTTAGAAAATACAATCCGCTATAAGCATCTAAAGAAAGTAACATAAGAGAGTAATTAAGTACAGGCTAGTCTCTGACGCTTGTATAAGTATGAGCTTAGGTAGATAAATAGTTCTACTTTTCTGAGTCATGGTCTCTTTTCTGGGAAAATAACTCCTAATTTGTAGGACTAATGTGAGGATTAAATGGGATGACACATATAAAGTTCTTGGCACATTATGGAGGCTCAATAAATATTAACTCTTACAATTATTATTATTATAAGTCACTATTATTATTATTATATGATATAGAGCCACTCTATCCAATAGCATTTTCTTCATTAAAGAAAATGTTCTATATTTTCACTGTCCGATATGGTATCCCCTAGCCACGTATGCACCTTATAAACTGAATTTTTAAATGTTATTAAAATTAAAATAGTCATTGTTGAGAGATTATTTTCAATTGTTTCTTGAGTTTCTACAAGTTAGTGATGCAGTCTCTTGTTCTGGACTAACTTTTCAAGGCTGTTTGTATAGAGAACAGCCTTGGAAGACAGAAGTAGTGTCTCTCTCCAGAGAAAAGGAAGGCGTAATTAGAGTTCATTATAAAAAATTTGAGTTCCTAAAGCTAAAAGTGCATTTCCTGTAATGCATCTTATTGTGTGTGCAGGTTTCAGATACTTCTCTTTATATCATCCTATGGGAACTGAGGCTGAGGAAAACAGTTCAAAAAGGTTATAATCTGGATACTTCTATTGCTCTGAATGATAAACTATCCTTTGTCTCTGGTCCAGGAGTTTGAGAAGGCTGAATAATGTTCTATTGTATGCATTTACCACATTTTCTTTATTCATCTATCCATTGACATTTATTTCCTTGTCTTGGTTATTATGAATAATGCTGTAATAAACATGGGAGTGCATATATCTCTTTGAGATCCTGATTTCAATTATTTAGAAAAAAATCCTTAGAAATGGGTTTGTATTTGAGTTCACTGATTCTTTTTTCTGCCTGATCAAGTATGTTATTGAAACACTCAGTTTTTCAGTTTAATTATTATGTGCTCCAACTCCAGAATTTTTTTTATAGTTTCTTTTTGTTGATATTCCCATTTATTCATGCATTGCTTTCCTAATTTTGTTTAATTGTTTGTGTTTTCTTATAACTCACTGAGCTTCTTTAAGGTGATTATTTTGAATTATTTGTCAATTTATAGATCTGCATATTTTAGGGTTGATTACTGTAGATTTTCATTGTTGTTCTTGTTCCTTTGATTATCTCATGTTTCCCTGACTCATTGTTTCTTGATGTTTTGCTTTGATATCTGTGCAGTTGAAGAAACAACCACCTGTTCAAGGCTCTGACATGAAAAGACCTTCACCAATCAGCCTGGCTAGAGTTCCTAGGAGTCTCTCAAACATTTTCTATGGATGTATGTTCTCTGGTCTTTGAATACAGATTGTAAATTAGAGCGATTTACTGCTTTCTTCTTGTTCTTGTTCTTCTTGTTCTTCTTGTTGTTCTTGTTCTTGTTCTTGTTCTTGTTCTTGTTCTTGTTCTTCTTGTTCTTGTTGTTGTTGTTCTTCTTCTTCTTCTTCTTCTTCTTCTTCTTCTTCTTCTTCTTCTTCTTCTTCTTCTTCTTCTTCTTCTTCTTCTTCTTCTTCTTCTTTTTCAAGAGCCTATAATCTCTTGCTCCTTCTGGTGGCTGACTGTTACCCTGTAGGCTAGGACATTGAAGACATGCTCCATTCCTCTCTCTCAATCCCTGTGAAGCCTTGAAATCTACCCTTTCTCCCAATTTTTCATAGCAGTGCCAGGCATAGCAAGCCACTCTTTCCTTTAACTTTTTTTTTAATTGCTTCCCCAAAACTAGTTTGGTTTTATCAAGGGTCTGGTGAGGTGAAACAGAAACCAGCTCCTTGGATAACATAGTGGAAGGCCAGGAAGTTGAAAGGCATTCTCCACTCCACTCTCTTCCTCCCAGGGAAGAAACTTCAGGTTCTGCATTTTATTGCAATCTTACAGAGCCATGCCAGCCACAGAGGTTGTCTGCACCTTTCTCTTTATTCTTAACTGCCCCTTGGCATTTGAACTACGTTAGTTTTATCAGCACTCCACATAAGGCAAAACAGAAACCAACTTCTCATGCAATGCACATAAAGACCAAGATGTTTGAGGCACATCCTATTCTCTTTCTTCTCAGTGGAGACGTTGCAGGCTAAGATGATCTTTCCATTCTGAGCTATGCTGGCTTGAAGAGGGACTGACTCAGGTAAAAGAAAATTGCTCTCCTTTCTCATTTCAATGTGGCTACTCTCAGCTTTGTGCTCAAATGGAGTACTGCAAATTCCTTACTGGATTCTAGACTTCTCATAAAGGTATTTTGGTTCATATATCATTGTTAGATTGGTACTACTGTGGGTGGAAAAGGACTGGGATTTCCTATTTGTTTTGTTGACATCACTCCCTTATTGTTTTACTTAATAATTTATATTCCAGTTTTCCTCAAAAGTCAGAATTTTTATCCAAAGTTCATAAAAAATAAAAAAAAAATAATAAAATAAAAAAACAAAACTACTTAGAAGCTCTATTTAGGTTGATGTGGCTAATTCACTGGTAAGCTTAGTGAGAGCATTATTTGACTGAACTGACATTTGGCCATTATATAGGGGGATGCCAAATACTAGAATTCAGAAAATTTTATTCTGTGTTAGTTCAATTTCTTTTGATTAGAAAAATTTCTTGTATCTGGAAAATAGACTTTGGTAGGTAGCCCTTTTTTATATAGAGAATAGAGAGAAAATGAGAAATTTATTCTTCAATATTCAGTCTTTCAATCAATTCCCTGTTTCTCTCTAAAACTCTCTTATCTAGTAAAAAGATTGTTCAGTAGCTAGCAAGACATGAGCGACATGGGAACAAAAGAATAAGGGCCCAGCTCTGTAATCATAGAAACTTCCCTTGAAGACATTGCTTAAGGACCTCCCAGAAATACCTCCCTTTTAGGGTTATAAGTTACCCCAAATCCTAGAGCACGAAAGCCATAAAAGCTGCTGGCTTAAACCAGCTACAAACTCATACACAGAAAGTGCTGCCATAACTTCGGCCCCATTATGTCATCATTATAATATCATGACTATGCCTGGAAGTTTATGAATCTAATTATAACAGACTGCATTCTGTGTACATGCATGCTCACTAGCGTCAATCATGTGTCAGTCAAAATGACTTCACTTGCCAATCACCTAGGAACGCTTTTGGAACCACCCATCATGGCCCAAATATAAGGCAGACATTCCCACTTCTAGGTCCTTTTTGACCTTCTGGGCTCCTCCTTTTGACTTTTTGCCCTCTGGGCTCTCCCTTCCTTTTTTGCTCTTTTGGGCTATCCTCCCTTTTTGTTGGCTTTTGTGGCTTTTTTTTCCTTTTGTAGCCATTTTGGCCCCTTTGTGTTGGTTACAGTGCTGGGACCATGTGCTTCCTTGGGGCATTCTTTGTCTTTCTAAAATATGCTTTCAATAAAACTATTAAATCTCAATGAACTGTGATTCTTCACTGCGTCATTTGAGGAAGAACTGAGGAAAAATGCTAACTACACATCTGCATTGTCATTATCCCTCTCTCTTCCCCTTACCGTTAGGGCAACACCAAACTCTAATAGGCCCCAATGGTGACAAGGCAAAAATAGATACTGCAGAACTCTGAAAGGGCTGGGCACTTAGTAAGAGCACAGAAGATGAAGTGGAAACTTGTCAACCTGAGAGAGAAATGGCAGGTTCTGTCTACAGGTAGTTGAATAACTTCAAGTATAAAAGTGAGCATGGGCACTAAAAGATATTTTCTAATTTTAAATGGCATTTAGATGTTTTTATAGGTTTTCAGGATTTGTTATGAAAGAAAGGTTGTTTAAAAATTTAGAAAAAATAGCGAAAAGACGAAACTCTCACAGAAATGAAATTCCTGTCATAGAAGGAATGGTATAAGCATGTCTTATATAGTACAGATAGACCTTTGAAAGGATGGCAGAACTGTTTTGTGTAAATGTAGATGAGTAAATTATAATTATAAAAGCACTAGCTACCCTTATTGGTTGTCAAGCACTATGATTTACATACTTCAAATAATTTAATCTCTACAATAACCCTCTATTTCACTATAACACAAAAAGCTCTTAATACTGATATCTTTGTCTCCAGTATACTGAAATACAACTAATTTTACATCTAAAACAGAGTAAGCAATTAACCAATAACAACATAAAATCCATTAAGATACATTAGTATATCCATTCCATAGACTGAAGGCCTGGGGCAAAACAAAACCTAGACATTATAAAAGTAGATTACTTCTAACCCTAGATTCCTATAGGCTATAGATAACAGGTTATCTGCCCCTTTTCTTAATATAGCTTTGGCACAAGCCTAGTACTTAATCATAAGTGTAACAGACTAAATCAAGTCATTGTTGTTTTATGTATAGCATTTCCAGAAGGCTACACATTAGTCATTTGTTAAGTAATCATTGAAAAATACCAAAAAGTAATAAACGTTACTTAATGTAGAAAGTTATCACATTATCGTGGCAACTTGGATTGAAATTTGGCTGAAAGTATGGAACAGGATGCTTTGGAATTTAACCCCTTGAGATTCATCCTAGCACAATAACCTTTCAATGTCAAGATAACTGACTCTCTAGTCTGCATTTGATGCAAATTTTCCAATTTGCAAGGCATTCTCTTCATTTTAATTCATAAAGAATGCACTGTTAAGTGTTTTATGTAAGAACCTGATCAGTACCTTGTAAAAGTATAGGTTAATGTGAAGAGTAATTTCTTTTGTTACATTTTCAATAAAATATTCAAAATATTCAATTTGAGTACAATTTGTATAATTTTAGCTTCTTTGAATATTTCAGATGCATTCATTTATTCTTGATTAGTGAATCAAGATCTGAAAAAGAATATATTTTATGACGTGGCATTAATAATTTATTGCTTCACTCATAAAAACTATTCAACATCTGTCTTATCTTATTTAATCTATACACCCACATGATCCTCTGCCTCCACCATATCTGAGATTATTTTGAAGAAAATTATATAATTATTTTGTTTTATATTTAAGTATATATTTCTTTAAGTTGAGGATTTTAAAAATACAACCACAATGCAATTGTTACACTTAACATTAATTCCCTAATATCATGAAATAACCACTAAGTGTTATCTATTAACTTCATAGTCTTATAAACGTCATAAGACATATTTTTGTTCTCAAACTAATTTTTTTTTGAGTAACAGAATTATATATTCCATAGAAGCCAATATATAAAACAAAAAGAGAGGGAACTGTCTGGTTAGAAAGGAAGGGGAGGTGGGAGGAGGGGTTCACAGCCCTTCTGCTTAGCATTTCTCACATTCTATGGACCATAGTTTGAAATTCACAGGCATATTCACCTCCCTTCCAGTTCTAACTTTCAACAATGTTCTTTCCCTCGGAAAGTTATAGCTCATCATGGACCTTTATAAACAGAATTAAACAGAAGGCAAATTATCATCTAAAAAGAGTCAATTCAGACACTGTTGTTTCAAGAAGGCAAATAGGAAAATGGCACCATGTTCACTGGAATCTTTCAGCAACTGAGTTTCGTTTTATGACTCTCTCTCTCTCTCTCTCTCTCTCTCTCTCTCTCTCTCTATATATATATATATATATATATATATATATATATATATATATATATATATATATATATATATATATAAATGGTTGTTCTTAGAGGACTTGTGGTTTGGTTCTGGACCTCCCTATGGAGCTGAATAGTGTCCCTGAGGGCAAGAACAGCAAAGACCTCTGCTCAGAACCATTCTGATCTCATCCTCAAGAATTTGATCTCCAGTTCCAACTTCCAGTTTTCGGATCTATTGCTGTTGCCGATAGAACGTCTGTAGTAGCTCATTCTCTGTCTTTGGTGGGGGGCATTCGAAGATGTCACAACCTTTTGTGAGCCAGATTTTCTTCTCCTCCAGCCTGTGTTCCTCCCCCTACCTTGGCACCTTTTCTTCCAGCAGAGATAATGCCTCTGGTCATCTTCTGCAACCAGCTTTTCTGTCTGATTGAAGAGCTGGGATGAGGCAGGGATCATGCACTTGGAGAGGAGTCTGTTTGGGGGTTAGAGGCTGGGGACTCAGAAGCTCGGAGCCGGACCTATGGGTATCAGGATTGGTCCTTTATTCATCTCACTGAGCCACTCCCAGGTGGTCAGAGAGGGCTTGACCCTTGCCATAGGTAGGTAGATGTCCTCTTGCTAGGATTCCGACCACCAGGGTATAATCATGGATAGGGGTTTGATGAGGTTTTTGGTTGTAATCAGCTTGTAGAAACGGAAGATCTCACAGGAGGACACGTCGAGACCTCTCTGGGATGACACCGACCCCCTTTGGTGGGTGTTAGGAGCGGTATTTGATCAGGTAGTTCAGGTGATATTTGTCGGCCCTCACCTCATAATAGTGGATGTTCCTATTTCCCTTTCCCACCACACAGAGTATGTTGGTGTCTGTGTCATATAAGGTAAACATGCCTGAGGAGCCATCCAAGTCCTCTTCAGTGAGAGGCATAGAGAAGTTGTCCTGGTTACAGGGCTATCTGCCAGTCGTTCCATCAGGATGTGGACAACAGCTTATTCAGGTTCCTCGGAAACAGCACTTTGTTGGCCTGGTGCCCTTTGTAACTGGCTTCCTGGAGAATGGTCCCTGCTCAGAGGTGTCGAGAACCTGAATCTAGTAGTCTTTACAAGTGGTGGCCAGCAGACTGCCATTGGTGTTGAAAGACAGGGACAGGATCACGTCTTGGTGGCAGTCAATTGTCTTCACAGGGCTCAGGATTATAGACTCCTTTGTATCTAGGTTCCAGACTATCACCTTATATAATTGTAGCAGGAACTGAAGATTACTTTGGCAGCCGTGGGGTGCCACTCAAACAGGCCCACTCTGCGGGAGTGGACCACCAGCTCATTCCTGCAGGCTGTGAAGTTCCTTTATAGCAACTGCTTGAGGATGTCCCAGATATTAATCATGGCATCTTCAGAACAGGAAGCAATATCGAAATAGTCAAAAGGTTTCATTTGATGTGTATGATGTTCCCTCAGTACTCACAGACCTTCCGGTAGTGAGGGTCCAATTTTTTCATCTGATGCAGGAGGATGACAAAAAAGATAACCTCACCAGCGTACTTAGTCACAACTGCAATAAAGTGAGAGCTCACAGCGCAAAACTGATTGTCGTGGACGCTGTGTGTAATGGGCACAGAGTTGTGCCAGTTCTCCTTGCTTGCTGGTTTTCCAAAAACCTGGAGAACTCAGAGCTCCAGTACTAGTGTGCCATGACATTTTGATGATGGCCACACAGGAGTCCTTGCACCCAGAACTCTCACATTTTCCAAGATGCTTTAAATTCTAAAGTTAGAACTCTTTGAGCTTACTTCAAGGTTTGCTTTTAGTACAAAAAAAAAATTGTAATGTTTTTTTTTTTGCTCCTGTGAACAGATTATTTAAATGACCTACAGGAATATTTGGCTCAGTGGGGAAAAACAAACAAGCAAAGAAACAAAAACCTTTCTCTGATAGTGCAGTGCTTAACAAAGAGATAATTGGAAAAGAAAAAGAAAAACTAAAGCGCAATTTCTAAAGTAGTTTTTTCTGTTGTTTTATGATAAAGGCACAACAATGTCCACACCAGTATGAGCCATTTGAAAAATATTTGCTGAAGAAAGTAGATTTCCATTTGTTCCTTAATTTACTAACATTATCCTTCACCCAAGTTCCACATATATCAGAATATAAATCCTACACTTTCTGTGACAAGAGACTGAAATAAAAATGCAAGCAGTATTGGGGCCAAACTAACAGCCCAGATGTTTTGGACTAACTTCACTCTGTCCAAGCTAGATTAGGTGCTCAAATTTAGTAACTTATTATATTCAATAATTTTTCCTTTTTTATTTCCCACCAAAACTGAGAGCTGAGATTGTCGACTTTTGTAGAATTTGTTTTAAGCAAATGTACCCATAATTAGAAAATTAACAGAATGTTAGATTTAAAAAAAAAAATTATGCACATACAATATTAGTTTCTGAACAGTCTGGTATGCTTTCAAATCTGTTCACACGAAGTATTTTTTCTATCACTATTACACTCCACACCCCGCACCCCACAAAATGCCCTCATATATTTAATGAGTCTTTACTATAGTAATTACTCCTTTTCAAATATTCTGATATTTCTTTGTAAAAAGAATTATTTATAAAAGAATGAGATGACATGTATTTTTATTTTTACATCATTTTTTAAATCTAATTTTTCATCTTTTATTTGACAAATTTATAGCCTTAGAAGGTTTATTTCTTCTTTATCGATTCACATGACACTAATGCAAAACTTCATTTCATATTCAATTATTTCCTTTAGTATTTACCTTCCCATACAAACATGTAAATGACTGAGAAATCAACAGAATATTACTTCTATTTTCTATATTTCTCCAGTGAAAATCATTAAAAAATAAATAAAAACCCTTAAAACATCTCAAAGAAATTCCACAGTTTATTCTACATGCTTTCAGATAAGTCTCTTCTTTTTTAACCAAATTCATTTCTGTTCAAACCCTATTTATTTTTCAGATAAGAAGAAAGAAACTGACTTATTTTTTGCTTATATGTAGAGGTACTTCGCTTCATGTTATTTCTGTATAAGTGCATCACTCATATTATCATCTCTATTCATATATAAGGAAAATGAGGGCCAGAGCAAATGTCTGTAGCAGAACCAGAAAATAAAACTACCATTGACCTTAAGGCTTATGTTTCTTGTTAATTATATTTTTGTCCCTTTTCATCCCACTATCCTACGCCAAAGAGAGAATGTGAAATTAATTTTGCTTGGAAATCACAGCCTCTGAAGAAAATACCAAATTCAGAAAGGATGCCTTATAAGGCAAAATCTCCCAGTCCAAGTTTTTCATCTATAATAGTTTTTCTGATCTTTCTCAGCATCTAGGTTAAATGAGAAAAGGACAAAACAAAAAGTATATGCTGGGGAAATTTAGAAGTATTCACTTTGATATTTGTAAATGTGATAAAATACATATTGTATAAAATTTACCATATTAACCAGTTTTAGGTGTACAGTTTAGTGGTATTAAGTACATTCACATTTTTGTGAAACCATCATCACAATCATCCCAAGAATTATTTCCATCATGTAAAACTAAAACTTTGTGCCCATTAAATAAGATACCACTTCACATCAACTGGAATGGTAACTATGACAAAAGCGGAAAATAATAATGTTGGAGAAAATTTGGAGAAATTGGAACCATTGTGGTTTTGATTTGCATTCCTCTAATGAGTAGTAATGTTGAGCATCTTTTCATGTACTTATTGGTTATTTATATATCTTCTTTAGATAAATGTCTATTCTAGTACTTTAAATTGGGTTGTTTGTTCATTTATTTTTTGGTGTTGAGTTATAGTTGTTCTTTATATACTCTTTTTTTCCAGCTTAATTGAAATATAATAGACAATTAATTGCTCGTATTTGCGTTGTACCATTCAATGATTTTTTAAATTACATTTGGCATACAATAATATATTAGTTTCACTTGTACAGCATAGTGATTAAATATCTATATAACTCACAAAGTTATCACCCCACTAAATCTAGTACTCCTCTTCCCCTTACATATTTACTACGTTGTTAACTATTTTCCTTATGCTATACTTTATATCTCCATGTCTGCTTTGTATTGATCCATTTGTACTTCTTAATCTCTTTGCCTTTTTTCACTGTCCCCCCAACTGCCCTCCCACCTAGTAACCATCAAAATATTATCTGTATCTATAAGTTTATTTCCATTTTTGTTGTTTATTTTGTCCTTTAAATTCCACACGTATATTTGTCTTTCTCTATCTGACTTCATTTATCGCAATACCCTCTAGATCTATCAAAGAAATATCTTTTTCCATCCCCTTCCTTTTAGACTGTATGTGTCTTTTAATCTAAAATGAGTCTCTTGTAGGCAACATATGTAGGGGTCTTGTTTTCTTATCCATTCAGTCATTCTATCTTTTGGTGGGAGCGCTTAATTCTTTTCCATTTGAGGTACTTGTTGATAGAAATGTAATTATTACCATTCTTTACTCATGTTTTTGATACGTGTTTTTTTCTTCTTAAAGAAGTCCCTCCAACAATTCCTTTAATACTGGCTTGGTGATAATAAATTCCTTTAGCTTATTTTTTCCTGAGAAGCACTTTATTTGTTCTTGGACTAAATGATAAATTTTTTCCTGAGAAGCACTTTATTTGTTCTTGGACTAAATGGATAAAGTGTTCTTGGTTGTAGGACCTGGCTTTTCATCATGTTGAATATTTTGTGCCAAGTCTTTCTGTCTTGCATAGTTTCTTTTGAGAAATTAGCTGTCAGTCTTCTGGGTGCTCCCTTGTAGGTCTAACTGCTTTTCTCTTGCCCCTTTTAAGATTCTCTCTTTGTATTTAAACTTTGGGCATTTTAATTATGTCATGTCTTGGTGTGGGCCTCTTTTGGTTTATCTCTTTTGAGACTCTCTGAGCTTCCTGGGGCTGTATGTCTATTTTCTTCACCGAGTTAGGGAAGTTTTCCATCATTATTTCTTCAAATGGCTCTTCACCTTTTTGTTTTCATTCTGGTACCCACAAGACATGGATATTTTTACATTTAACAGTGTTTCATAGGCTCCTTAAATTATTATTATAGTTTCAGCTTCTTTTTTCTTGCCATTCTGATTGAGTGTCCTTGGCTTCCCCATCTTCTGTATCAGTGGGATCAACAGAGGAACAATGGATACCTCTAACGCTTCTGCCCAGGAAAAGGCCTCGCCTCCAGCCCCTTGTAAGTCCCTGGTGCCCCCCATGCAGTCGACCCGGTGCTGATGCTTAGAGTAAGCAGGTCCGTCATCGTGAAAGTCTGCTCTCAAACATGGCCTCTTTAAGAAGCATCTGTAACTACCAGCTGTTGCTGTAGTAGCCTCTCTCACACTCAATCTCTTGGGACCGGCAGCCTTACGTCTTTGCCCCCTCCTATGTTCTACCATTGCAGAGTGATTTATTCTTTCTCTCCCTAATTGTAGTGCTTCTGTTCATTAAGATCCCAGGTGACTTTGCTTGTTGTTTGCTCCATGTTTCTGTCACAACTTTGATGTGGTCACAAGAGGGATGAACAAAGCCTCTATCTTTTTCACCCTATATATATGCTTGATAATACCTCTTATTACATATATGATTTGGAAATATTTTCTCACATTCTGTGTGTTGCATTTTCACTATGTTGTTGTGTCATTTGATGAACAAAAGTTTTTTTTTTTAATTTTGACAAAGTCTAATTTATTATTATTTTTCTTTTTTGCTTCTGCTTTTGTTGTCATAGCCATAAAATCATTGTGATATGTAATGTCATAAAGCCTCTCCCTTATGTTTTCTTCAGAAAGTTTTATAGTTTACCTATTATATTTAGTTATTTAATTCATTTTATCTTAATTGTGCAAAAGGCGTAAGGTAGAGTTTGAAATTTATTCTTTCGTATAGTTATTCCAACACCATTTGTTAAAAAGACTATCTCAGAAACTTTGTCCAGAATTATTTGATCATATATGTGAAGGTTTATTTCTGGGTTGTCTGTTCTATTCCATTGGTCTATCTTTATATAGTACAATACTGTTTTCATTATTGTATCTCTGTAATAAGTTTTGAAATCAGAAAATGTCAAAATTCAACTTTTTTCTTCTTTAAAGTTATTTAGAGTATTTGGGATCCCTAGAGAATCTATATGAATTTTAGGATAGATATTTCTATTTCTGGAAAAAAATTCATTGAGATTTTTATAGACATTGAATTGAATATGTAAATGACTTTGGTTAGTATTGACATTTTAACAAATTGTCTTTCAATCCATGAACATAGACGTCTTTTTATTTTTTGTGATTTCAATTACTTTTATAAATTGTTTGTAGCTTTCACTGTAGAAATCTTTTACTTCCTTAACTAAGTTTATCCTTAAGTACCTTTTTCTTTTTTATACTACTGTATATTGAATTGTTTTCTTAATTTCTTCCATAGGCTGTTCATTCTTAGAGTATAGAAATGTAAATGATTTTTACTTGTTGACTTTATCCTGCAACTTTGCTGTATTTATTATTTCTAACAGTATTGTGAGCTTTAGGATTTTCTACATATGAGATGATATTATCTATGAACGGAAATAATTTTACTGCTTCCTTTACAATTTGGATGTCTCATTTCTTTTTCTTACCAAATTACTCTGTTTAGGACTTTCAGTGCAATTTCGAATAGAAGTTAAATAAGTAGACATTCTTGTTCTGTTCCTGATATTAAAGGAAAAACTTTCAATGTTTCAGTATTGAGTGTAATGTTAGCTTCACTCTTTCTATGTATGGCCCTTGTTAAATTGTTATAGTTTCATTCTTGTCCTAGTTTTTGCATATTTTAATCATGAAAGGGTGTTGAATACTATCAAATTATTTTCTGCATCAATTGAGATGATATAATTTTTTCTTCATTACGTTAATATGGTATATTTCATTGATTTTTATATGTTGAATCATCCTGAATTCCAGAAATATATATCCTACTTGGTTTTAGTGTATAATCCTTTTAATATGCTCTTGATTTGGTTTACTAGTATTTCATTGTATATTTTTACATGAAAATTCAACAGGGATACTGGTCTATATATAGTTTTCCTTTCTTATACTACCCTTATCTGGTTTTGATATTATGACGATGCTAGACTCATAGGTGAATTTGCATGCATTCCCTTCTCTTCAATTTTTTAAAAGAGATTGAGGAGGGTTGGTGTTCATTCTTTTTTAAACAGCTTGTGGAATTCACTGGTGAATTGGTATTCTTACCAATTATAGATTTGTTTAGGTTTTGTATTTATGAATAGGTCTTGGTAGATTGCATATTTCTAGGAATTTTTCCACTTCATTTAGAATATCCAATTAGATGGCTTATAAATATCCATAATACTCTTTTATTATTCTTTTAATTTCTCTAAAATTTGTTGTAATATCTCCTGTTTCATTTTTGTTTTTAGTTATTTGGTCTTCTCTTTTTTTTTTCTTTAGTCAATCTTGCTTAAGGTTTGTCAATTTCGTTGATCCATTTGAGAAACCAGCTCTTGGTCTTATTCGTTTTCTTTATTGTTTTTCTATTTTTTATTTATTTCTTCTCAAGTTTTTACTATTTCCTCCCTCTGATAGCTTTGGGTTTATTTTTTCCCCCCTAGTACCTAAAGGTATAAATTTAGGTTGTTAACTTGATATCTTTTATCTTTTTTAAATGTAAGCATTTACAACTATAAAGTTTCCTCTTGGCACGTAAGTCTTTGTATATCAAATTTTTATTTTCATTTGTTTTAAGATAATTTCTAATTTCCCTTTTGATTTATTCTTTGACCTATTTGTTGTTTAAGACTATTATTTAATTTCCACATATTTGTGCATTTTCATTTTTTCTTTCTTTTGATTTCTAATTCCATTTTAATTGGAAGAGATACTTTGTATAATTTCAATCTTTTTAAATTTATAAATAAATGTTTTGTAGACTAAAATATTGTCTGTCCTAGATATTGTTCTATGTACATTTGAGAAAAATGTGTTCCTGTGTTCTGCTACTGTTGTGGGGAGTTTCCTATATATGTCTGCTAGGTCTAGTTGGTCTATAGTGTTGTTAAAATTCATTTTCCTTATTGAAATTCTATTTGTTTTTTCCTATCAAATATTGAACATCAATATTGAGTATTTAAATCTTCTAGTATTATAGAGCTTTATATTTCTTCAATTCTGTCAATGTTTGTTTCATACATTTAGGAGCTGTGATGGTTGATGCACACACACACACACACACACACACACACACACACACACACACACACATATATATATATATAATTGTTATATCTTTTTTTTGAATTGACTATTTTATCATTATTTGATATCCTGTGTCTCTTATAATAGCTTTTCAATTAAAGTCTATTTTTTTCCTGATACTAGTTTAGCCACCCCTCTTCTCTTTTGATTATCATTTACATGGCATAGCTTTGTCCATTCTTTCGTTTTTAACCTATATGTGTCTTTGGATCTAAAGTGATTATTGTGTACATAACATACAGTTGGACCCTGTTTTTGTTTTTATTTTTTAATTCATTCTTCCAATCTGTGTTTTTTAATTGAGAAGTTTAATGTATTTATATTTAAAATAATTCCTAATAACTGAGGACAGAATTATTACCATTTTATTTGTTTTCTATATGTCTCATACATTTATGTCCCCCCATTTTCTATTTTATCCCTACTGTTCTACTTTGTATGTAGTTGATTTTTTGTAGTGGCACGTTTTTATTATTTTCTTAATTCATTTTTAGTATAGTCTATAGATATTTTCTTTGTGATTACCATGAAGATTACATGAAATAGCCTAAAGTTATGGTAACCTATCTTATTCTGATGACAGCTGAAAAATGATCAAACATACAAAAATTTTATTCCTTTATATCTCTCCTGACCTTTATTTTTTGAAGTCACAAAACTATATCTTAATATATTTTGTATTATTAACATAAACTAATAAATATTTTATTTATATGAATTTTTTTATTTTTAATTAATTAATTTATTTTGGGGGTGACATCGATTTAAAAAGTCCAATAAATTTCAAGTGCAAGTGTACAATTTAACAGTAAGTAGTATATACATTGTATTTTGTGTTTGCTGTCTATAGTTAGATTTCTTTTCATCACCACATATTTAACCCACTTTACCACATATTTATTTTCCCTCACTCCCTGTTCCCTCTGGCAACCGCTAGTCCACTGTCCATGAGTCGCTGTTTGTTTGTCATGTTTTTTTGTTGCTTTCAAATTTATATCCCACATATATGTGTTTGGATTATTTCATTAAACATGATTATTTAAAGATATATATATACCAACTCTTCTTTATTCAAATATCTATCATAGGACACTTCGGTTGCTTCCATGTCCTGGCTACTGTGAATAATGCTGCTATGAACATCGCTGTGAAAATATCTTTTTGGATATGGTCGTTTAAGTCTTTAGGGTAAATACTCAGTAGGGGGATTGCTGGATCATGTGGTAGATCGATTCTTAGTTTTTTGAGGAACCACCATACTGCTTTCCATTAGTGGCTATCCCATTTTGGAGTTCTACTAGCAATGTATGAAGGTTCCTTTTTCTCCACATCCTCTCAAAAACTTGTTATCACTTGTCCTGTTGATAATAGGTATTCTAATTGGTATGAGATGGTATCTCATTGTACTTTTGGTTTTCATTTCCCTAATAGCTAGTGATGTTGAGCATTCTTTCATATGTTTATTGGCCATTTGTATGTCTTCTTGGGAGAAGTGTCTGTTCAGGTCCTCTGCCCATTTTTTGATTGGATTGTTTGTTGTTGTTGTTGAGTCGTATGAGTTTTTTGTATATTTTGGATATTTGGCCCTTATCAGAGACCTGACTTGCAAATATATTTTCCCATGCAAATGGTTGTTTCATTGCCTTGTTGACAGTTTCTTTTGCTATGCAGAAGCTTTTTAGTTTGATACAATCTCAATTGTTTATTTTTGCTTTTCTTTCCCTTGCCTTTGAGGTCAAATTCATAAAATTCTCTTTAAGTTCAAAGTCCATGAGTTTAGTATTTGTGCTTTCTTCTATGGAATTTATTGTTTCAGGCGTTCTATTCAAGTCCTTATCTATTTTTAGTTAATTTGGTGTATTGTGATAGATAACATTCAAGTTTCATTCTTTTGCAGATAGCTTTCCAGTATTTTCAGCACCATTTATTGAAAAGGCTTCTCTTTCTCCATTGTATATTTTTTACTCCTTTTTCAAAAATTATTTGCCCATATAAACAGGGGTTTACTTCTGGTTCTGAATTCTGTAACACCGGTCTGCCTGTCTTGCTTTTTTTTGCCAATATCATACCTTTTTGATTATTGTTGCTTTGTAGAACACACAATCTGCAGATGAGCAGAATGATACCTCCAGCGTTCCTCTTTTTTCTAAAGATAGCTTTGGCTCTTCAAGTTCTTTGTGCTTCCATACAAATCTGATGATTTTCTGTCTTATATCTTTAAAAAATGCCATTTGGGGTTCTCATGAGGTTTTCTTTAAATCTGCATAATGCTTTCAGTAATAAGGTCATTTTTACTATGTTCATTTTTCCAATCCAAGAACACGGGATATATTTCCATTTCTTTGTATCTTCTTCAATTTCTTTTAATAGGGTCTTATAGTTTTCATTATGTAGGTTCTTTACATGTTTCAATAAGTTTATTCTTAGATATTTTATTCTTTTTGTTGCAATTTCAAAGGAATTTTTTAAATTTCTTTTTCTGATAATTCATTATTAAAGTATAAGAATGCTATGGGTTTTTGAACATTGATTTTGTATCCTAAAACTTTACTATATTTGTTTATTATTTCTAGTAGTGTTTGTGTGGAGTCTTTAGGGTTTTCTATATAGTGAATCATGTCATTCACAAATAGTAACAGTTTGACTTCTTCATTTCCTATTCGAATGACTTATTTATTTCTCTTGCCTGATTGCACTCACTAGGATCCCCAATGTTATACTCAACAACAGTGGTGATCATGGACGAACTTGTCTTATTCTTGATCTTAGAGGAAAGTTTTTAGTTTTTCACTGTTAAATATGTTAGCTAAGGGTTTGTTGTATATGGCCTTTATTATGTTGAGATGCTTTTCTTCTATATTTATTTTACAAAGTGTTTCGATCATAAATGGATGCTATATCTTACCAAAGGCTTTTTCTGCATCTGCTGATATGATCATATGATTCTTATTCTTTATTTTGTTGATGTGATGTATCACATTAATTGAATTATGTATGTTAAACCATCCCTGTGCCTGTGGGATGAAGCCCACTTGATCATGGTGTATAATCTTTCTCATGTGTTGTTGTATTCAATTCACTAGTATCTTAATTAGGATTTTTGTATCTGTGTTCATGAGAGATATTGGTCTGTAGTTTCATTTTTGTGTTACCTTTATCGAGTTTTGGTATCAGAGTTATATTGGCCTTATAAAATGAGTTGGGAAGTATTGCCTCCTCTTTGATTTCTTGAAAGAGTTTGAAGAGAATAGGAATTAAATCTTTGAATATTTGGTAGAATTCACTGGTGAAGCCATCTGGTCCTGGACTTTTACTTTTTGGTAGGTTTTTTTATGATTGTTTCAATTTTCATACTGCTAATCCATGTATTTATATTTTCACTTCTTCTTGATTCACTCTAGGAAGGTTGTGTTTTTCTAAGAACTTGTCCATTTCTTCTAGGTTATTAACTTTGGTGTTGTATAGCTTTTCATAGTTCTCTTGTGTAATCCCTTTGATTTCTGTAGTATCTGTCATCGTTTCTCCTCTTTCATTCCAGATTTTATTTGTGACCTTTCTTTTTTTTCTTTAGGAAGTCTAGCCAGGAGTTTGTCAGTCAATTTTATTAATCTTAAAGAACCAACTCTATTTTGCATTATTTTTTTCTATTATTTTGTTGTTGTTGTTGTTGTTGTTCTCAATTTCATTTAATTCTGCTCTAATTTTGATTATTTCTTTCCTCCTTTCCTTCTACTGATTTTAGGCTTAATTTGTTTTTCTTTTTCCAGTTTTTTTTTAAGATGATGTGTTAGGTTGTTTATTTGGGCTCATTCTTGTTTTTTGAGAAAGGTCTGTAACAATATAAACTTCCTTCTTATTATCACTTTAGCCATGTCCCAAAAGTTTTGATATGTTGTACTATCATCGTCATTGGTTTCTTTCAGTAGCAATTCTCTTCTTATTGGTTAAGGTTTCAATACCTTCTTCTTAATAAGAATTGCACTCCTCTACTTCTATCTGCCTGCTAGTCATCTTACCAATAGTTATGTATATTTTTATCATTTTGTTTCAATTGTGCTGACCTCTTTCAGCTTTTCTCATAGTGGAGAATTCCTTCAACTTTTGTATGTTTGTAAAGGTTTTTATTTCTTCTTCATATCCAAAGGAAAACTTTGCGGGATACACTATTTTTGGCTGGTAATTCTTTTCATTTATTTATTTGAATATTTGATTCCACTCTTTTCTTACTTATAAGGTTTGTATAAGAAGTCCCATGACAGTCTAATGGATTTTCCTTTATAGGACATCATCTTTTCCTTCGCTGCCTTGAGAATTCTTTCTTTGTCATTATTTTTAATAATTTTAATACAATGTGTCTTAGAGTAAGCCATTAGAGGTTGAGATAATTGGGTGTTCTATTAGCTTCTTGGATTCAAAGCTCCGGGTCATTCCTTAAATTTGTGAAATTCTCGTCAACAATTTGTCTGAATATGTTCTCTGATCTCTTCTTTTCTTCTCCTTCTAGGATACCCACTATTCTTATGTTGCCATTTTTGATGATATCAGCTAGTTCTTGTATTTCTCTCATTATTTTTCATTCTTCGATCTCTGTTTTCTTCCTTCCGAATCATTTCTAGATTTCTGTCTTTAATATCCTGATTCTTTCTTCCATCTTGTCAACTCTATTTCCTATGCTTGCTATTTCCTCTTCATCTTTTAGTGTGCTCTTCACCTCTAGAAATTCTATTTGGTTCTTTTTCAGGGTTTTAATTTCCTTGCTAAAAAGCTTATTTTGCTGGTCTATTTTTTCTAAGTCCTTGAATTTATTGGTCTAACCTTTCTTGCATCTCTGAGTTTTTTCGGAAGTGCAATTCTGAATTCTTTGTCATTTAAGTCTCATATTTTTATGTCTTTAAGCTTATTTCCTGGAGGTTTTTCTCTTTCTTCCTGTGTAGACTTGAAGTCCAGTTGTTTGAGCTGTTCGAAGGATATTTCTCTCCATGGGCATCGTTGGGAGTGTATTCTGCTTTCTTTATCATAAACAAGTTTTATTACATAGCGGTCTCTCTTTAGATTGTTGATACGAAAGAGTTTTTCTCTTGATTTCCTCTAGGTGGTGTCCAAATCTCTTGGATCTTTTCTTTGAAGCTAATTATGCCTTTTTTATCTTGAGTTCATAATGTATAATGATGTGATTTTAAAACCTGGTTTTCTATCTGATATTTCCCTACATAGGGTGCAAATTTTTATTGAATTATTCACTGATGTATTCCCGATACCTAGAACAGAAATAGTTACCATATATTCAATATTTTAAATGCCCAGGTATTGTTGATGCAACACAACATTTATGTAAGTTAAGGACTATTATTATCTTTCTTTCATATTCAGGACCAAAGCACAGAGAAGATATAACTTACCTGATGTTATGAAACTCATAAATAATAGAATTAGATTGAAAATCTAGATCTTGTTGACTACTGAGCATATGGTCTTCATCATTATGCTGTATTTTGAGATACATACAGAACTCTCAATTAATGGTTATTAAATAAAAAAAAAACAAATCAATGGATTTCTAGCAGAAAGGTCTGCAATATATGATCCATGGGCCTGCTGCCTATCTTTGTAAATGAAGTTTTATTGGAACACAGCTATGCCTAATTTTTTACTTATTTTCTATGATTACTTTTGTGTTACAATGGTGAGTTAAGTAGTTGCAACAAAGATATTGTGGCTAACACAGTCAATGACATTTACTATCTGACTCTAAAAAACAATTGCCAACCCTTCTTCTAGCTCATGACCCAAATCGTCCAAGTCTGAATCAGCATTCTAGTTTGAAATTCATATTATATCTAGTTGTATATTATCGGGCATTAAATTTAAGTTTCTCTGGAAAATTTGCACAATTTTCTTGAAAGTTCCTCAAGGGAAGAAGGTATATCTTTTCTATTTTTCAATGTTCTAATCATTTGAGAGATAGTATGTGATGAGGACAATATGACACAGGAAGGTTTGGATATAGAAGTAGCTTAAGTACTTATATTCATGATCTTGAAAGATGTGTGGCTTAAGCTTTGAGAATGAAAATTTTATTATTTGAAAAATGAGTATAATAATGCCTCACTCATAAAAGTGTTTTAAAAACTAAATAAGTGTTAGAAATTAAATACAATGTCAAGCATGAAGTAGGCTCTCAATACATGATTGGAATTATTACTTCTAAGTGGAAAACAGTGCAAGGTACAAGTCAGTAGATATTGAGCAAAAGAGAGACATGTTTCCCACACTAGGTCGGATGGATTTAATAAATATTTTCAGAGCATTTCACCCCAGAGCATCAGAATATACAGTCTTCCCAAGTGCACATGGAACATATGCCAGGATAGACCACATGTTAGACCACATAACAAGTATCAATAAATTTAAAGATTAAAATTATACCAAGCGTCTTTTCTAATCGCATGGTATGAGACTAAAAATCAACTGGAAGAAAAAAACAAAACAAAACTAAAAAATACACAAATACTTGGAGATGAAATAACATGATACTAAATAATGAATGGATTAACAATGAGATCAAGGAAGAAATCAAAAGATACCTAGAGACAAATGAAAATTAAAACACAATGAGTCAAAATCTATGGGACAAAGCAAGAACGGTCCTACGGGGGATATTCGTAGCAATGTCTACCTCGAGAAACAAGAAAAAGCTCAAATAATCAATCTAATCTTACACTTAAAAGAACTAGAGAAGAACAACTAACAAAACCCAGTGAATAGAAGGAACAAAATAATAAAGATCAGAGCAAAAATAAACAGAGTCTAGAAAAATAATACAAAAGATCAATGAAACCAAGAGTTGATTCTTTGAAAAGATAAAAATAATGGATAAACTACTAACCAGACTAATCCAGAAAGAAGAGGCCCAAAATAAATAAAATCAGAAATGTAAGAGAAGAAGTAACTACAGATGCCACAGAAATTCAAAGGATCATAAGAAAATACTAAGAGCAATTATACACCAACAAATTGGACAATCTGGAAGAAATGGATACATTCCTAGAAACATACACTCTCCAAAGACTGAGTCAAGAAGAAATAGAAAATCTGAACTAACTGATTACCACCAACAAAATCAAATCGGTAATAAAAATCTCCCAAAAAACAAGAGTCTTGGACCGAATGACTTCATAGGTGAAATTTACCAAACATTCAAGGAAGCATTAATGCATGTTCTTCTCAAACTATTCCAAAAAATATAAGAGAAGGGAAGGTTCCCTAATTTGTTTTATGAGGCCACTATTATCCTGATTCCAAAATCAGACAAATATATTTTTAAAAAAATATATTAAAAAACGTATAAAAAAAACTATAGGCCAATATCTCTGATGAACATAGATACGGAAATCTTCAACAAAATATTAGCAAACCAAATTCAGCAATACATTAAAAAGATCACACTCCATGATCAAGTTGGATTTATTCCTGGGATGTATGGTTAGTTCAATATCTGCAAATCAATTAATATGATAGGCCACATTAACAAATTATAAGATGAAAATCATATGATCAATAGATGCAGAAACCTAGTATCCATTTATGATAAAAGCTCTCAACATAGTGGGAATAGAGGAAACTTACCTCAACATAATAAAGGCCATATATGACAAAACTACAGATAGCTTTATACTCAAAGGGGAAAAACTAAAAGTGTTTTTCTTAAGATCATGAACAACACAAGGATGCCCACTTTCATGATTTCTATTTAACATTGTTTTAGAATTCTTACCTATAGCAATAAGACAAGAAAGAAAAATAAAAGGCATTTAAATTGGAAAGAAAAAAGTAAAATTGTCATTATTTGCAGATGACATCATACTATACACAGAGAACACTAAATATTCCACACACACACACACACACACACACACACACAAACGCACAAATTGTTAATAATGATAAATAAATTCAGTAAAGTAGTATGATACAAAATTAATATTACAAAGTCAGTTGCATTTTTATACACTAATGATAAACTTTCTGAAAGAGAAATTAAGAAAATGATACCATTTATAATTGCATTAAAAACAATAAAATATCTAGTAATCAAATTAACCAAGGAGGTAAAATATCTGTTCTCAGAAAATTATGTCATTGAAAAAAGAAATTGAAAAAGATATAAATAAATGAAAGTATATACTATGCTCACAAGTAGAAAGACACAACATTGTTAAAATGGCCATACTACCCAAAGCAATCTATAGATTCAATGCAATCCCTATCAAAATACCAATGGCATTTTTCAGAGAACTAGAACAAATAATCCTAAAATTTGTATGGAACCATAAAAGACCCTGAATAGCCATGGCAATCTTGAGAAAGAAGAACAAAGTTGGAGGTATCACATTACCTGATATCAAACTATAAGGCTATCATCATCAAAACAGCATAGTACTGGCAAAAAATCAGACACAAAGATCAATGGAACAGAATAGAGAGCCCAAAAATAAATCCACTCCGATATGACAAAAGAGGCAAGAATATACAATGGGCTGAAGATAGACTCTTCAACAAATGGTGTTGGGAAAACTGGACAGATATATGCAGGAAAAAAAAACTGGACCACCTTCTTGCACCACATCCAAGAATAAACTCAAAATTAATTAAGTATTTAAATGTAAGACCTGAAACTATAAAACTTCTAAAGAAAATGTAGGTAGTAAATTCTCTGATATTGCTACTAGTATTTTTTTTTTCTGATATATCTCCTCAGGCAAGGGAAACAAAAACATAAACAAATGGGACTACATCAAACTAAAAAGTTTTTGTGCAGCAAAGGAAACCATCAACAAAATGAAATGAGAACCTTTTGAATGCAAGAGGATATTTGCCTATGATACATCTGATAAAGGTTAATATCCAAAATTTAGAAAGGACTCATAAAACTCAACAACAAAAAGACAAAGAATCCAATTAAAAATGGGCAGAAGACCTGAATAGATGTTTCTCCAAAGAGGAAATACAGATGGCTGATACACATGAAAATATGTTCAATATCACTAATCATTAGAAAAATTCAAGTTAAAACTGCAATGGGATATAACCTCACACCTGTCAGAATGGCTATCATCAATAAAAAAAAAAAAAAGAATGTTGGCAAGTATGTGAAGTAAAGGGAACCCTCATACACTGTTGGC
>NW_011889106.1:1138040-1163380 GCF_000151845.1 Pteropus vampyrus | reverse complement strand
AAAAAAATGAAATCCTACCATTTATAATGACATGGATGGACCTAGAAGTTATTATGCTGAGCCAAATAAGTCAGAAAGAGAAAGAGAAATACCATATAATTTCACTTGTATGTGGAATCTATATGTGGAATGAAAGGAACAAACTAAATGAAAACAGACTCACAGATACAGAGAATAATCTTGTGATTGCCAAAGTGTCAGGGGTCGTATGTTTGGTGAAAAATGTGAAGGGCTGAAGAAGTACAAATTAGTAGTTATGAAATATTCATGGAGATGTAAAGTACAGCATAAGGGATATAGTCAATAGTGTTGTAATGGCTGTATGTAATATCAGATGGTTGCTAGAGTCATTGGGGGAATCACTTTATAAACAATATGAATGTCTAATCAATGTACTGTGTACCGGAAACTAATAAAAAACGTTAAAAGAATATGTTTCCATGGATGAAAGAAAGAGGATCAGGTAACGAATGAACAAGTAGATAAAGTAAATTACTCAAAGCAGAAGCAGCAGAAAATGAACAAAACACTGGATTAGAAGGTGAGAAAAAATAATAAAACATAAGACAATTAACCCAGAGAGTGTGGGAGCAAGAAAGATATATAAAATAGAATAACACATATAATGAATAGAAAGCAGGATAACGGAGATAGAAAAAAATGACACAGTAATACAAACTTATAGTAGATAAAAGCACAGTCATACAGAGAAAAATAATTCTATAATAAGCAAGACAGAAACAAGGAGAAAAATGGAAAAATTTCAGTCTTCCAAACTTCATCCCTCTGAGAACCATGGCTTTGTACTGGTGCAGAAGTCTTCCATTTGGTAAAATGGTCACTGTAAATATAGATGCTGATGGTATAAGATCACAAGGCTCAAGGAAAGATAGGCTGTCACAGTGCAAAATCTTGGCAGAATGGCTATCATCAATAAAAAAAAAAAAGAATGTTGGCAAGTATGTGAAGTAAAGGGAACCCTCATACACTGTTGGCAGGATCTTTATTTCATATGTGAAACCACTTGACTGAAGGGTAACATAATAAACTTGCCAATTTAAATTAGTAGCAAAGTACCATAACAAAATTCATGTGGGAGGAAAAAAAATGTGGAAGATAGAATTTAGATAAAGAAAAAAATAATAATTATGATTACAAGGGCTAAAAGTGAGATAAAAATGAACAGGTAAAAATATGGAAAGAGTAAATTACAGATATGAAAAGAAGATGGAAATAGTTAAGTACACCATAGTGGTAGAAACTAAGAAATAGAAAACTGTCTTGTCTGTAAAGTAATTTACAATTACTCTCATATTTTGTGGAAGGATTTTTTAGTACAAATGGGAGCATAAAAAGCAAATCAAAAATATATCATTTTGTTTTAGGCGAGCTGACCTCTTTCAGTATGTCCTGTAGTGTGGGCCTCATATTGAAGAATCCTCTCAATTTTTATATGTCTGAAGAGGTCTTTTTTTTTTTCTCCTTCATATCTAATACATTATTTTAGGCTGGTAGTTCCTTTCACTTAATAGTTTGAATACTTGATTCCACCCTTTTCGGCTGTAAGGTTTGTGCTGAGAATTCCAACGATAATCTAGCGTGTGTGTGTGTGTGTGTGTGTGTGTGTGTGTGTGTGTGTGTGTGTTTATATAAGTTACTGTCTTCCTCTCCCTGGATGCCCTGAGAATTTTGTCTTTGTCATTGATTTTTGCTAATTTTAATACAATGTGTCTTGGTGAAGGCATTTTTGGGTTGAGATAATTGGGTGTTCCGTTGACTTCTTGAATTCCAAGCTCCAATTCATTCTTTAGATTTGGGAAATTCTCATGCACTATGTCTGAAAATGCTTTCTACTCTCTGCTCCTTTTCCTCTCCTTCAAAAATGCCCATTATTCTTATACTTCCTCTCCTGATGGTATCAACTAGTTCTTGTATTTCTTTTTCATTATTTTTCATTCTATGGTTTCTTTCTTCTTCCTTTCGATTTATTTCTAGATTTCTGTCTTTGATATACTGATCCTTTCCTCCATGGTCGACTTTATTTCCAAGCTTGCTATTTCATTTTCCAACTCTTGCAGTGTGTGTGTGTGTGTGTGTGTGTGTGTGTGTGTGTGTGTGTGTGTGTGTGTATTATCTCCAGAAGATCTATTCTGTTCTTTTCGAAGGTTTCAATCTCTTTTCTAAAGAGCTCATTCTGCTCATCTAGTAGTTTTTTCAATTCCTGAAATTGTTGATATGACTTATTTTGGATCTCACTGAGTTTTTTCAGAAGTACCATCCTGGATTCTCTGTCATTTAAGTCTCATATTTCTGTCTGTGAGCTTAGTTTTGGAAATTTTTCTCTTTGTTTCTGAGTTGCCTTGTCATCTTGGTCGTTCATGTTGTTTAATGGACTATGTCTCCGCCTGAGCATTAATGAAATTATATTCTGCTTGTTTTTCAGAAAGATTTATTATATAAAGGTCTCTCTTTAGCCTATTGTAAAGAAGGTGTTTTTCTTTTGGTTTCCAGTAGGTGGCATCTAAGTCTCTTTGATCCCTGCTTTATATAAAGCCTTAATAATGTCTTTTTTTTTTTCTTATTGATGTTTAATCAGGCTTGCTACTGTCATTCTCAGTCTCTCTCTGTATTATGGACAGTTTCAGTAGCATTCGCTCAGATTACCCTGGGCTCAGCAGTGTTTGGTCTCGGAGGGGATGGGGAAAGGGGCCCTCTGGTTTGGGAGTTGGAGGCTGCAGCTCAACCTCGGTTTTGTAAACGATGTTGATAAAATCAACTGTTTTTTCTCTGCTATCCTGATTCTCTCTTCCTGCCCTGATGATTGGGCCCTGATGCCGGCCACATAGAGCACACAACACTCCCAGGTATGGATGTGCAGGGAAGTCACCACACCTTCTCCCCTCTCCCTTCTTCTACATGGAGCTCCGGCAGCTGTGATAGGCAGCTTCTTTATTTCTCCCAGTCCACTGCCCCACACCCGGGGTTCTGACCTGTGGTAGCTCTTATTTCAGATCTCATGCGCAGATGTGGTGGTATGCAGTTTGGGTGTTTTTTTGTTGAGTTTTAGATGTTCAATTTATTGTTGTTTCAAGGGGAGAGATCTGGGGATGTCTCTCACTCTGCCATGTTTCTCAAAACTTGAATTGCTCTTTAAAGTGTTTTCCAAAAAATGTCACATATGATTTAGCATTGAAATTTAAAAAAAAATTACTGCACATATAGTAAAGACTGGAAACAGATCAAGGATCATAAATATTATAATAATGAAGTAAATAATCTCATTAGTGTAATAAACATTTTGCAAGCTTAATTACCCAAAGAGTAGGCTATGAAATTAATATTAGTGTAAAGGATATTCGGGAGTGATTTTGAGGTCAACATCCATTGAAAGAAAACAAAGAGGCCGTATTGGACAGAAAGAGAAGTTAGGAAAAAATTTGTGTCTTTATAAATGCACCATCAATACTCATGAATAGCTCTGAAGCTAGGCTGGTACTTTAGAATCAACTGGTATTTGACATCAGTTGCTCCAGGAATGGTGTGTTCCCTAGGAAGTGACAATTCTCTACAACCAAGATAATTCTAAAGGAAGCTGACAGCTGAGGGCTATCTAGCAGCAACACTCTTAGTAGCTGGGAGATTACATGCTTCATTCCTGAAAGAGAATCAGAAGTGGCATTATAATGTCCACTACAGAGTTCAATTTAATTTTTCTTCCAAAGGAATAATCAAGTGCTTTAAAGGACCAAAGAAAGAACAATCCAAGTAAATGAAGCTCTGTTAAGTTTTATTACTGAGATATATGCAAGGAGTTTGTCAATCTCATGACAAGCAATGCATTGAAGGCAAGATAATTTCCATATTCTTGGAAATAGATGAAAGAAAATTCAATACAAAAAGAGACTGATAGGACATTTCATATGTAGTGTAGGAATATTATTAAAGTATTGTTATCTACAATCATCATTAAATTTTCCTTAGAAGTATATAAATAATATTGTAGCTAAGAATTAATGGCATCTTATATTTGGTGAAATAAGGTGTATATATATATATATATATATGTAATTTGGAAAATCTAAACATTACAAGTAAGATATAAAATACAATGAAAAGATCAACTTTTCCCTTCTTTTTCTGTTCATAAGTCCCTCTCTTTGAAGGAACAATCATTACAGGCTTACCTCTTGTTTTGTTGTACTTTGTTTTGTTATGCTTCATAGGTATTTTACTTTTTTACAAATTGAAGATGAGGCCCTCCACTAGCAAAAAGATTATGACTCACCTTATTGTGATACTTGCTTTATTGCAGTGTTCTGAAACCAAAGCCATAATATCTCTGAGGTATGCTTGTAATAGCTTTTAAGAGGCTATTTTTTTCTCTTCAATTGCTTATACTTTGAAAAATTTTAACCTTACAGCAAAGTTATAGTATAACGAGCATGCCTGCAATCTCTCTCACTCTCTCTCTCTCTCTCTCTCTCTGTCTCTCTCTCTCATCTCTCTCCACATACACACAAATTTGACAATGTAGATAAATAATTTGAAAGTATGTTTCAAATATCATGAAACTTTACCAGTATATACTTCAACATGTATCTTCTAAGACAAGGACACACACTATACCCAAAACATTCACAACTAAAACAATAATAATATCTAAAATACAATCTACGTTGAAATTTCTTCAAAAGTCACAAAAATGTCCTATGGAGCTGTCCCACCTGTTAAAAAATATTGCATTAGACACTTGTTAAAATGGACAGACAGATTTTATTCAAGTTACTGTAGTAGGGGGAGAGACTTAAGTACAGAACTGAGCTCAACATCAAATATAGCAAGGGCAGATGTGAATTTATAGCCAATGGGCAAGGTGATGAACTCAGTGAATAGAAAATTACTAAGAAGAACTTGATTGGATATCAAAGGTGGGAGAAGAGAAATTCGATTAGATATCTTGTCTAAACTAAGTTAGCAGGATTGTTGCTAAAACTGTGATTAACAGAGTTCTATATCAAAATTGGGTTCAGCAAGCCAAGGGTAAGCCTCCAGGTTGAGAAGGCTTACAGGAGCCCGACTAAAGTTTGGTCAAGGAGGGAGCCCTTGCCACCCCTCACACCAAACCAAAATCTAATCAAGAAATACACATTGCACTTGGTTGTCATTAAGCTCTTTTTGTCAGGTATAGTTCCCCCATATTTATCTCTCTTTTATTATATTGACATTTGGAAGTGTCCAGACTAATTGCATTTTAGAATTTTCTATAATTTGGATTCAACTGCTAGTTTTTCATGATTAAATTTAGATTAAACATCTCAGTAAGACTATTACGAGGTCATGCATTCCAGACTAGAAGTTAAGGAACAAGAAGTATTTTAAAATAATATTAGGTAGGAAAATCTTAATTTTATTTTAAAATAAGCATGGCAGTTCTGGGGAATTAATGTATTTTCTACATAAAATAAAATTCAAAAAGCCTTCCTGTCTCCCTTGTAACATAACAAATTCAACAACTCTGCAGCCTCCTGAGAAATAGTGGTCAACTGGGCAATGTTTCACAGAAACCCCTCAATGGAGACATTATGTCAGCTGAAGTGACTCAGTGATATTCAGCTAATAGTTGGTTCTATTTGGAGGGTCCAAGATGGCTTCACTCATATGTCTGTCACTTTGGAGGTAACAGCTAAAAAGCTGTACTTATCTGGGCTTCTAACTCTATGTAATCTCAGAACTTCTGCACATCACTTCTATAGCAGGGTAGTAGAATTTCTAATATGATGATTCAGGGCTCCAAGAGCAAGTGTTCTGTCATTCAGGAACTGGAATCTGCCAGTCTTTTAAAGATAGGGCCTAGAATCTGGCATAGCATTGCTTCTGTTATATTCTAATAATCAAAGCAGTCAGGGAGTCCATCAAAATTTATGGTCAGTGTTATAAACCTCCTTTTCAATGGATGTATTATCAAAGAATGTGTGGGCGTATTTAGTTTTTCACATTCCACACTATAGATTTTACTATTTTGTTTTCAAATTATAGTGAGATAAAAAATTTAGGAAAGCAAGACACATCTTATTTTGGATAAGTTAGAATGTGAAAAAGAAATATGTATCTTAAAATAGATGAAATACCATGTTTTTATTATTACGTATTTAACCCATTAGGCATGTGCAAGTTTAATTACCCAAAGTATATTTACTTTATATGTGATCATACTTAGAAATCTTGCTACATTTTTGTCCTGATGAACATATTGAATTTTAAACAGTCATTACATAAAACGTCTTTTTTACTCTCTGAAGGTAGGAACCAGTTGAAAGATAGATGACTAATGATCAAAATGTCGGTTTTACTACTAATACAGATAATAAGAGACAAAGAAATTTATACTTCTTTGGTCAAAAGGCCTCCCTGAATTCTCTGCCTACCACCCTTTTTCCCCACTGTGTATAAACTAGTTCTATCCAATAGAACATTTTGTAATGATAAAATTATCCTCTATTTGCATTTTCCAATAGGGTAGCCACTAGCCACATGTGGCTATTGAGCACTTGAAATATGGCTAAAGTGAATAAAGAATTGAATATTTAATTTAATTTTATCTAATTTAAAAATATATTGATACCTGTGGCTAGAGACTATTATATTGGACAGTTCAGATCTAGATTGTGCCATTAGCTCCATTCAATATAATTGATGAATGTATGTTATTGACATCAGGTAGGTAATTTTCTTCTTTGATGAGAAGAATAAATATGAATAGAGACTAAAATTCCTTCTCTATCTGAAAATCTTCTACACAGAATCTCTACATGGAAACTTGGTCATGCCTTAACTGGGTACTCTGCAAGACTGCAATCAATGTATTGGCTAGGCCTGAGTTCTCATCCCAAAGTTCAACTGGGAAAGGTTCTTATTCCAAGTTAATAATATGATTGCAGGCAGTATTCAGTTCCTTGAAGGTCATTAGACTAAATCTTCATTTTTTTTCTGGCTATCAACCAGAATATGCCCTCAGTCCTTTCCTATGTGGCCTTCTCCAAGAGGCATCTCATAGCATAGTAGCTTGCTTCTTAAAAGCCAACAATGAAGAGTCTCTCTTAGCTAGTCAGAAGTTACAATCTTATGTGACATCATCACATACATATAATCACATATATCCCATCTCTTATGCCATATTCTATTGATTATAATCAAGTCACAGACCCTTTAAGCAATCGAGAAGAGGAAATTTCACAAAAGAGTGAAATGGCAGGGAGCCTGGGGTCCATCTTAAAGTTTATCACACCAGAGAATATGCTAGGAATGCAAATTCTGGGGCCCTATCTTAGGCCTTCTGAATCAGAAACTCTGCAAATGAATCCCAACGACCTGTGATTTAATAAGCCCTTTAGGTGATGCTGATGCATGATGAAGTTTGAGAATCCCTGAAATAACCCATCTTTCCTCTACTGGATTGAAATGCTAACCTTGTCATATCTATGCTTGAGATTGTTAGCTGTCTATCAATATCTGTTTTCCCTTTCATCTATAGTTGTGTATTTACTTTTCAACTGCACAGATGGATACTTAATAAATATTTCTTCTTTTGGCTTATCTTGTACTAGTTGTGGCCAAGTGATTAAATTTTGGGTTCATGGAAGTGGTATGTGTGACTCGTCAGAAAGTAACTTTAAAAGAAGGGATTTTTGCTTTTATTTTTCCTTTTTTTCTCTTTCTTCCTGACTTTAATTTGGATGGGATGATAGTAGTTGAGGTAGCTATCTTAAATCATAAATGACCTTGAAAATTAATACCACACAATATGAAACAACAAGACAGAAGAAGCCAATATCACTAATAGAGTGGCATAGCATACCAGCATCAAATAATTTTCCCCTGATGAATGAGAGAAATAAAATTGTCACTTTTTAAGACTGTTATTTCTGGTCTCTTGCAGTTAATTCCAACAAACATGTATGCACTTGGATCAATTTCTGGACCCCCTAATTTTTCTCTTTCAAAGATATATCTTTGTATTTCTGCATCATTGTCATATCATATAGAGTAAATAGTAAATTTTAACTTCTGGTGAGCCAGTCCTCCCCTCTCTACTCTACTTTTTCAATAATACTTACTTGAATTTTAAAATAATTTTATGTGGCTTCCCAAAACTAATAACTCCACTGAGATTATTACCTGATGCACTAAAGAAATGCATTAACTTATAAGGTAATTATATTTTGGTGATATTATGCCTACCCATCTGAGAACATGGTGTGGGTCTTTATTTACAGATTTTTTTTTTTTTTTTTTTTAAATTTTTCCGTTTTTTTTTTTTTGGTTCTTGCTTTTTTTTTTTTTTTTTTTTCCAAAGTATTTTGTGGTGATAGTACTAGTGTGAAGAAAATATTTTTCTTTTTTATTGGTAAGTGAGTAGTTTATAAAAAATTTGATTCCAAACATGCCTTCAAAATGTTTTATTATTTTTTTACTAGTTTTTAGAATTGGTGAATTTCCTAGAATATTTTTAAAATAACTGTTTTCAATATTTGTTAAAAACAATTTTTTCTTTAATTTTTGAATATTTATAGTAAAAGTTTAATTTTATTATCTTTTCCACTATATAAAACCTCCAAGAACAATGTTAACAGTTGTGAGTATAACATCTGTCTTTTTACGACAATAATATAAATATTTTATTATTATTTATGTTTGCTGTTAGTTTTATAGCAAAATATATTTATCATATTTTGTAGTTCTTTTAATTTCTATTTATCTATATTTTTAATTAAGTTGGATGTTTAATTTTAGCATGTATTGATACTAGTATATATTTTCCCCAAAGCTAATTTGTAAAGATCTATGCACCCTTATGTTCACTACAGTACTATTCACACTAGCCAAGATACGGAAGCAAACTAAATGACTATCACCAGACAATTGAATAAAGAAGTATGGTTTATATATACAATGCAATATTACTCGGACATAAAAAAATTAAATCTTACCATTTGCAATAACATAGATGGCTGTAGAGGTTACTCTGCTGAGTGAAATAAGTCAGACAGAGAAAGATAAATACTGTATGATTTCACTTATATGCAGAATCTAAGGATCAAAAGGAACAAACCAAATGAAAATAAACTCACAGATACAGAAGACAATCTGGTGACTGCCAGAGTGGAGGGGGCTGTGAGGTTGGGAGAAAAAAAAAGGAAAGTATGAAGAAGTAAAAATTAGTAGTTACAAAATAGTCACAGGGATGTTGAGTACTACATAGGGAATATAGTTAATAGTATTGTGATGACTGAATGTAAAACCAGGTGGATGACAGAGTAATCAGGGAGATCATTTCATAAATTATATAAATATCTAACCAATGTAGTGTATATCTGAAACTAATAAAAAAAGAAGAAAAGAAATATGTTTCCCCTTTAATTTATTGGTAGAATGAATTTCATTGATAAATTTTCTTAAATTAAAGAATGCTGCATTTATGAAGTAAAATATATTCAATCATCACAGTATATTGTTCTCTTAATTTACTTCTCAATTTAGTGGGCTTTTTTAAAAGATTTTTTTAATTTATGTTTATAATTTAAATTTGTTTAACATTTTCTCCTTTTGTGCTACTTTTAAGGTTTAACATTTAAGTAGTAAAGTTCTATTGGTTTCATACAATGAATTATAGAAATTTTCATCTTTTTCTGTTGATGAATGAATTTGAAAAAAATTAGAAGTTTTATGTGTCTTAAAAGTTATATGTAATTGAACAGGAAAATCATCTAAGCCTGGTCTATTTTTAAATAAGTTGGTCTTTTGTGGCCTCTCTTCTGTCTTCTAAGATTACTTTTATGTTTAAGTATTTTACCATTTATTTGGTCAATTTTGGTAATTTATATTCACAATAAAATAATTTGTATCCTTCAGATTTCAAAATTACTTGAGGAGTGTCCCACATTATTTTTTTTTTTTACTAATTTCCACGTCTGTGATTATATTTCTTGTATGACATATTTTTACTTTATTATCTTTACTAAGTTTAGACAGAGGTTTACCTACTTAATTTTTTTAAGAATTTACTTTTGGTTTCATTTGCCATTTCTTTAGCTTTTAAGTTTAAATGTTAAAAAAGCAGATTTCAGAATAGCAGTGAGAGGACTTTGTCTTAATAAAACAATCATAACTGGTAAAAGTTATTAAAAATCAAAAACAAGTAAACAGCCATTTAAAGTCTCTGAAAATTGTTCTAAGGGCATACAATAAATAAGCTATTTTTTTTTCAAGAAAAAATTACTAAATCTTGGTAAAAAAGACTGTATGTAACATTTGAGCCACAACTTACTTCCTCTCTCCAATCCCAGCTCGGCATAATTAGAGGTCCACCTATGGTGAGATTAGCCAAGAACAAAAGGTTCCTTCTCTCCCCTATTTCCAATCTAATGTTACAGTGTCTTCCAGGAATGGGAGCACTATCAGTATGTCTTATTACTCCAAGTTTTATGTTGCAGAAGCTCAATTCCAAGCAAGAGTGTCTGAAAGTTCTGAGAGTCTCTTCTTCCACACAGCCCCCACTCATGAGGTATGAGCCCTTTTCCAGGTATGGTAGGCTCAGGATACTGTGGTCTATTTATCTTCATTTCAAGTTACTCATAATATGGAGGTTCCATATCAAGAGATGAAAACTAAGAAAACATGAAACTACCATCTTGTAATCTTAGGCATAAAACAGGAGTGTCTGAGAGTAGTGAGCCACTGTCATCATCACAAGTTCTGGAGTAAGGGGAAAAGTGTTTGCCATCTCCCAAATATGCCTCTTTAGGATAATTATTATTTTCAGCTGGTTATTTTTAAGAAACACAAAACTCAAAAAGAATCTTCAACCTTACCTTTAATTACCTAAAATAATGTAGATAGAGGACCAGCTCCAAGAAGGGAGCTATCATCATGCATAAATATAGCGTGAAAGAAACTAAGTGTGATAGACAGGGAAGAACCTAGCAAGGCCAATTTGATTGAGGTCCTCTCTGTGTCCCATTGTTAAAGATAGTGCAGCAAACGTTTGTCTACCAAATATTTGCTTTTTCATTTCCATGTGAATTGCCTTCCTCCCCTTTTGAAGTCTCAAACCACTATTCTCCTTTCTCCTTGGCTCAAGATGGCATATAAGCTTTAACCGATCAATTTGTTCATGGGCCCCATATTTCTATATAACTCTCTGTCTATGCATACACAACTAAATTCTGTTATTTCCCCCATTAATCTGTTTTATATCATTTTAACTATTTGACCAGCCAAAAGAACTAAGAAAGAAAAGGGGAGATTTTCCTTCTCCCATAGGAACAATGATAGACAAATTTTGTACAGCAATAGAGGCAAGTTGTAAGAACAGAAAACTCGGAAATACTCCCCAAGCTATCAGGCTATATTTAGAACAGACTGGGGATGTTCAAGGTAATCTGTTGAAAATAATGCAAATTTTGGTGGGAAGCAATTTGAGGACACAATTGGCCCTATGAGAACAAGCCAAACCATAGACCATCTGGAACTTTACCAAGGGCAATCAGGAAAAGAGACAGCCAAGAAGATAATTTCTGAGGTTATGAAAACTATATGGTCACAGGTGCAAGTGGCTGGAAATAAGAGCTTGTAGAAATTCTGTTTGAGTTGCTCCAATTTTTTTTTCATTAAAATAGCAATCAATATTGTCAGATAAGAATGAGTGAACTGATCATCTAGAAGGGTAGGAGAGAAAATAAATTAATATGTCATGGTTGTTGGGCAGCATTAAGATATACTTGAGGTTAAAAAACATTAACTTGAAGTTCCGACATTTAACAGACTCAAACATTCATATTATGATGATATTTTTTCCTCCTTTGACTTTCACAAAATTGCTTTTGCTGTTTCTTCCATTTCTATTGTCTCCACCTCCTTGTCTCAATTAATCATAGTGTTGCCTCCTTTTACCATTCATATCTCATCTCAAATGTTCTCTCACAGAGGCCGTCTAAGGTCGTTGAGAATTTAGCTAAGCAACTCTGTAACATTGCTGCCTCAGCATCCATTTTGTGTCGGTAAGTGGCCTTCAGGGACCTTGAACTGACACCAACCTCACACACAAGTGCATGCCCTGGATAACAGTTCTCCAAGTTATAAGCAAGTATAAGTTCCTAATATTACCTCCCCAATGTCCCAGGTAAAAACAGATACAAACAAACAAAAAAAAGTCTCCTACCTCCCAACTCCTTCTTTTCGTGTACCCTTTTAATAAGAATCCCACCCCTAGAGCTTGCCAAAACCTTGGTCTTTTTGGTTTGAATTGACCAATCTTGTCTTAGCCCAGGAACATCAAAAGCACTCTATGGACCCTATTAAAGCCATGTGCCCCAAGTCCTGCTGTTTACTCTCTGCCTGGACCTTGCCTTGACATTCCTGTGTGGTCTCTGGAGACATACTGTGTATATACATATATACGTGCTGTGTATGTGTTTGTGGCTCACCATCTGACATCTCAACACCCAGGGCTCTGCTTAACAATTGTTAATTTAACAAAAATCACAACAAAGGTGTTCGTGGTATTTTGTTAAACCAAATCTATTCCAAATAGTCTAATTTATTCATAGCAATCCCATTCACTTTAACAGTGATTTTGTTAGAAGCTTGTGACTTCGTTTTGTCTAATAAAGTAATGAGCTGAAAGGTTCCTGAGAAAGCTTTTCTTATTCTTGAACAATGATATCTATTTTTCTTTCTCTGAATGTTTCTATGATATCAAGAGATGTGACAACAAAATTGCAGCAATCTTTTTAATCTCAGCCTGAGGATGAAGCCAACAAGCAATGGTAGGTAAAACCAAAGTAATTACAAGAAAGCAAAGTTAGAGTCTGGATGTAGCCCATCTGAAACTTCCTTGCTTTAGGATATGGTGCTAAGTCAAATAATGGCATTTCTTATTTTAAAGTTATTTGAGTCATCGTTTTCTGTTATATGGAGCTAAAAGCATCTTAATTTATACAAACCCAAATAAAATAATCATCTTCTGTCATATTACTTTGATTTTTCTCATTTATCACTATCAGACATTCTCTTATAAAAGTATGTATTCTTATTTATTTCCTGCCCCCTGCATATTATTAGATCATAAACTCCATAAGAGAAGAAACTATTTTTCTTCTCATCATTACATGTTCATTGCCTAGAGTAGTGTTTGCCACACCATAGGCCCTCATTAAATACCTGATGAATGTATGACTTCTCTCTCTTTCTCTTTCTCTCTGTCTTTCAGGGCTGTCTTCCTATTTTCTTCCCTGCCTCACTAGTTCACTTTCTAAATATTTGTTTAAGTTCTTTGCTTTGCTGCTTCCTTTCTCATTAATAATATCACAGATATAAAATGTTAGTCATAATGTGATAACCATGGTCCAGTTAGGTATTTGGAAATACCCATAAGCATTGCCACAAGAATGAAAGGATGAAAGACCCTTTTGTTCTTTAGGTGACTAAAAACCTCACTTCATCAGGTGGTCAGATTTCAAAAGTCTTATGGCCGAGACACCCTCTCCAAGGACAGAGTGGTTCTGACTAGTTTCTTCTTCTTCTTTTTAGTTCCTATTGAATGGGAAAAGGTAATAGCCTAGACTAGTGAATTATATATAGCTGTCATTCCAGAGGAAGATTTTTCTCAATTTTCTTCATCACATAGTTCCTCCCTTTTCTAACCAAAATTCATGTCATGTATTGCCATTATTCATCACAATATACCCAATATTAGCCCTATTTTACAAATGAGAAAAAGAAGAGTTAAAAATTGCCCCATAGTAATCTAATTTTAAAGTGGAAGAACTAGGATTTGAGCCTAGATCTGTATGATTTTAGAACTCAAGAATTTAATCACTAAGCAATATTAGCATTAGATAAAATTCTAGCTAAGCCCACTTATACATTGAAAGAACATCTTTTTTTTTTTAATCAGAATCCATATTCTGGGTGTAATAGCACTTCATTAGGCTTTATGTTGTACACAAATGATCTTGGTTAAGACTTCTTTTAAATTAAAATCTGTATTAAGGTTCTCCAGAAAAGAAAAGGAAAACAAAAAACAAAAAACAACAAAAAAAAAACAAAAAAAACAGTACCAATAGGGAGAGAGAGAGAGAGAGAGAGAGAGAGAGAGAGAGAGAGAGAGAGAGAGAGAGAGAGAGAGAGAGAGAGAGAGAGAGAGAGAGAGAGAGAGGGATTTTAAGAAATTGGCTCACACAGTTTTGAAGGTTGGCAAATCTAAAACCTAAAGGTTAGCCTGGCAGGCTGAAGAAGAGTTGATACTGTAGCTCAAATCTGAAGGCAGTCTGCTGATAGAATTTCTTGTTCCTCAGAGAGAGGTCAAGAATTTTTTCTCTTAAGCCCTTAAACTCTTTGCATGAGACCCAATCATGTTATGGATGATAATCTACCTGACTCAAAGTTTACTTATTTAAAAGTTAATCACATATAGTTTAATGACGTCACATTTACTAATTTTCTGCTTTTGTTTCTCTTGCTTGAGGGAATACATTCAAAAAGATATTGCTCAGACTGATGTCAAATAGCTTACTACTTATGTTTTCTTCTAGTAGTTTTATGGTTTCAGGCCTTTCATTTAAATCTTTAATCCATTTTGAGTTTGTATTTGTATATGGTGTATGAAAGTGGTCCAGTTTCCATGTTTTTGCATGTATCTGTCCAGTTTTCCCAACAGCACCTGTTGAAGAGATTGTAGTTTCTCCATTGTATATTCTTGCCTCCTTTGTTGTAGAATAATTGATCATACAAATGAGAGCTAATTTCCAGGTTCTATACTCTGTTCCATTGATCTGTGTGTCTGTTATTATGCCAGTACCATACTGTTTTGATTATTATAACTTTGTAGTATAGTTTGAAATTAGGGAGTGTAATACCTCCAATTTTGTTCTTTTTTCTGAAGATTGCTTTGGCTATTCATGGTCTTTTGTGATTCTATATAAACTAAAAAGCTTCTGCACAATGAAATAAATCATCAACAAAAAGACAATTTAATGAATGAGAGATTGTATTTAAATAATGCACTTGATAAGAGGTTTATATCTAAAATATACAAGTCAATAACAAAGGAAATAAATAATGGAATCGAAAAATGGGCAGAGGACATGAAGAGACCTCTTTTTCCAAAGAAAACATACAGATACTCAACAAATATATGAAAAGATGCTCAACATTACTAATCATCAGGGAAATGTAAATCAAAACCACAATGAGATACCACCTCACAGAATGCCTATGATCAAAAAGTTAAGAAATAATATGTGTTGGTGAGAATGAGGAGAAAAGAAAATCCTCATATACTGTTGGTACGTTTAAAAGTTGGTGTAGTCACTACGAAAAAAGTAGTTTGGAAGTTTCTTTAAAAATTAAAAATAGAATTACCTTATGAACAGCAATTCCACTTCTGGGTATTTATCCCAAGAAACGCAAAACACTAATTTGAAAATATATAAGCCTTTTTATGTTCATTCCAGCATTATTTGCAATAGCCAAGATATGAAAGCAGCTTAATTGTACTGTGTATATACATATATACATATATATACATACATACATACATACATATATACATACATACATACACACACACACAATGGAATATTGCACAGCAGTAAATAAGAATGAAACCTTGCTATTTGTGACAACCTGAATGGACATAGAAGGAATATGCTAAGTGAAATAAGTAATGCAGAGAAAGATGAATATCATATGGTTTTTCTTATATGGAGAATCTAAAAAACAAAATGAAAACTGACTCAAGCAGAGATCAAATAAATGGTTGCCAGAGAGGAGGCCTGGGTAGATGGATAAAGAGATGACAGGGGATATAGTCAGTCAATAACAGTGTGATAAATTTACATGATGACGATTGATTACTAGAATTAGTATACTGATCACATCATAAGGTATATAAGTATTAAATTACTATATTGTACACTTGAAACTAATATAATATTATATACCAAAAATATTTAAATTTTAAAAAGCTCTTTAATAAAGTTAATCACATGTAGAAAAACCTTGGCAACGACATCCAGACCAGTGTTTGGTCAAATATCTGGTACTGTGACCTATCCAATTTAACATAAAATTAATCAGCATAGAATCTCAGTACTCTTCCTTGGTTATCTACCAACTCTAGTCACTGGAGTTGTATTGTGAAATCTAGTATGACACTTTTTCGTCTAAGATAGAGACAATAGAATTTTCTAAATAAATAATCCATTTCCTGAATTTGTCCAATTGCTCAGTAGCACACACAGATAAGCATATTAGGATGATTGGATGCTACCTCCAATTGGGTGACTAGCAAGGCAGGTATTCTGTATCTTTAATGTTTATGTATAAAGTTCAACTTCTTTCAATGTCATTCCTGGATAAGAAACAGACCTGTGTGTACTAAAAATTTTCTTGACAAATTACTGGACACAACTAGGTAAATTAAAACTATTAAGAAAATTGATGGCTGATTTTTTAATTAAATGCTCCCTTCAAGGAATTTAACTGAAAGTAAGAGAATGACTTTCACTTCTGGGAAATGGGCAGTGTATGACTTAGGCTCTTAGTTTCATTGAGTTTGACCAAATAAATGCTTTCATAAAAATATATACAATGACACACATTATCATCTTTGCACCTAAAATTAATCAGTAATTGAAATTTTCTATTTCTATGAATAAATAATGCAGTGAAAAAAATTTATCTTTGATTATTGCAGTGTAATTTGCTCTCTAAATTTGAACTGTTCTAGAAGTATTCTAAATTGAAAGACAACTTTTTTTTTTCCTTCAATTTATGTAAAATGATTTCCCTCTCCCACAATGTATTCTTTGGTAACAAATTTTTAACTTTCAGATATCTGGTGTCAAGAGGCAATTGGTTTGTATAAAACTTAAAAAGAATTAAGAAAAAAGGCCAACAGTTTCTCTCATTGGATAAATCTTCAATATAATTTCTCCCTTGACAATATCTAGTGAATATCTCCTAGTAGATAAACTTCAACTTCAAAGCATCAATCTTTCAAATAATAATCAATTATCTACATTTCTTCAGAATTCCAAAATAAGTAAAACAAGTTAGAATTTAGCATTTTTTCTTCAACCCCGGAAATAAGGGATATTTACCTATTGTATTTGTCTTCTGTGTGACTAGGTGCTTAAAATCTCCCTCTACTTGTCATTGTACAAGGAAAAATCTCAAAGTTTCAGTCAAAATGACAAAGTAAACTCTGGGCTCGCTTCCTCCCATGAGCACATCAAAATTACGACTAAATTGTAGAACAGTCAACCTAGAGAACCACCTGAGGACTAGCTGAATAGAAGTCCCATAACTAAGAATATAAAAAAGATGCCTCGTGGAGACTGGTAGGAGTGGTTGGAGATGCACAACAGGCTGGCCCCTCACTTATGTGTGGTGGTTGAGAATCTGGAGGGATATCTCAGCTTCAGAGGTGTCCTCTGAGGTGTGAGGTGTCCCAGTCCCTCAGTGGGCTCCCCAGCCTGGAGCACCAGTGCTGGAAAGAGGAGTTCTTAATAACATCTGGCTGTGAAAATCAATGGAGATTCTATCCATCTTTGTGAGATGGAAGGTAATGGGAAACCCAGGCATTCTCTTAAAGGACCTGCACAAAGATTTTTTTGCTTACAGGTACTGACCTTGGGCTCTGACAGAGTGGTTCAGGAGGTACCAGAGACATACAGGAAAGACTGCATTGTGTGGCTACCTGGAGAGGGCTGGAAGAACAGCTAACATTATCCCTGCATTGAACTCTCCTCTCGTGAAGCCTACAGGTGGGCACCATCTTGCCTGTGTTGAACCCTCCTCCTACATGGCCAAATCTGAATTTGCATTGGCCTGGTGAACTCCCTGGAACCCCACCCCACTCAACTCACACACTGTCAGAGGAGGCTCTTTTGAGGACAGGCAGCCTTGGCCCATGTTCCTGTCTTTCTTAAAAATACTCTCAAAGGTTTCCAGGCCTCAGGAGGGTGGTGTCTGGCTTCAGTGTGCCCTGAGCCTTTTGCTGAGTGGCCCCAGACTCAGCACTGGTGCTGAGAGGGGGAACGTAGACAGGATAAAGGGGGACAAATATGTGGTGACAGAAAGAAGTCTAACTATGGGAGGTGAGCACACAGTGGAAATATTTATATGCCTTACTGTTAAAGTATACAGCTGAAACTTATTGAATTTTGTTAACCAATGTCACCATAAAAAATAAATTAATTAATTAAGAAAAAAGAAAATAGAAGTGCTAATAAAAATAAATAAATAAAATTAAAGGAGAGATAAAGAGCTTCTCAGAAAAGAACACGCTAACAGCCAGGTATTCCCAGTCCAGTCATACACAGTGTCTGAAACCTCTCCCAAGAGGCCCTGTTGCCAACACACCAGTGGCCCAGCTTTAGACCACGACAAAGCACCACCCAATTAAGCCCATAAGCAGCATATCCAAAAAGTGGTTTTGACAGACACCAGAGCCCACTAAAGTGAATCCCACTCTATGAGATCAGATCCTGCAGAGTACTTCATATGCCGCGGTAGTGGCTAATCTCATGGCCAGTCAACCTAAGGGTCAATTCAACCCACTGACATACCTATAGCAATCAAGGCTCAACTACAACAAGAGGGCACACACAACCCACACATAAAGCACCCAGCTCAAGTCATTAGGGAGACTTCACCACTGAGCTCTACAGGACACATACTACATAAGGACACCCTGCCAAGACCGGGAGATGTAGCAGATCTACCTCATACACATAAACAAACATAGAAAAGCAGCCGAATGAGGAGAGAAAGAAACATGTTCCAAAGGAAGAAAACAGAAGAAACCTCTAGAAAAAAATAACTAAATAAAATGGCAGTGAAAGCAAGTAATCAACCAGATGGAGTTCAAAACAGTTGTTATAAGGATGCTCAAGGAACTTAGAATTTTAACAAAAATACAGTAAGCGTAAAAGTAGAGGGGAAAAAAGCAGTCAGAAATAAAGGATAAAATATCTGAAATGAAGAATACATTAGTGGGAATCAACAGTAGATCAGATGAAGCAGAAGATGGAATCTGCTATTTGGAAGATAATTTAGTAGAAACCACCTGATCAGAAAAACAACAACAAAAATAATAAAACAATGAGAATAGTTTAAGGGATTTCTGGGACAATATCAAGCATAACAACATTCATATCATATGAATACCACAAGGAGGAGAGAGAGAGAAAGGAATTGAGAACCCATTTGAAAAAATGTCAGAAAAAGAATTTTTAACCTGGCAAAAAAAAAAATAGACATGCAAGCCCAGGAAGCACAGAGAGTCCAAAAAAAGATGAACCCCAAATGGCCCATACCAAGAAACATCATATTTAAAATGCTGAAGGTTAAAGACAAAGAGAGAATCTTAAAAGCAACAGTCGGAATGATGTTAATTACTACAAGGGAGCTCCCATAAGACTGTCAGCTGATTTTTCAACAGAAACTTTGCAGATCAGAAAGAATTGGCACAGAATATTCAAGGCGAGGAAAAGCAAGGACCTACAACCAAGACTATTCTCCCCAGCAAGGCTATCATTTAAAATTAAAAGAGAGAAAGAGCTTGTCAGGCAAGAATAAACTAAGGACGTCATAAACACCAAACCGGTATTAAAGAAATGTTAAAGAGACTTCTTTGAGGGGGGGTGGTGGGGGGGAACATAAATAGGAATAATAAAATTTCTATAGCTAGGTACCTATAAATACTCACATTAAATGTAAATGGATTAAATGCTCCAATCAAAACATATATAGTACCTGAATAGAATTTAAAAAAAAAAAAAAAAAAACAAGACCTATACATATGCTGTCTACAAGAGATCCACTTCAGATTGAAAGACACACATAGACTGAAAGTAAAGGTATGGAAAAAATATTTTATGCAAATGGAAATGAGAAAAAACTGGAGCAGCAATACTTGTACCAGACAAAGTAGACTTTAAAACAAAAGCTATAATAAGAGACAAAGAAGGACATTTCATGATAAAGGGATCAATCCAACAAGAGGATATAACTCTTGTAAACATTTACTCACCTTATATAGGAGCACATAAATATATAAATCAAATATTGATGACCATAAAGAAAGAAGTGAACAGTAATACAGTCATAACAGAGGACTCTAATACACCATTGACATCAATGGATACATCTTCCAGACAGAAAATCCATAGGGAAACAATGGCCTTAAATGACACATTAGAACAGGTGGGTTTAATTGACTTTAACTGATATATTTAGAGCATTTCACCCCAAAGCAGCAGAATATACATTCTTCTCAAGTGCACATGGAACAGTTTTTAAGATAGAGCACATGTTAGACCACAAAAACAGTTTCAATAAATTTATGAACATTGAAATCATATCAAGCCTCTTCTAGGACCATATGGTATGAAACAAATCAATTACAAGAAAAAAATTTAAAAAATACCTTGAGACAAATGAAAATGAAAACACAATAACTTAAATTCTATGGGACAGAGCTAAAGCAGTCTTAAGTGGGAAGTGCATAGCAGTAAAAGCCTACTGCAAAAAAAAAAAAAAAAGAATCTCATCTTACACCTAAATAAACTAGAGAAAGAACAACATGCGAATCCCAAAGTGAGTAGAAAGAAGAAAATTATAAATGTCAGAGTGGAAATAAATATAATAGAGTCTAAAAAAAAAAAAACAATCAAAATGTCAGTGAAACAAAGAGCTGATTCTTTGAAAAGATAAACAAATTTGGTAAAGCTTTATCCAGACATGTCAAGAAACAAAAGGAGAAGACATAAATAAATAAAATCAAAAATTAAAGAGGAGAAGTGATAACTGACTCCACAGAAATACAAAGGATTATAAGAAAATACTATAAACTATTATATGACAACAAATTAGACAGTCTGGAAAAAGTGGACAAATCCCTAGAAATAAGCAACTTTCTGCAATTTAATCAAGAATAAACAAAATATGAACAAACTTATTACTATTAAACAAATCTCATCAGTAATCAAAAAAAAAAAAAAAAGAAAAAAAAAACAGAAGTCCTGGACCAGATGGCTTCATAGGTGAATTTTATTAAACACTCAAATAAAAAATAATACTGATTCTTCTCAAATATTCCAAAACATTAAAGAGCAGGGAAGCCAAGCTCGTTATTAAAGACCAACAATACACTGATTCCAAAACCAGACAAAGATATTGCAAAAAAAGAAAATTTTAGTCTGATGTCCCTGATGAACATAGATGCAAAACTCCTCAACAAAATATTAGTGAACCTAATCCAAGAATATATTAAAAAGGTCACACACCATGATTAAGTAGAATTTATTTTGAGGATGGAAGGCTGGTTCCACATTCACATATCAATTAACATAATACACCATAAAATCAAAATGAAGGATAAAAGTCATATGACCATATCAATAGGTGCAGAATAAAGTATTTATCAAAATCCAGCATTCATTTATGATGAAAAAGAAACTCTCAGCAAAGTGAGAATAGAGAGAACATATTTCAACATAATAAAGTCCACATGTGACAAAACTACACCTAACATCATACTCAATGGGGAAAAGCTAAGTTTATTCCTTAAGATCAGAAACAAGACAAGGATGTCCACTTTCACTATTTTTATTCAACGTTGTAGTAGAAATCTTAGCCGCAGAAATCATACAAGAAAAAGCAATAAAAAGTATCCAAATTGGAAAGAAAAAAGTAAAACTGTGATTATTTGCAGATGACATACTATATATAAAGAACCCTAAAAGTTCTATCAAAAACTATTAGAAATTACAAATGATTTTTGTAAAGCAGCAGGATACAAAATGAATATTCAGAAATCAGTTTCATTTTATACACTAATAATGAACTATCAGAAAGTGAAATTAAGAAAATGATCCCGTTTACAATTACATCAAAAACAATACCTCAGAATAAATTTAACCAAGGTGATCAAAGACCTGTTCTCAGAAAATTGTAAAACATTGAAGAAAGAAAATGAAGAAAATACAAATTAATGAAAGTACATACTGTGCTCATGGATAGGAAGAATTAACATTGCTAAAATGTGCATACCACCCAAAGCAATCTATAGATTCCATGTAATCCCTATCAAAATGCCAATGGCATTTTCACAGAACTAGAAAAAATAATTCTAAAATTTATGTGGCACCCTAAAAGACCCTGAATAGCCGCAGAAATCTTGAGAAAGAAGAACAAAGTTGGAGGTATCACACTACCTGATATCAAACTATACTACAAGACTGTAGTCATCAAACCATCTTGGGACTGGCATCAAAACAGATACATAGATCAATGGAACCGAATAGAGAGCCCAGAAATAAATCCACGCAGATACACTCATTTGATCTTTGACAAAGGAGGCAAGAATATACAATGGGGTAAAGATTGTTTTTTCAATAAATGGTGTTGGGAAACCTGGACAGATACATGCACAAAATAAAATAAAACTGGACCACCTTCTTACACCATATCCACGAATAAACCCAAAATGGATTAAAGACTTAAATGTAAGACCCAAAACCATAAAATTTATAGAAGAAAACATAGACAGTAAACTCTCTGATATTGTTACTATAATTTCTTTTCTGATATAGCTCCTCAGCCAAGGGAAACAGAAGAAAAAGTAAACGGATGGGACTATATCAAACTAAAAAGGTTTTGCACGATGAAGGAAATCATGAACAAAATGAAAAGGCAACCTACTGAATGGGATAATATATTCACCGATGAAGCTTCCCATAAGGAGTTAATAACCAAAATTTAAAAAGAACTCATACAACACCAAATACCCCCCCCCACACACACACGCAATTTGATGAATAAAATGGGCAGATGACCTGAATAAACATTTATCCAAAAAGGACATATAGATGGCCAACAGACATAGGAAAAGGTGCTCAATGTCACTAACATCAGAGAAATAAAAATTAAAACCATAATAATATGTCACCTGATACCTTTCGCAATGGCTATCATCAATAAATCAATAAACAACAAGTGTTGGAGAGGATGTGGAGAAAAGGGAACTCTCATGCACTGTTGGTGGGACTGCACATTGGTACAATCACTATGGAAAATAGTTTGGAGGTTCCTCAAGATACTAAAAATAGAACTACCTTATGATCCAGCAATTCTGCTTCTGGATATATATCCAAAGAAACCCAAAACACTAACTCAAAAAGATATATATGTGCCCCAATATTTATTGCAGCATTATTTACAATAGCCAAGATATAGAAGCAACCTAAGTGCCTATCAATAGATGATTGGATAAAGAAGTGGTACATACATACAATGGAATATTACTTGGCCATGAAAACATAAAATTTTATCATTTGTGACAACACGGATGAAGCCAAGCAGGTACTACACTTATCAGAGGGAACATTTCGTGAATTATACAAATGTCTAACTACTATGCTGCACTCCTAAAACTAATATAAATAATATTGAATGTCAACTGTAATTTAAATAAACAAATAAATAAATAGATACATAGATGATGATAGATGATAGATGATAGATGATAGATAAATAGATAGATAATGAAATTATTCATAATTAAATTTTTAACCTTATCTCATGTGGATTTTGGATTTTGAGTTTTAGATTAAAAAAACCTTATAATAGAATTCTTTGATGTCTTCTCTTGCTACTTCTATTATTTCATTTTAAAAAATATTTAAATCTTTGTTTCATTTTTAATTTGCCCTAGTGTGAAATGGGCAATACAGATTCAACTTTATTTTTCCAGATGGCTACTTAATTTTCCCAACATGATTTTATTTTTAATTAGTCTATTTTCCCCATTGTTGTGAGATTTCATCTTTATCACACAGTGAATTACCATAGATTTTTGGGTCTATTTCTGAATTTCCTTTTGTACAGCTCTGGTTTCTTCATATGCCACTACGACACTGATTTAATTTTAATATTTAATAAAATGTTTTTATCTCAGTAAAATCAAAGGAAAAACCTGTTTTTTCAACTTCTGTGTTTCCCTTTTTTGTGTGTCTCCTTTACTAATCACACAGAAAAATTTACTTCTGACACTTCTAGTCACCAAAGATGTAGAGATATTTTTCTATATCAAGCAATTCTCTGTGACACCAGCACAATTCAATGACAGTTCAACTCAATTCTGAGACTATCTACCCAGAGATAACAACAGATCCACAAGTTAATGGTTCAGTTCTACAGGACTACCCGCCCCCCGTCCCCAGTTTCAGACACCAGTCATAAGCCCAGGTTGTTACCTGTACTTCTGACTGACCTATAGGCTTGTGATTGTAGGTTCCCTCAACCCTCACTTCACTCAAGTTCAAGTAACTTGCTAAAGTAGCTCATAGAACTTAGGGAAACACATTTACCAGTTTATTAAAGTGTATGATAAAGGATAAAGATGAATACACAGATGGAAAAAATGTGTAGGACGAAGTATGTGGGAAAATGGGCAGAGCTTCCAAGCCGTCTTTGGAGGCACTACTTTCCCAGCACCTCAATGTGTTCACCAAAGCGGAGGTTCTCTGAGCCAAGTCCTTTTTGGGTATCAACAGAGGCTTCTTCACTTAGGCATGATGGATTATTAACTCCATTTTCAACATTTCTCTTTTCTCAAGAGAATGGGGGTCAGGTCTGAAAATTTAAGCATTTAATCATGATTTGGTCTTTCTAGAGCTATCCAGTAGCAATCCAGGAGCTCACCCAGAGTCACTTGATTAAAACAGAAGACATTCTTATTACACAGGAAATTACAACATTTTCAGGAAATCTGTGTCAAAAACTGGGTGAAAGACCAAATATTAGAACAAAATATGATCCTACTGCTCTTATCACTTAGGAATTTGAAAGGGTTTTAGGAGCTCTCTGACAGAAAGCAGGGCTAGAGATCTATCTATCTATCTATCTATCTATACACACACACACACACACACACACACATATTTCTTATTTCTCATGATATGTATTTTTTTTGTCATTTTGTTTAAAGTGGGCTGACTTTCTCCATTACTTCCTGTATTGCAGGCCTCAGAGTAGAGAATTCCTTCAACTTTGTATGTCTGTTAAGGTCTTTATTTCTCCTTCATATCAGAGAGCTTTGCTGGATACATTATTCTTGGCTGGTAATTCATTTTATTTAATTGTTTGAATATTTGTTTCCACTCTTTTCTTGTTTGTAAGGTTTGTGTTGAGAAGTCTGAAGATAATCTAATGGGTTTTTCTTTATAAGTTTTCATCTTTTTCCTGGCTCTCTTGAGAATTCTTTGTCATTA
>NW_011889106.1:1127168-1137680 GCF_000151845.1 Pteropus vampyrus | reverse complement strand
TATGTCTTGGAGAAGGTCATTTTAGGTTAAATAATTAGGTGTTTCCTTAGCTTCGTAGAATCGAAGCTCTAGCTCATTCCTTCATTTTGGGAAATTCTCATCAACTATTTGTTTGAATATGCTCTCCAATCCTTTCTTTTTTATTCTCCTTCTGGAATACTCATTATTTTTGTTGCCTTTCCTGATGGTATCAGCTAGTTCTTACATTTCTCTTTCATTATTTTTCTTCCTTCCGAATTATTTCTAGATTTCTGTCTTCAATATCACTGATTCTTTCCTCATCTGGTCAACTCTATCTCCTAAGCTTACTATTTCACTCTTCATCTCTTTTAGTGTGTTCTTCATCTTTAGTTCTATCTGGTTATTTTTCAGGGTTTCAATATACTTGCTAAAAAAATCTCCTTCTACTGATCTACTTCTTTTTTTCAATTCCTGGAATTATTGATATAAGTTATTTTGCATCTCACTGAGTTTTTTCAAAAGTACCATCCTGAATTCTCTGTCATTTAAATAGCATATTTCTATGTCTGTAAGCTTATTTTCTGGAGATTTTTCTCTTTCTTTTTGAGCTGTCTTGTCACCTTGGTTGTTCTTGGTGTTTGATGGACTAGTTCTACATCTGGGCATTGATGGGACTGTATTCTGCTTTTTTTTTTTTTTTTCCAGAAAGATTTATTATATAGAGGTCTCTCTTTAGCCTGTTGATAAGGTGTTTTTTTTCTTTTGATTTTCACTAGTTGGCATCCAAGCCTGTTGGATCTCTACTTTGAGACTAATAATGCCTTTTTTCTGATAAATATTCAAGTCATGATCACTATCCTGGGTCTCAGTCCTTGTCAGTGGTTCGACAGTGGATTTTTGTCTTGGTAGCATTTGTTCAAATTCCCCCGGGGCTTCATGGTGCTAGGTCTAGAGGGAGGGCTCACCATGGGTTGGTGGGTGGGGGTTGACGCTAGTCTCCATGTCTCAGCCTCACATTTCACAACCATTGTTGCTAAGACCCAGCTGGTGCCCCTCCACACTTAGTTCCCACTGCACTTTCTGCCCTAGTAATTAGGCTCAGCTGTGTGGAACTGGTTGATCCCTCAGGAAGGGTTGTTGGGGAACCGGTTACTATTTCTCCCTTTCTCCTCTTCCTGCAGGGAGCTTGGACTGCATGTGGCAGCTTCTTTTTTCTCCCAATCTAACCCCCAGACTCCCACGGTTCTGACCTCTGAAGCTATTATGCACAGATCACTCTCTCAGACATGCTTTGTGTGCAGATTGGGTGTTATTTGTTGAGTTTTAGATGTTCAGCTTATTGCTATTTCAAGGGAAAGATCTGGGGACATCTCTCATTCTGCCATGCTTCTGAAATCAATAGTCATTTCTTATTTAGGAAACACTTTTACTTATTATTTTGTAATAATACTGTTGTCAAAATTACCCTATGAGAGACTGAGAAATTAAAATTAAGTGTGAGACCACTAATCTTTGTGATAAGTGAGAATTTGGAAAGAGGCATATCCTGAATTGTCCCAGAGACTTTAAGTCCAGAAAGGGCACACTGTGGGGATACCCTGAGCCTGTGTGCACCAAACATTTGAAAAACTCAGGATATCTGATTCAATAGTGAAGAATAAAGCCCTAACATAAAGTGGGATGACATCAAATGCTAATTTGTAAAGGTTAAAAAGCACAATGTTAGGTACACTTGATAAGATATGATAAAACAGGCATTTTATCTCCGTGGTCTTCTACCCAACTTACACCCCCAGTCTAATCAAGAGAAAAAACACCAGACAAATTCCAATTGAGGGACATGCTACAAAATAGCTCATCAATAGTGCTCAAAACTTTCATGGTCATCATTAAGAAGAAAAGTCTGAGAAACCATCACAATCTAGAGGATCCTAAGTAGACATGATGAATAAATACAATGTAGAATTCTGAGTGGAATCCTGAAACAAAAAAGAGATATTAAGAAAAAACTAAGGTCGAGATGGTAGAGTAGGTGAATGCTGTGCTTGCCTCCTCTCATGACCATATCAAAATTACAAGTAAACTGCAAAATAGCCATTATTGGGAATTGCCTGAGCCTAGCTGAACAGAAGTCCTACAACTGGGGATACACAGAAGAGGCCACCTTGAGACTGGTAGGAGAGGCAGAGGTGCAAAACAGGATGGTCCCACACCTGCGTGTGGTGGTTGAGAATCAGGAGAAATATATCAGCTGTGGAGGTTTCCCCAGAATAGTGAAGGGTCCTAGCCCCACATTGGGCTGTGAAAACCAGCAGAGATTATGGCTGAGATGGAGGGCTGAGGGAGTCACTGATGTTCCTATTAAGGGGACCATGCACAAACTTACTCAGTGATAAACTCACTTGCTCTGAGTGTCTTGCTGAGATGCCCCAAGTCTGGCACTAGTGGCTGCCCGCCTCAGTTTGTGGCTTAGCCTCTCAAGGTACTACCAAGCTCAGTGAGAGTGGTGGCCATCTGTGGATTGCTTGGTGACTCATGCCAGGTGGCCCTAGGCAGGGCATAGGCTGCAAGTGAACTTGGCCTGCAGCAGGGCCCCTCCCAGGAGTCCCCAGCCTGCATGCCCAATGGCCAGCTTCGGCCTGAGCCACAGCACCACTGAAGGTCATATCTGAGGGTGACACAACTAAAGGGCAGACGGAGCAGGCACTAGAGCCCTGCTAAAGTGAATCCTGCTCTGTAGGCCCAGCCCCTGTACAACAGCTCCTCCACTGGTCACGGCCAGTCATCACAACTAGTCAACCTGAGGGCCAATCCCTCCCATTGATGTGCCAACAGCAATCAAGGCTCAACTACAACAGGAGGGCACACACAACCCACACAAAGGATGTACCTGGAGCACCCAGCTCAGGTGACCAGGGAAGACTGTGCCACTGGGACCCACGGTACATCTACTATATAAGCTCAATTTGCTAAGGCCGGGAGCCGTAGCAGCCCTAACTAATACATAGAAAAAAATACAAGTAGGCAGCCAAAATGGGAAAAGAAACATGTCCCAAATGAAACAGCAGAACAAAGCTCTAGAAAAAGAACTAAACAAAATAAAGACAAGGAATCTACCAGATGCAGAGTTCAAAACATATATTTAAAGGTTGCTCAATGAATTAGAAGAGTAGATGAACTCAGTGAGAACTTTAACAAAGATAGAAAACATAAAAATTGAGATGGAAAACAGAAAGTAACAAGTCAGAAATAAAGAATATAATAACTGAAATAAAGAATACCTTAGGAGGAATTAACAGATTAGATGAAGTGGAGGATTGAATCAAACCACATATTAGCTCACTAGTTTTTCGACTTGTTGAAATAGTAGAAATTTTCAACATTATTTTCTAGTATGACATTTTTTTCCCATTCCCAATGTGTATATTAATCATATTCACTTTTTCAGGTTTTTAGCATCCTTGCCAAGGTTATTATGATAATGTCTACATGTAATCTGATAATTTCTAATCTATGTATTATTCACTACAGTTTGTGTTTTTACACAAATGGTTGGAGTCAAGATGAGAAATAACATAAATTAGCCTACATGTATATTACATTTTTTCTAAAACTCCAATCTCTTTTTTCTGGTAGTTAAATTTTTGCTTGATATATATATATTTTTTTCTTTCATCAGCTAACTTTTGGTGAGAATGAGTAAATCAATATCATAATAAAAGTTGGGTGAGAAAGAAGGAAAACAAACAAACAAAAACTAGATTATATACTCTATAAGTCTTAATCGAACTTCAGGACTAATAAAAATGCCAGATGCAATTGAATATTTACTAACCTTGTACAGCTTGAGAAGTTTCAATGTACTAGGATTCTCTTCATTTAGCCAGAGTAAAAGTGAGGTCAGGACTGAAGTTATTTTGTTCTACCAATTATATCAATGTTCTCCAGAAATTTATTTCATTTGAATCCCCAAGGGTTGTACAGAGAAATCCTTAGGTGATTTTTACATTAAATGAGGCAATAGGCTTGGGATAAATAAATATTTCTTAAGTTAGTCTTGAAAAATGAAAAACAAATGTTCTAAAACACTACAATATTGTTCACTAACTTTGAAAAATGAGGGAAATAATGTTCAATTCAAAGAATTATGTTGAAGGGACTACCAGAGTAAACCAAAAAAAAAAAAAAAAAAAAAAAGAAAAAGAAAAAGAAGCTAACTCACATAGACATACCACCAACAAGGTAAATTTTACTCTATGCAAATTTAAAAACCAATTTAAAATGAAATAAAACCTTTGACTTTTGAGTTAACAAATACACACAAAAAAATGCATTTTTATTTTTCATAACTTTATTAATACCTATATTAATGAATAAGAAAACATGCAATACAGAACAATTAATACCATTTGCCACTGGACTACATACTGCCATCCTGGGCCATACAATATCCAACCTTCTCACTTCCAAAGCATGGCTAGAGCAGCTTTGGGATACTGTTTACTTTCAGATGCTGTATGATGTCACAGGAGAGGAATCTTCCCAAAATACAAACATAAATACATATTTCATAAAATTCCAAGTATTTTAAACAGGGATAGCATAAATTTTACACATTTTATTTCTAAAACTATCACATACAATCACTAAACAATTGCCTTCATTTTTTTTTATTTGTGCACACACGTTTTTCTGAGTAGCCTTTTCATTACTAAATTTGCGGTTATCAACTTGCACTGCTTTTAAAAATCATATTTACTGAAAGTACATGGGTTGTTAGTATAAGAAAGTTACTATGAATGAATATTTAAGGCCTCTGCATAAAATTGCTCTGGTGTGGTAATTGGCATATAATTTATAAAGGTTCCTGTCTAAATACGGTTCAGCTTCTCTTGCTCCCATGTTTTCTAAGGCAATTGTGCCAATTGGAAATAGCCAAAATAGTGTCTAATGATTGTGATAAAAACTTTATCTAAACATAATTATAAATTTGGCTGGAAACAAATATGAAAGAAGAAAAATGAAGTGATAATTAGACTAAAAAATATAAATCGGAAGAATGTAAAAAAAAGAAAAGTCTAAATAACTAGCTGTTTGTAAATGTATGTTAGGAGATATATGCACATTCAGTCTTAATCTAAACAACAACAACAAAAAACTAATGTTGAAATATACATGTGGGTAAAACTTACTTAATTTTCCCATGACTGAAAAGGATTTTTTTTGCATGTGGCAGGATTACATTTTAAGGACTGCACAATTTGTGAGTTTTTAGTCTTTTTAAAATCTATTTTAATAAAAGTGTGTGACAAATATTGCTTTGGGAAGGCAGAGGCTCTTCATAACTGTCACCAATACACAATAGCACTAATCATTTAACGACAATTTTTTTCTAACCAAATTTATGTTACCAAAAATAAAATGTTAAATAACTAAACGAGACTACACAAAATGTACTCTCTAAATTTATTACATTGTTTGCAACATATATGTTTGTTTTTAATACACTCACATAATTTTAGCTAAAAATTGACGATAAAATCCAAGGAAAAAATGTATATGCACTTAGCATATAAGATACATGATGTTTGAATACATACTTACAAATGTGATATATTAATGCTATAGCTAGTAAATTAATAATCACATGTAATTGAACATGGCCATGAAATTGAATAACCAATCTCTCTGAACATATTATTATCATACTTACCATTCAATTTGAAGTTCTAATTTTAAACTAAATCAAATCTTTCTTTTCTCAAGGGAAATATTTTCGATTGGTGGTAAAATACAACTTTTTGTAGTTCTAGGAATAAATTTTTTCCATATCACAAAAGCCACCTGTGAGCTTTGTCAACCTATAGCTCTGTCCATCCACTCAGAGAAAGAATCTGCAATGTGATGAGAAAGATCTCATCAGATCTGAAGCCTTGGAAGGCACAGATTGCCAAGGCCAGACCTAGTGGAAGCTTAAAAAGAGAATGCATAGGGGAGAATAATTGGGCTAACACCCCTTGCCTCTTTGGCTACTTAGAGCCTGCTTCCATTCAAAGCCTTTCTGGTATAAACCCAGAAAAGGAAGCCCAGTCTTTTAATATTCTAAACACAATCTAAGTCTGACTAAATAATCAGAATTAGAAAGGGCAATAAAAGCGTATTTGTTCATTCCTATATCATTAGGAAAGGTATCAAAACTTCAACAATTTTTGGATATGAAGGTTTAAGAGCTACCCTTATAACTCAATAAATCACATTATCAGAAAAAATTTCCCCAAATATCTATCTTTGGTTCCTATTCTAATTTTCAATAACATAGTAACCATTCATATTTTTAATAATTTTTCATTTTCTACTTTTTATTTTCTTTATATTTATTTGTGTGTATAGATCTAAAATGTAGAGAGGGAAAATGTAGAAATAACTAAAATCAAAGAAAAAATTCTCACATTATCTTTGTAAGATTTTAGAAAAAAAATATTCTAAAGTCTACTGGAAGCTCTGATTTTGTCATTCTGGGTTTCTTTATCATACCCAGTTTTAAAATCTTCATCATCAACAATATCAATAATAATATTAACACATATACATAGTTATATTTCAATAAACTTTCAAACATCATCAGTCCTTTAGGATTTACATATACCTGAAGTACCAGTATGCTTCAAATCCCTTTAAACATTAACAAACGCAACGGAGAAAAATATATTAATAATACTAATTAATTTGAAATTTCACTAATTAAACTCTTGTAGTGAAAAGTTAAGATGCTATTCTACACACCAACTCAAATATGATTTAAAGAGCTTCACAATGGGAAAAATATATTCTCAAAACGCTACGTAACCTGCTGGGCACAAGAAGAGAAGCTTTCTCAACATTCAGTGGAAACCTTAACCAATGAAATTGTACATTTACCACAGTTTATATTACAACATTTACACACAGTTTAATCATAAATTACATATCTTCAAGTTACACATTACAAAGTCTACATCTAATTTAATCAACAAGAAATACCGCCCCCCCACCACCCCTTCCCCAATTAAAACATCAATTGTCTCCTGGTTTAGTGTAATACTGAAACAAGACATTTTCTCGGTTTTGCTATGGAGGAAAATTAAGTTGGTGATGTTTCTGTAAACTGGTGAAATGTGCACGTAGAAGATCATGGCCAGTTAAGAGGACAAAAAAGAAAATAAAGAACAGTCAACAGAAGGAAACTAATGTTCCCTAGGAATACTACCGTATTCTTTGCTTATAAGGACATATTTTGTTTTCATATGAGGTTTTGCTGTTTTGTTTTGGTTTTTTTTTGTATGTTATTGGGGTATTTCTTATTTACCCCAAGAAGCAGTCATGAACCTCATTTCTCCCTCTGCACATCTCCTTAAATTTCTATACTGTAACATCATTGATGTAGATTTGTAATTACATTTCTTAAAAGTTCCTTCCTGACTCATCTTGTTATCAGTGGTTTTCTTCAGTAAGTTGAGCTAGAATGAGTAAAAACCCTTCGTCTTATAGGTTTAGTATGTAGTTTTATCTACTGTCATATTAATTAATTTTTTTTTACTGAACAACTTTTGGTATTAGCCTATGCAGCTGTCATATTAACAGTAAATCTTCCTGATATTCTCTAAAAAAATAGCATTTTACAGTCATAGCTGTAAATGAATCATACGTTAAATTCATCCACCTTTCTTGTGATTTTCTAGGCTGCTATACAAATTCCAGAAGATAAAAGACCCAATTAATAATGGAATACAGGCTTAAAATCGCAGAAACAATATGATTTCTGACGCATTTTACTCTAAATTACAAAATTAAATTTAAGGAAAAAGAGGCCCTTTTTAGCAAATAGTTGCCTAATTTGGGCACAGTTATTGCACTTCAGTGTCTCGAACTCTACTAAAGAGTAGAGAATAGGTTATGGGCATAAATATGTACAGTTTATATATATTATTTACTGAAAATGTATATACAAGTTCTATCAATAATACAGTCTTGAAAATAAAAGTAGAATACATAAAAAAGACAGAGAAAAATATAAGAGATATTTACACTCCCTATTGTGCATTTTGTACAAACACTAATAATAATAAACTGGAGACAAACAATAAATAACCAAAAAGACAAATGAAAATGTTACTATACTTATACTTTCTAATGTTATCTAAGAAAAAGTTTAAAGGTACTCTTGGAAAATTAGATATTTGCTAGTTTTCCATTTGTTACCTACTAGGTCTACAAACATCAGAATAGAAAATATCAGTAATATTGCACATTTTGGTAAAAACAAATTTTTAAAAAATTATAGTGCATCAGAAATAATATACATTAATATTAATATCTATCATAATAAGCCTTTCTGTACAAAGGGGTGTGAATTTTTCAATTTATTTTTTAATACACATTCTGAATTAAATAAATTGTAAAATTATTTTGTAATTTTTGACTAAGGGTCTAGCTCTAGAGTTTATTCAGGTATTGGTTTGTATTTACATACCTATTTACAAACCTAGTAATTTGGAATATTTGTTGAAATTGAATCTTAAGTTTTGATTATATATATCTTATTGAAAAATGTGAATTAACCATTGTAGCTTTATAAGGGATGTTCTTCCATAATGGGAGAATCACCCCTAGAAGGTCTGGCCTGTTGGCCTAGAGTGACGGTTTTCAAGGGAATGACTTTAATTGAATCATCACTAAGATGAAGTCTTTCAGACATAGTGTAAAACTGTGATCTTGTACTACCTTGCACTCCCTGATCAAGAGAAAGTAGTCCTTCAGTTTCGGCACCTTGCCCCCAACGTTGCTGCAAAACTGTTGGTGGCTGTGCAGGGCTATGATGGAGGGCAGCAGCCTGTGGCAGAAGAGGGCTGTGGTGGATTGCAGCAGCCTGTGCCAGGGGAGGGCTGTAACTGAGGGCTGAGGCCTGTGCTGGTGGGGGACTGTGGCGAAGACCAGTAGCCTGTGCTAGAGGAGGACTGTGGTGGAGAACAGAGCCTTGTGCTGGTGGAGGACTGTGGCACAGTGTGATAGCCTGGGTCACTGGAGGACTGTGGCAGAGAGCAATGGTCTGTGTCACTGGAGGGCTGCAGCAGTGAGCAGAGGCCTGTGTATGTGCAGGGCTGACATGGGTTAGAGAAGTTGGCATCCAGCAGGCATCAGAATGACCCAAGATAAGACATTCTTGAGTGCAGTTGTCAGAGGCCTCTTCTACAGTTGGCTGAACAGTTATTTCTGCAGCTGTTAGGGTGAGAAAGAAAGGATAAAATTTTTATTTCAAAGATATATTTTATTGACTACTTAAGACCAACATATTGTAACAGGAAGTTAAAAATCTCTATATAAACACATCAGAGACTTCTAATATTTTAATTTGGGACTTGGTTTGTTGAGAAATAATTCCTAGAGAAACAAAAATAACCAGAAGTGGGTGGATGGGGACTCCCTTTTATAATTAGGATGCTTTGGATTTTTCTCCCAAATGTAGATATTTTAATTGCGTTTGTGACTATAAATGGAAACTATGGTGGTCATTGATCCATACATAAGAGTCAGTTGAAATATGGCTCTTAACTAACACAAAGAAAGAACATGAGTAAAATGAATGGAAAAACCAGTCATAAACATATAATGAACTAACCAATTATAGCTAACCATTTAATTACAAATCTAATTAATTAATCTGAAAATAAATCTGAATATAAATTAGATTAATTTGGAAAAAGTTTATTAAACTCAAAGATATCTTTTAGTTTCAAGAATGAACTATAGCTATAATTATTTCAAGGATAATTGATTCATGTATTCCTCACTCTCTGAAATCATGACAAATCAGTTTAGCAACATAATAAACTATAAATATTAACTACTTAACATTAAACTATAATACTTTTGACATAGCAAAAAACATGGCGGAGTGATAGACGTCCTCAGATCTCTCCTTTGAAACGATAATAAGAACATATAAAACTGAACAAAAAATACCCAATCTGCACACCAGCACGTCTGAGCATGGGATCAGCACATAAGACCTACCACAGGTCAGAACCTCGGATGTCGGGTGGTAGACTGGAAAAAATAAAGAAGCTGCCTCTCTCAGCCAAGAGAGATCCTTGTAGGATGAGAGGGAGAAGGGAAGGTGTGGTGACATCCCTGATCAGCCCTGCCTGGAAGTGCCAGGACTTGGCGGCTGGCAACAGGGCCCAGTCATCAGGGCAGAGAGCAGAGAGGCGGAACTGGACAGCAGAGGAACGATAGTTGATTTCCAACGGCCCCGGTTCCAAAGCCAAGGCTGGGCTGCAGTCCCCAGCCTCAAACCCAAAGGGCCCTACCCCCATACCCTCCAAGATCCAGCCCCACGGAGCCCCAGGGGAATCTCGGTGACCACTGCCAAGACTGAGGCTACCTCTCCAAGTCTCTGGAGCTCCCTGCAGGAGGAGGGGAAGAGAAGAAGGAGCGTGCTGCAAGTTCCCTGAACAGTTCCCTGAACAGTAGAGCCTGGGAGGGTTATGGGCTCCCCATGGCTGGCTGGCTGCA
>NW_011889106.1:1113702-1123468 GCF_000151845.1 Pteropus vampyrus | reverse complement strand
AGAAGTCTAATTTATTAAGAATGTCCACCTTCTTAATTTGCTTGCTATCACTGTCTCTAATCAAGCATTAGCATTATCAAGTTATATCAGTAATTTTCTACTAGTCTTCATCCCTAAAAAAAAATAAAACAAAGCATGAAAAGAATTGAATTCAAATGATAATATTTGGAATAACAACATTAGAGAGTTCATGAAAACTTGAGTGATTAAGTGACAAATACAAAATTAAAAAAACAATTAAAATTCAAAAATTGAGGGATTTTGAAAATTTTATTATGCATAAAAAATTGTAGTTTTTTTATAATTTGATAGATTAGGAGATTAAACTGGAAATTAGTTGACACACAACCTTTTCAGTGGGAAAATAATACTTCACATAAAGTGCTTCTCAAAAATGTGGTGGAGTGATGCAATATTATTGTTCAAATAATATTTTACTATAAAATATAAGTAACTCACGACGTCTCTAGAAGTTCTCTCAGAAATTCACCTTGACAATAACCCAAAATATCTTTTGTATTTCCTCACTTAACTATAATTGATTCATGATGAATAAAATAACCACATAAATATGAATTAAATAGAGCCTTTGTCAATTTGGTAGCAAAGTTTTGATAATAAATAACCAGAAGCTTATTGATATTATTTGTCTTTAAAAATTTATCTTTTTTCCTTTAACTAATGGGCATTGCCATAGTTAGTAACATTTATAATTAAAAGAAAAAAAAAACTATTCATGAGCTTCGGCAAGATAAAATTATATATAGATCCAGATCTACCAAATAAAATTCTTATATACAGTTTGGTGTATAAAAAATTGTTCACAATATGTGTGTATGTGTGTACAATTTATAAAAGCTAAATATTTTTAATTTCAATAATTCAGGATACCCACGATAAAAATCTTAGTTTTAATTAAAACTATTTTTATAATAAATCTCGCTGTTGCATATCTAAGTACATAAAAATTCATCAACTAGTAATGAATCAACATTAAATAAATGCACAAAAACAAAAATGTAATTAATATTCTAAGAGTTTCTATTTAAATGAGTGCTGTTAAAAGATTCTTGTAAGTATATTTTCTTTAGTAGACTATACAGTCTCCCTTAATATTATTGACATCATTTAATTAGCTTAACAAACTATTTCCCAAAGAGATAGTATGAGATAAGCACAGATTAACTCAGTACAAGTTCAAAATAACATGCATTGTGAATTACTGGAGTTAAAATTAATAATACTTAAAACATTCTCTGAGGGCTTCCATAGCTCATTGATAACATTCAACTTTGAAGAAATAAATATTTTTTTCTATGGAAATATTTTATACTGGAAATTAGGCAGCCACAATATACCCTGTGGATATCACAGTAGTCTTCAATAGGGAGAATGTGATGTAGTCATTTTATCATGATGAAAGGCAATTTGAACTAAAGATACGATTTTAATGATAGCCAAAAATCTACCAATAAGCACATCAATCAAGTATACTGGGAAAATGGAATATACAGCAGGGTAATGAAAATACTTATTTGCAAAGAATATATTGCAGAGAAGACTGTACGGATATCTTTCTTTGGAAATCACTTACAAGAGAACTGTTAATATCTGCAATGTTGAGAAAGAGGGAGAAAAATGACAGCTTATCGAAACATATTTTTAATATAATGAAATGAAGAACACCGTTAGTGTATAATTCATCTGTTTTGTCTCAGAGAGAAAATGTGCTGTTATGAGGTTAAATAAATTCATTTAGACAATTTTTTCCTTCATTCTAAATGCTTACATTTATTTGACCTTTAAATTGCGTTTGAGAACCATCTATTAACTCACATTTATTTAATTGGCTGACATATAATACATATTTCAAGAAATAGAGAAGCAAATCCCAGTCTTTCAAAATTTAGATATTAAGTTCACAGTTGTGATTAAATGTGTTCTGGTGATGCTCCCTATCATTCTCTAACCTTTATCAATTTGAGAACAAATGCATATTTTATAGACATTTTCCTTAGCAGTATCCCAAAGCTCAATTGAGTGTTCATTATACAGAATTTTCCAGTCGAATTGTTCCATTTAATGTATTTGTTAATATCTGATAGCAAATTTCACATAATAGAGGTCTTATACGGGTCACCTGATTAGTGTTCAAAGCAGAACTCTCATGATAAAGAATAAGATATTGTAGTAAATTTACTTTGATCTTGCTTTCTCTTGCTTTTTCAATAGCTTCCCAGTTGTACCACTTGATTTTTAATGCTGTACTTTTAGAGGAATAACTGATACATTCATTTCAGTAAAAAAAAAAAAATACTGTCCTGAATAATTCATTATTTGGTCTTCTCAAGTCAATATGTTTTAAGGAAATGAGTTGTGTCATATTTTATTTCCAAATTCTGTGACATGTTATTCTGCATCATGACTGTAAAATATTTTTAAACATCCAAATATACTAAAAGCTAAAACGGAGTGCACATAAATGCCAAACTTTTAATTATTTTATCCTTTTTTTATTTTATATGGTTGAAATAGTGCATATAACCTTGATGAAGAGACAGTGACAATTTGGTGCAAAATATTATCATGCTAGGAGCATTGTGATGCAGAGTAGATTCCAAAAAGCCTTATTTGTATTTAGCTTTTGAAATCGAAAAGAAAAATATTAGCTTTTTTTTCCAGGGTACAGGGAGGCATTTTTTAATTATTCTTTGGAAGTTTGATTTATATTCTGAACTTAACATTTACTGAAGTCTAAAGGAGAAGAAGCCCATTGCTTTTGGTGACTTTTAACTTTTTTCAGTTAATAGAGAATTTATCAGACTTATAGATTCTCCTTTTTGGAGATGGAGAAAGTGCCTAGGCATAGACACTATGAAACACATGCAGAATTACTAATGACCAATTAATGTAGCAAATGCCATTCATTCAATAATCTTGGCCTATCTATGCTAATGAAGTAGGCTTGGTAATAACTATTGATATTTTATACAGCAGGAAACCCCTGCTTATTTAGATTGGGGAAACTGGGACACAGCTGCCTTGTACAGAACTCATTTGGAAGATTATTCACACTTCAGTTTTAACCCATTCTGCTCTTTTGAATATATCTTACAAGAAATAGACATTGTTCTTTCCATTTAAAATGAATAATGCTACCATTATAAACTTCTCTTTTTGTAAATTCTGGGAGTTTCTTGTAAGCATGTTAGGTTCTTCAAATAAAGAGTTGTTTTAAAATCCTGAATCATTAAAAATAAGTGATGTTCAGGTTTATTTATTAGCTAAGACTATTCCAGTTACATGTTAACATATGTTATTTCAGAAATTCATAAGTGACTACTAACATAAAATCATTCATAATATTATAGTGATTCTTTTGAGAAAATATTCATTTATAAATTTACTATCAGTTACTTATTCAAGAACTGTATTTGGCAAAAGCAAAAGTTAATATTAGTAAATAAAGAGGTATATAGTCAATTAATTGATATTTAAAATATAATTGATAATTTAAAAAATTATGCCATTTAAATATGCTTTTCAACACAATCTACAGTATCTGTATCTTTGACCTTGACATAAAGAATAGAAAGTACAAGGAAAAATATATCCAAAGGTCCTGAAAAAGTACCATTTCATGCTTATTAAAAAACAAACAAATACTAAGTCTAACATATATTATACTATTAAACATTGATAAAAGATGTACATGGAATGAAAAATCAGATATCTAAATTACTTTGGATGTTTAATTTTATTTATATAAATTTTATTTTATACTGAAAATATATAAAACTTAAACGACAGAGAAAGTGTGAGCTATTATTGTCATCATTGCTAACAATTTATGATCTGGAGAAGAGAAAGAATTTCTTCCTCTAATGATACTATTTGAATAAGGCAGTGATAAGAGTAAGGATGAAGGGCAAAGTCACCAAATATTCTCACTGCTGGGATTACCTCTAGATTATCCTGGACTATTATTTGAAAATATTAAAGTATATAATGAAACAAATGTGAAAAATTTTATTCTAAAGTAACAGAATAAATTGATCCAAATGTGAGAGAAGTCACAAAAACTTTCCCTAGTGGAAATATCCTTACTCCTGTTACAGTGTCTATGAACTATTTTCCATAATATACATGTGTAGAAATTAACCATTTGGTATTATTACATATTATTCAAATGCAATGTTTAATAAATTCTGATTTACTTCAGACAATCGTTATACATGTGAGTATTTATTTAGTATTTTGAATTTTAATTAGTCAAACTCATATTCATGATGTTAATATGCCGATTGCCTTTAAGCAGGAGAGAAAAAAATTGTTGAAGCAGATAATGCCTGGCATTCGTTTCTCTAGTTATGCTTGTATTGATTTACATGTATTTGAGAGGAAGGTCATTGAAAAAATTACATTTAATTTTATACTAGCAATGTAAGTACATTTTAATTGGTCAAGAAATAAAGCTAATTGCTCCTTTTATTAATAAGATATGATGATTGTCCTGTAAATGTCACATGAATATTTTTTCTTCATTTTTTTTTTTCAGAAATGGTAATTGGTGTTCCAGATGTATTGGTATAATTATATATCCAAAATACTATGAAGTTTCGTAATGAGGAGGTATTAGAATGTTTGTACATATGTCAGATGGACGAGCAATAAATCAAACTGTCTAATAAACTATAACTTTGACGGTTGCACTACAGACAATTTGTATTTGAAATACTCTGTACAAGATTTCTAATACAAGTGTATGTACCATAAAAACATAGAGAATTATGGAGCATGGTCTTCATTTAAACAATACTTTTTCTTTACAGCAAACTAATTTGAATTATTAATACAGATAAACAAATTCAAATAATGTAAAGGACTAATCACATGTTACTTACAAAATGACTGAAGAGAAGGAAAAATGAGATTTTTAAAAATACATTTGAAAAGTTTTAGTCTAAAACATGGCACAGTGAGAGACATCCTCAGATCTCTCCCCTTGAAACAACAATAATTTGAACATCTAAAACTCAACAAAAAACACCCAAACTGCACACCAGAACGTCTGAGCGTGGTATCTGTGCATAAGAGCTACCACAGGTCAAAACCCTGAATGTTGGGCAACGGACTGGGAAAAATAAAGAAGCTGCCTCTCGTAGCCACCAGAGCTCCCTGCAGGAGTAGGGGGAGGGGAGAAGATGCAGCAACTTCCTTGAACAGCCCCGCATGGAAGTGCTGTGAGTTCCATGCAGTCGGCGGCAGGGCCCAGTCATCAGAGCAGAAAGCAGAAAAGCGGGATGGGACCACAGAGAAACAACTGTTGATTGTTGCCAATCCTGTTGCAAAAACAAAGCTGAGCTGCAACCCCCAACTCACAACCCAGAGGGTCTCTCGTCCCATACACTCTGAGATCGATCGCCATGGAGTCCCAGGGGAATCTGAGGAAACACTGCGGAGACTGTTGCTGACACTGACAGAGACATAAACTAAGGTTAGCGAGCATGATTAAACACCTACGAGAAAATAAAAGAGGCATTATTTAGGCTTTATATAAAGCAGGGATCCAAGAGACTTAGATGCCACCTACTGGAAAACAAAAGAAAAGTGTCTTCTTTGAAGCAGGCTAAAGAGAGACATTTATATAATAAATCTTTCTGTAAAAAAAGCAGAACACACTTCCATTAATGCCTAGACAAAGAAATAGTCCATTAAACACCACGAACAACCAAGGTGGAAATTTTCCAGAAAATAAGCTGACAGACATACAAATATGAGACTTAAATGACAGAGAAGTCAAGATGGTACTTCTGAAAAAACTCAATAAGTTTCAAAATGAATCATAACAACAATTTCAGAAATTGCAAAAACAACTAGATGAGTAGAGCAAGGAGATCGAAACCCTCAAAAAGAACCAAATAGAACTTCTGGAGATAAACACACACACACACACACACACACATACACACACACACACACACACACACAACACACACACACACACACACAAACACACACTGAAAGAGTTGAAAAATGAAATAGCAAGCTGGAAAGTAGAGTCAACCAAATGGAGGAAAGGATCAGTGATATCAATGACAGAAATCAAGAAATCAATCAGAACAAAAAAGAGAGAAATCGAAGAATGAAAAATAATGAAAGAGAAATACAAGAATTAACTGATACCATCAGAAGAAACATAAGAATAGTGGGCATTTCAGAAAATGAGGGATAGGAATGGGAACTAGAAAGCATTTTCAGACAAAATAGTGGACGAGAATTTCCCAAATCTAAGGAATGAGCTGGAATTTGGAATTCAAGAAGTAAACAGAACACCCAAATATCTCAACCCAAAAAGATCTTCACCAAGACAGGTTGCATTACAATTATCAAAAATGAAAGACAAAGACAAAATTCTCAGGGCAGTCAGGGAGAAGAAAATGACAACTTATAAAGGAAAACACATTAGATTATCCTCGAACTTCTCAGTGCAGACCTTACAAGCCAAAAAGGATTGGAATCAAATATTTAAACTATTAAGAGAAAGGAACTACCAGCCTAGAAGAATGTATCCAGCTAAGCTCACCTTTAGATATGAAGGAGGAATGAAGACCTTTCCAAACATACATTAATAGAGGTAATTCTCCACTACAAGGCTGGCATTACAGAAAATAATAAAAGGGGTCAGCTCACCTAAAATAAAATGACAAAAAAAAATACATAATTAGGAGTAAAGTGACTATCAGGCAAATAGAAGCAGAGGAGTGCAATCATTACTAAGAATAAGGCATTATAAGCTTAAATAATAAGAAGAGAATTGCTATAGCAAAATAGTAAAGAATGTTCAGCATGCATAGGAAAAAATTGAGATAACAATGAGTGAAGAGGGGACGATTCAAAGATCCAAATTCCCAAAGGAGAATGGACATAAAGCATGCGCAAAAGAAAACGGAAGCAAATATATATACATGTCTTTTTCATATTTATAATGGTAACCACACACCAAACACTCAGAACTGAAGTATATAACATAAAACAAGAAGAATGAGAGGCAAAACCCACAAAAGCCAACCAAAATAAAGAAAACAGAAACACAAGGACAAGGAAGCAATGGAAACACAAAGTTACCAGAAAGCAAAAGATAAAATGGCTATAAGAAGACCTCATATTTCAATATTCAACCTCAATGTAAATGGACTGAACTCACCAATAAAAAGGCACAGAGTTGCAGAATGAGTCAAAAAACAAATCCCAACCATATGCTGCCTTCAGGAGACATATCTCAGCTCCAAAGACAAATGTAGACTCAAAGTGTAAGGGTGGAAAATAACATTTCAAGCAAATGGCATTCAGAGAAAAGCAGGAGTAGCGGTACTAATAGATTTCAAAATAAAAAAGGTAAAGAAAGGTACTGATGGATACTTCATAATGATAAAGGGAATCATGCACCAAGAAGACATAACAATTATTAATATCTATGCTCCCAATCAGAAAGCCCCAAAATATATAAAGCAATTATTAACAGAACTAAAGGGAGAAACAGACCAAAACACTATCGTAGCAGGGGACCTAAATACCCCACTGTCAGATATGAACAGATCATCCAAACAGAAAATCGATAAGAAAATAACATCCTTAAATGATACATTAGACCAACTGGACATAATTAACATTTACAGAGCCTTTCATCCCAAACTGCTGCTTATACACTCTTCTGTAGTGCACATGGAACATTCTCTAGAATCGACCACATACTGGGACACAGAGACAGTCTCAACAAATATAAGAGTACTGAAATCATAACAAACACATTCTCTGATCATAATGCTTTCAAACTATAGATCAACTACAAAAAGAAATCAGGAAGAAGCACAAATACATGGAGATTAAACAACATGCTACTGAAGAATAACTGGGTCAGAGAAGAAATAAAAACAGAGATCAAGAGATACATAAAAGCAAATGATAATGACAGTACAACACATCATAACTTTTGGGATACAACAAAAGCGGTCATAAGAGCAAAGTGCATATCATTACAGGCCTATCTCCAAAAACAAGAATGAGCCCAAATAAACGACCTAATGCTTCATCATTAAAAAAAAACTATAAAAGGAAGAAAAAATGAAGTCTAAAGTTAGCAACAGGAAAGAAATCATCAAAATTATAGCAAAAAAAATGAAATTGAAAACAAAAGAAAATAAAAACAATAGAAAAATAAATATAACAAAGAGCCGGTTCTTTGAGAAGGTTAATAGAATTGACAAACCCCTGCCTAAATTCACTAAAGAAAAAAGAGAAAGGACACAAATAAACAAAATCAGGGATGAAAGAGGGGAAATTATGACTGACATCGCAGAAATACAAAGGATCATACAAGAATACTATGAGAAAGTATATAATACCAAATTTAATAACCTAGAAGAAATAGACCTGTACTTAGAAACATATAACCTTCCTAGACTTAATCAAGAAGATCTAGAAAATCTAAATAGACCAATATGCAGTATGGAAACTGAAACGATCATCAAAAACCTACCAAAAAATAAAAGTCCAGTACTGGATGGATTCAATGGTGAATTCTACCAAACATTCAAAGAAGATTTAATACCTATTCTCCTCAAACTCTTCCAAAAAATTGAAGAGGAAGCATACTTCCCAACTCAATTTATAAGGCCAATATTACTCTGATACAAAAACCTATAAAGATAACACACACACACACACAAACTACAGACCAATATCTCTCATGAACAAAGATGCAAAATTCCTAAATAAGATACTAGCGAACTGAATACAGCAACATATTAAAAAAGATTATACGCTACGATCAAGTGGGCTTCATCCCAGAGGCACAGGGATGGTTCGACATACACAAATTGATTAATGTGATATACCACATAAACAAATTCAAAAATAAGAATCATATGATCACATCGACAGATGCAGAAATAGCCTTTGACAAGATACAGCATCCATTTATGATCAAAATACTTAACAAAATCGGTATAGAAGGAAAGTACCTTAACATAATAAAGGCCATATAAGACAAATTCTCAACCAACATTATACTTAAGGGTGAAAAACTAAAAACCATCCCTCTAAGATTAGGAACGAGGCAAGGCTGTCCACTATCGTTACTGTTATTCAATATAATATTGGAGGTCCTAGCAAGTACAATCAGACAAGAGAAAGATATAAAAGGCATCCAAATGGAAAACGAAGAAGCCAAAGTGTTACTATTTGCAGATGGCATGATTCTCTATATAGAAAATCCTACAGACTCCACAAAAACACTACTGGAAACAATAAGCAAATAAGGTAAAGTTTCTAGATACAAAACCAACATTCTAAAATCCATAGTTACTATAATCTAATAATGAAGTGTCAGAAAAAAGTGGAAAAATAATTTTTTTTGCAATGACAACAAAATAATAAAATAGGAATAAATTTAATGAAACATCTGAAAGACCTATATAATGAAAACTACAAGACTCTATTAAAAGAAATCGAAGAAGATACAAAGAAATGGAAAGATATTCCGTGTTCTTGGATTGGAAGAATCAACATAGTTAAAATGACCATATTTCCTAAAGCAGTATACAGATTTAATGCAATCCCCATCAAAATCCCATCAGCATTTTTTTAAAAAAATAGAACAAAAATTTATCAGATTTGTATGGAAGCAGAAAATATCTCAAATTGCCAAAGCCATCCTGAGGGGGGGGGGAATGAGGCTAGAGGCATCACTCTGCCTGACTTCAAA
>NW_011889106.1:1075160-1113652 GCF_000151845.1 Pteropus vampyrus | reverse complement strand
ATCACTCTGCCTGACTTCAAACTATACTGCAAAGTGACAGTAATCAAAACAGCATGGTATTGGTAGCAAAAGAGACACATAGACCAGTGGAAAAGAATGAAGAATCCAGAGTAAACCCATATTTAAATGGGCAAATATTTTTTTGAGAAAAAATCCAAAAACGTACAGTGGTGAATGGAAAGCCTCTTCAATAAATGGTCCTGGGAAAACTGGAAAGCAGCCTGCAAAAAAATAAAACTAGTCTATTGTCTATCACCACACACCAAAATTAACTCAAAATGGATTAAGAACCTGAATATAAGACCTGAAACAATAAAATGCATAGAAGAAAACATAGGAACTATACTCAAGGACCTTGGTCTTAAAGAAGATTTTATGAATTTGACCTCAAAGGCAAGGGGAGTAAAAGCTAAAATAAATGAATGGGACTACATCCAACTAAAAAGCTTCTGCTCAGCAAAATAAATCATGAACAAGTTAAAGAGACAACCATCCGAATAAGAAAATATATTTTCAAGCTCCGCCTCTGATAAGGGCCTAATATCCAAAATATGCAAAGAACTCATACGACTCAATAACAACAAAAAAACATAAGATCCAATCAAAAAATGGGCAGAAGACCTAAACAGACACTTCTCCCTAGAGGACATACAAATGGTCAACAAATATATGAAAAGGTGTTCAGCATCACTAGCTATTAGCTAAATGCAATTCAAAACCACAATGAGATACCATCTCATACCCGTTAGAATAGTTATTATCAACAGGACAAATAATATTAAATGCTGAAGAGAATGCGTAGAAAAAGGAACCCTCATACACTGCTGGTGGGACTGCAAATTGGTACAGCCACTATGGAAAACAATATGGAAGTTCCTCAAAAAACTAAGAATTCATCTACTATATGATTCAGCAATCCCTCTACTGGGTATTTATCCCAAACACTTGAAAACTCATATCCATAAAGATATTTGCACACAGATGTTTATAGTAGCATTATTCACAGTGGCCAGGACATGGTAGCAACCGAAGTATCCTATGATGGATGATTGGCTAAAGAAGTAGTGGTACATTTATATAACGGAATATTACTCAGCCATAAGAAGAGATGAAATACTGCCATTTGCAACAACATGAATGGACCTTGAAAGATTCAAACTAAGCAAAATAAGCCTGACAGAGAAAGATGAAAATCACATGATATCACTTATATGTGGCATATAAACCTAAAAGCAACAAATGAACAGAACAAACTCATGGACATGAACAATGAACTAGTCGTTACTATAGGTTAGGGCATGGCGGAGGCGTGGGGAGGTAAATGGTGTAAAGGATGTCAGATATAGGGGGTAGGTTTAGTGTGATGTGAACAAAGGGGATTAAATATATGGTACCTAAACTAAACTGGACTTTGGGTAGTAAACACAATAGAATATACAGATGTCAAATTACAATGTATACTTGAAAATTATATAATTGTATTAATCAATATTACCCCCAATAAATTTAATAAAAAATAAAAAATAAAATAAAAGTAAATTTATATATATATATATATATATATATATATATGTTTTATATATATATATGTTTGATCCAAACATCTACATGTAATTTTTGAATGACAGCCAATTTAACTATTCTATTTAAGAGTAAGATAATAAATAAGGTATGAGTTGCATTAACCAAGTAAAAAATCTCGCATGTGTGTGTGTGTACACATGCATGTGTGTGAAAATAGGAAGGCTGTGATTTTAGTGGGCATGATTGAGAGAGTGCAACATCCACAGAGGATTGGGCATGGTAGAAATAAGGGAAGGAAAGATTAGAAATAGGTACAGGGACATTTGCTGTGAGCTAGTGTGAATAGTCCTGTGGACAGTTAACTGGTGGGACCTTAAGAGAAGAGAAAGTCCCAGAGGCAATTCTCTTTCTCAACTGAGGAAATGAACCAAAATGATTCTGATAAATGAATACAGAAATAGACAAAACACATGAATTGTTTATAGGCTGGAACATTATGATAGGGTATAAGAACATTCTGTGAATTAAGCAAAAAACTTATTTCAATACATCTTTCCCCTGTGATTGTCCTTCCTCACTATTAACATGTATCCTTGTACCCAAATATGTATTTTATTGTACATATATACATACACAAAAACGCAATTCAGTACATACACATGCAATTTCTTTTAATAAGAAAGGGAGAAAGGATTAATCTCACATTCTTATTCTCTGTTAACTCAGTTTTCCTAGTGACTTTCACTCTTACCAGCACAAGCAAAGGTGCTGTTTACTACATTACTGGGGTGAATTACATACACATATTCCTTAATGTAAAATAGTGAATTTCTGGTATACTCCTTATTTCCTAATATATATCTCACTTTTTATATATTGTTAGAGTTGATTTGCTAATATATCTAAAGAACTTTTGTGTCTATATTCATAAAAAATATGATCTGTAGTTTTTTATCCTTTATTTTTTTCTTTTATAATATTTTTCCGGTTTTTGGTATCAGAATAATGCTGGTCCCTTAAGTGAGTTGTAAAGCATTCCTTCTTTTTATATTCTCTGAAAAAAAATTGTGCAGAATTGTTACCCTTTTTCCTTAAACATCTGCTAAAATTCATCTTTTTTTTTCTTTTTTTTTTTTAACAATGCCTACAGCATCCAGTCTTCCTGGGTGGTCTCCTATCCAAGTACTAACCAGGCCCGACCCTGCTTAGCTTCCGAGATCAGATGCGATTGGGTGTGCTCAGGGTGGCATGGTCATAGACTTAAAATTCACCTTCGATACCATCTGGCCCTATGATTGTTTTTTTGTTTTGTTTTGTTTTGTTTTGTTTCCTATGGGAAGATTTTTAACAAACATGTAAATTTTTAAAATAAACCTAGAACTATTCAAATTATGGATTTTCTTCTTGAGAGAGCTTTGGTAGCTTGTGTCTTTCAAGGAATTTGTCTATGTCTTTTAAGTTTTCCAATTTGTTGGGAAAAAAGTTATTCATAATTATTCTTATAATATTGTACTATCTATAGGATCTGTAGAGATGGTTACTCTTTTGTTCCTGATATTGACAATTTTGTCCCCTATTTTTTCCTTGATCAGTTTAGCTATGGATATATTGAATTTATTAAAGTTTTTAAGAGAGAAACATTTGACTTATTCATAATCTTGACTGTTTATTATTGTGTTGTTATGATTTATCTTTATAATTTTCTTTTATTTGCTTTGGATTTATTTTGCACTTATTTTTCTAGCTTCAAGGCAGTATTTTGGGCCATTAATTTTAGACTTGTCTTCTTTCCTAATATAAGCATTTAGAGCTATAAATTTTCCTCTGAATGCAGCTTTAGTTAGTTGCATCTCTTTAATTTTTTTATTCGGTTGAATTTTATGCTTTAACAACCTCTTAACTCAACATACATAAAATTCAGACTTATGAAAGCAAACATGTATTGAATACAAGAAATATTCCAAGTACAATTCTAGTTTATATGTTACAGCAGATTCTAAGACACTGTAAAGCAGAATTGTTTCATCACCTTTGAGCTGAAAACTCTGTGAATGGTGATCCTTTAACAAAGATGATCTATAGGAAACCAAACTGCAATATCCAAATGTTCATCATCAAATGATCAAGATGAGATAAAATAGAAAACAAACAAAACACTGTAATGTTAAACTAACTTATATTCTCAAAATTGCAATAACACTATTTTTTTTCTTATAGAGTTACCCAGAAAATTATTGTTTAGAGACACTGCCTGTATTCAACCTAATAAATAAATAAAGCTGATAGCATTAAAGCATTCTTATTTTAAATTGTTTAAATTTTTATTACATGGCTTAATGTAAATATTATGTATATGTATATACCATAAGTAGATACTTTCAAATGTATCCTGTTTAGTAAAACTCTCAAAATGATCTTGTCATATCTTCTTTGCTCTACTTTAAATATATATATATTTTTATATTTTATTTTTATTTTTCAGTTATAGTTCAATATTTTATTTTTTAGTATATATTTTATTTTTCAGTTATAGTTGATGTTCAATATTAAATTTGCTTCAGGTATATAACATAGTGATTACACATCTGTATAACTCTTAAAGTGATCACCCCAGTAAAACTAGTGTCTCTCTGACACCATACATGGTTATTACCATATTATTGACTATATTCCTTGTGCTATAATTTCCATCTCCATGACTATTTTGTAAATACCAATTTGTACTTCTTAATCCTTTCCCCCTTTTTCACCAACTTCCCAACTCCCTTCCCATTTGGTAACCTTCAAAATTTTCTCTGTATCTATAAGTTTGTTTCAGTTTTCTTGTTTGTTTATGTTGTTCTTTAGATTCCACACAGACGTGCAATTATATGACATTTGTCTTCCTCTATCTGACTTATTTCTCTCAGCACACTACTCTCTAGGTTCATCATAAAATATCCTTATTCATCCTTTTACTTTTTTCATTTTATTTTATTTTTTTAAATTGAAGTGAGTGTCTTGTAGGCAGCATATGTAAGGATCTTGTTTTCTTATCCATTCAGTCACCCTATCTTTTGATTGGAGCACTTAATTCTTTTTCATTTGAAGTATTTGTTGATAGATATGTACTTATTGCCATTTTTATTTAGATTTTAATACACATTTTTTTTTTTTTTCTTAAAGAAGTCCCTCCAACATTTCCTGTAATATTGGCTTGGTAGTGATGAACTCCTTCAGCTTTTTCTTGTCTGGGAAGCTTTTTATCTGTCCTTCAATTCTAAATTATAGCTGGGTAAAATAATCTTGGTTGTAGGTTCTGGGTTTTCATCACTTTGAATATTTTGTGCCAAGCACTTTTGGTCTGTTAAATTTCTTTTGAGAAATTTATTGACAGTCTTATGGGAGCTCCCTTGTAGGTAACTAGTTGCTTTTCTCCTGCTACTTTTAAGATTCTCTTTTTGTCTTTAACCTTTGGCATTTTACTTATGATGTGTCTTGATGTGGGCCTCTTTGGGTTCATCTTGTTTGGGACTCTCTAAACTTCCTGAGGCTGTATGTCTATTTCTTTCACAAGATTAGGGAAGTATTCTGTAATTATTTTTTCAAAAAGGATTTCTATCCCTTGCTCTCTCTCTTCTGGTACCACTATGATGTGAATGTTTTTATGCTTGACATTGTCCCAGAGGCTTCTTAAACTATCTTCATTTTTTTGGATCCTTTGGGTGTCCTCTGCTACCCCATCCTCTTTGTTGCTGATTCAATCCTTTGTTTCATCCATTCTGTTGATTCCTTTTAATGTACTCTTAGTCTCAGATATTGTATTCTTCATTTATGACTGACTCCTTTTATGTTTGCCATCTCCATTTTTAAGTTTTCTATAGCTTTGCTAAAGTTTTCACTGAGTTCATCTACTCTTCCCCTAACTTCCCTGAGTATTCTTATAACCAATGTTTTGAAATCTGCATCTGGAATGTAGTTTGTCTCCATTTTGGTAAATTATTTTTCAAGTTCTATGTTCTGTTCTTTCATGTGGGACATGAGTCTTTGTCTCCCCATTTTGGTTCCTTCCCTGTGTCTGTTTCTATGTATTAGGCAGAGCTCCTAAGCCTTCTGGGCTTAGTAGAGTGGCTTTATGTAGTAGATGTGTTTTGGGGCCTACTGGCACAGTCCTGGGAGAGATACAGCTGCAAGCCAAGTTCAGCTGCAGCCTGTGCACCTCCGGAGCCACCCACTAAGAGTCACCAAGCAATCCAAATATAGCTGCCACCCATGTTGGGCTTATATGTGACTTGAGAGGCCAAGTCACAAACCGAGGCCAGCTGTAACTAGTGCAGGGCTTGGAGCTACTCAGCAAGAGGTATTGGGCATGCCGAGGCCATATGCTTCTTCTTTGTTTTTTGTTTGTTTGTTTGTTTGTTTTTTTAGTCCTTAAGAGATTTTATAAAAGTTCGCAACAGGAGCCAAGATAGTCCATTTATATGGACTAAATCACTGGAAGTGGGTTGGATGGACCTATAACTTGGGAGAGGCAGAATCTCAGGAATGCCCTGGGAATAGCAACCTTTGTTATCCAGGTTGATGGTGACTCAGATACTGTGGTGCTTGTGTCTGCAGGTTGGGAGGAGGAAGGGCTCAACAAAGGAACAGTGGCTTCTGTCTGCACTTCTGCTGGGAAAAAGCCACCCTTCCAACTCTCACCCCGAAACCCGACAACTCAGCGCCTCCCTGTATGTCCCTGGCACCCCTTGATCAGCTGTCCTAGAGCTGGAGCTCAGAGCAAGCTAATCCGTTAGGGAATAAAGCCTGGTGTGGGCACTTTAAGAGGAATGGTTTCCAATTCCAGCAGCCCTCTGTCTCACTCAGCCGCAACCTCTGTTGGTTTTTGCAGCCAGAGGTTGTGGAGACTTCTCTTCCTGGCACTGGAACCCTGGGCTGAGAAGCCCAGTGTGCAGCCAGGACTCCCCACTCTTCAGGTGGGGGAGGCGACTCTGCTGCCACAATAGCCCTCCTGATCCTCAATTGCCACATGTGGTTGTGGGACCGCTCCTACCATTTTGAAGTCAGCTGTCATTTTTGTTCCTAGTTGTAGGGCTTCTGTTCGACCAGACCTTAGGTGACTCTGCATTCTGGTTGCTCTGCAGTTTTGTTATAATTTTGATGTGACTGCCATCTTGAGAGTCTCTCTCATAAATTTTGATATAGCATATTTTTATTACAATTCAGTTTGAAATATTTTCTAACTTATTTTTAATTTATTTTTATCTCATTGAAGTATGTTGTTTAATTTCCAAATATTGTGATTTTCCTAGATATTGTATTGTTATTTATAATTCAATTCTATTAAAGTCAATAAACATTCTGTGTGCTTTCATTCTCTAAATTTATTAGGATTTGTTTGATTTAGCAAATGGTCTACCTTAGTTAATGTACTATGTGCATTTGGAAAAAAAAAATGTGTATCCTGCAGTTTTAGAATGTAATGTTCTGTATGTATCAAGTAGGTCAATATGATTGATCGTATTGTTTGGATCTTTTATTTCTTACTGATTATTTGTCTACTTGTATCAGTTGCAAAGAGGATGGTGTTAAAAATATTCTACTATTTATGGGACTGTCTATTTGTCATTTTAATTCTGTTGTTTTTGCTTCATATATTTTGAAGCAATTAAGTACATACACATATATGATTAATATATCTTCCTAATATATTAACACTTTTATAATTATGAAATAGTTTTATTTATCTTTGGTAACGTTTTCTGTCTTGAAAATTATTTTTCTAATATTAATATAGCCACTCTGGTCTCCTTATATTTACTGTTAAATAATATCTCTTTCCCATCCATTTATATTTAAAGTCTCTGTATCTGTATTTAAAGTGCATCTCTTCTAGACCTCATAAAGATAGATCTTGCTTTCTGCCTTTATTTGGAGTGTTCACTTTATTAACATTTAATGTAACTGTTGGTATGATTGGTTTTCCATTTCATTATTAATTTTCTGTTTGTACTCTATTTTTTTAACATCTGTTCCCCTTTTTCTGCCTTTTTTTCTGATTATTTGAATTTTTTACATTTCCAGTTTAATTTATTTATTGGCGTTTTAGCTGTATGTGTTTTCATGTCTTTAGTAATTGCTCTAAGAATTGGAATATATATTCTTAAATTTTCACGATCTACTTAAAGGAAAAAATATTCTGACACTCATTAAAATTATAAGAAAAACTTTAGTCAGAAATATTGCCATAGGTGTTAAGACAATCTCAACAGAGAGATTGAGTTCAACTCTTAATATAGTAATGACAGCTGCTGGGAGTTTATAGTCAAAAAGCAGAGTGAGGAGAAGATGGGTAGGTAGATGGAAAATTACTAAAAGGAGACAACATAGGTAGGAAGAGTGTTGCTAAAACAACTCAGTAAGATTCTTACTGAAGCAGACTAGGGTGATTAATTATTGAGGGTATGAGGTTCTTTCTAAACTGAAATCAGCAGAATTCTTGCTAAAACTTAACTTGACAGGTGAGACACAGTTCCCAAGGATGAGGCCTAATCAAAGAGAGGACTGACCGGAGCCTGTCTAAAGTTTGGTCGAAGAGAGAGTCTGTCAGTACCAACGCACATAAAAAGTACTAACTTACTCTCATTACTACGACATATTATTTGGAAAACAGGTCCAAAATATAAGGTATTAAGCAAGAATTTGTAAGCTTTTTCACATAACAATGTTTTTCAACTATCTACTTTGTCATTCTTCTATAGATTTCTCTGGAAGAGATTTAAAGCATATTATTCTTTTATTAAAAAATGAAAATTAATATTGAGAAGGAAGAAAAGCATTTGATGAAAACTGTTCTGATAATTAGGTTAAGAAAATCTGCTGGTTTTCACAGTCAGATTAATTATATTTATAATTTAAATAGAAGATTTTAAATGTCTATTTTCTCTTTATCACTTTTCTAGGCAGATTAAGCAATGATTAATTAATAATAATCATGATATTAAATCCTGCAAACATGTTACAAGAAAAAGTTATAATGTTTTGTAGTTAATACAAATATAACAGTTAACAGAGAGTATTCCAAAATCATGTTTTTATATTCAAACTAAAGTATTTTAAGTGTGCTTAGCTAAGGTTGCTAGATTTGACTAATAAAAGTATGGGATTACCAGTTAAATTTAAATTATATATAAACCACAACTAATTTTTCAGTGTAAGTATGCTTTATTCAATATTTGGATCTACTTATACTAAAAAAAAAAAAATTGCTGTTGCTCTAAACTCCAAATTTATCTGGACAGCTTGTATATCTGGCAGCCCTATTCTTGATATGATGATGCTCCAATATATCCATGAATTTTCTGTAAGTGCACAATAAACAGAAATAACATCAAGGATAATTTATTTACTTTCAATTATATGCTAAAAAATAACTTATATACATAGTAGGCAAATATTTTAATGAATAAATTCAAGACATATTTTTTTATACATGTCCTAACATTATAAGCTACATACTTGGGGGAAAGAAGAACTATCTTTTTAATACTGAACTCTTTGATTTAAACTCTCAGCTCCTGACTTTTTTTTTTTAACTTATTAAATTGGACCATTCCCCTTTCCTATACTCAGAAAAAATCTTTGCACTTTCCCGGGAATATATTATATTATTTTAGCAAAGACATATTGAGTAATTAATAGTTATTTGGTTCTAATTTTTCTGATATTTATGGAGGCTAGACCATATAGATAAATTTTAGTAAATCTGTTGATTTTCATTTTGTGGTCCAATCTATTCAGCTCATGTCTAAAAAGAAGATATTCAAGGACGTGCATTCGCTTATTCTAGTCATCTTAATATTAACTAATATTTGTTTAATTTATTTATGAATACTACTATACTAATTCAAAGTTAATAAGAGAGAAGACTTTAGGTCTTTCTGAGGGTAGTCGTGGATTTATACTGAGATATTCACCCTTTCTTGCTTGGTCCTGCCTGTGAGCAAGGATCCACATTTGCAAGAAAGACAAACCTACTTTTGATTTTTTATCATATGAACTGGAGGAAGATTTTTGAGCTGCTGTACAATAAAAAAATGTGTTTTATACACAAGTGATAGTATATAACTATATTATTTATTTTTACCATAGCTGTTAAAAATAAAACTGCATCAAGTCTATGGCCATGCCACCCTGATCACGCCCAATCTCATCTGATCTCAGAAGCTAACCAGGGTTGGGCTTGGTTAGTACTTGGATGGGAGACCATCTAGGAATATCAGATGCTATAGGTTTTAAATCAACCAATCAATCAATAAAACTGCATCTAAACAAGTCAATAAATATGAAGCAGGTCTTTATTTTTATATTTATCCTTAAAGTGTTTCGATTTCAACCAAAAAAAAATTATTCCCAAGATTTGGATTAGCTTTCAATTTCATAGAACAATCATTACATAATTGAAACTTGCAGATTTTTGAATTAGACATTTCATGACATTGCATGGTTTCATAACTTGTAAAATGAAACTTACTATTAAAACGACTTAATTTTTTTATAAAATCAATTTAAGGCATAGTCAATATACTATTATAATACTCTTTTTAAAATATGCTTTATAACAATAATTACACATTTAAAAGTTTATTATAGCTCTGTAGTGATGCATGCTGTCGACTTAGGTAAAAAATATACATTTTCAAAACTTAAATTGATTTGATAATATTACACATCTAGGAACAATACAATGCAAGCAGTTTTCAACACTCAACTACTGTGTTTATTCTCAACTAGTCTCACCAATTATTTACGATATTGTAATTTTAGTAAAATATAAAATTGAAATCTATTTCATGTCCCTTAACTGAATGCATTTTGTATACCATATAATTTAGAAATTTTATTAGATTCCATTATTCATGTTCTAGAGAATACTAACACAAAAATATGAAACATGTATATTAGCATTTATAACACCAGTGCCTCAGATTCACACCATTCAAAATAATGATGGAATAGCTATCATACACATACATTTACATACATGCAAAAGTACATGCATAATTAATTTGTATTTTGTAGTTAATATCTGTCATGGGCTTTTAACACTTTGTTTTATATATTACCAAATAAAATAATTATTTCCTTTCATCGGAAAACATTGTTTTTTACAGAAAATTTAAATCTTTCTCATTTAAATTAAATGTAGATATAGGTAGGTATGGATATTTTAAAATTTATAGTAATGTCTTGTACAATAAAAAGGGTAAAAAGCAATGTTATCTTTTACTATTATGTGGCTGCACCAGAAAGTATAAACATAAAATGAAACATTCTTTGAAGCAACAATTTAGTATTTTAAATTAAAGGAAAATACCTAGTTAAACTGACGAATATAAATAATATGAGCATTACAATTTTCACATCAATCTCAGGTAAAAAATGTTTTGAATTATAGCCATTTTAATTCTATTTGAAAAAGAAAATTATTTGAAATGTGTAATAATTTAAAATAGCATGATCCAGATTTCACTGTGACCTTATCAAATCTAACAGTCTAAAACTGTGTTTCTGAGCAATGTATATCATCCAGCATTTCTACGAAACAATCTAGATGTTTTGTATTTAAAAAGTGGAGTGGAGTGTATTGTTAATTGATTATTCACTTGCATTCTTATGATCAGTCTTTAAAGAGTCAAAATAATTTTTACAAGATAATCACCACTTAACTCTTCCAACATAGTTTTCCAGGTATAAGGGGTAAATATTTTTCCTATAGATATAAAGTACTGCATATATTAATTGCCATTAATATACATTGTAAAATGACAAAATAAATAACAATAACAAATGATAAGATTAAGATGTTTCTGGCATTCTGAAATGTATAAATAGAGATTCCACTTATATATGTAATGGCAGAAATTGGCCAAAAGTTACTGTATGGCTCCCCAAAGAATCTACAAAATTACCTTCTAGGGAAATTAACTAGTTTATATCAGTGCACGATACTTAGAGTCACAGGAGTTTTATATATTAAAATGATGAGCCAAGATTAAGAATTGCACATCAGGTGAGACCAAAAAGACTGATATAATTTATATTTGTGGTTTATTTGCTTCTTTATGATACTAATTAATCACCCAGAGAAATCATATTTCTTAATTTTGTTTTGAAAACGTTTGTAAGAATTGGGGGAGGGGGTAAGTTATTAAATTAATATTGTAACAATTTAAATTGTATTAGTTAGAGGTACAACATATTTCATTTCAGTCAAAATTCTAAATAAGCATAATAGTAGCCATCAGTTTTCTGAATAGTAGCACATACTTTAGTAATGAACCTATGATAATATGTTAGTCTATAAAGTCAACAGTAGCCTAAGGTAAAAAAAAAAAAAAAAACACTACAAACAATATCCATTATTGCACATCACATTATTTTCAACAAATTTATATTTCTTTCATTTATAAAATAGTTAGAAATTAAAAGCAAATTCTGAAAAGTGCTTAAAAGGATAGATGGAGGCAAGGGCAGCAATATAGATTTTTAAATGATAACGAAAGAGAAATAAAATATAACCTGTAGTTCTAGTAAGTTTGGCATAGATAAGATAGTTTAAGTAAATTAGATATAAAATCTTTAAATTATGCATTCATTGATTTACATACATACATATCATAACATATTCTTATAAAATTATTTTTATAATTTTTTCCAAATATAAGCAACTTGAAAAATATATATATACATATTTATAAAAATGCTTGACTACTTGTAGAAAAATTAATGTAGCGACCTAAATAAAATGATGAACTGCCATTCTTATATTTTAAGCATTCTGGATTATTTAACTTACCTAAAATACCAAAAAAATGTACTTTTGTATTCTCATTAAAGCCATTACCATATGCTTGAAGACATTTTTTCAATATTCTACCACTTTTAAAGTAAGTATTCATGTTAGCTTGCTCAACCAAATTTCCAGAGGTTAATAGAAATAACTATTAAACAAAATACTGAAAAATTTTATAATAATATTTAAATACAGAAAACCTGCTTATCAGGGCATTTAATATTAAAACACTATGTATCAAAAGTATGAGCTTTTGTAAATTTTTTATAAGTAAATATTTCAATTAAATAAAGATTATCTCTCTTTTCCTCATTTCTTATTGCAACAGATCCATACAGACTCTCCTTCCTTTCCTTCTTTCTCCAAAATAAAGACAATTTGTAAATCAGCACTGACTGAAATGCAGTCTGGGCTGCTGAGCAAGCTCTCTCTCTATATATTTTTAATTTAGCTCCTTCCTCTCCGAAACTTTTGTAAATTTATTAGTCACTGAAATCATATAAACAACTATTTAGCTTGGTAGTCAATCTAATCATTTAATGTCTATGCATGAGATATGAGGGAAGAACAACTAAATCAATTAATTCCATTAGATGATGATACTAAAAGACATGAAAGGCATTTTAATAATTGAAAATTAACTGAAGGGCTTGGTATATTAGTTTGAGGGAATGAATTAATGATTTCCTGTCATCTATATATTACATTCAAGAGGATCTTAAAAGCAAAGTTTGAATTTTGGCCAAGGATTTTCATATTCCCACTCCACGAAACCCTATATATCTACTTTAATTATATCAAAATTTAGGTGTTATCAGACTGAATTAATGTATCATGATGAAGGTATTTCATATTTATTAGTCTTGATAAATTTAATGTAAATCTTTATAGTGAACAGCTTCTATGTTGTGTAAAGAAAATGTAAATATTTCTCTTTAAAATAACTTTCAGGCAAATTAGTCAGATCACCACTAATTTCATTTAAATTTCAGTACTGAATTTAAGAAAAAGAAGCCTCTCCATTTTGAACATAACAGGACAGTTAATAGCACTGAAATTTTACTTCTCAAAGCATGATAAGAATGCTTTTAGCACTTAAAAGTGAACATTTTTTTTCCAAAGAAAAGAAAAACTATTTACCTTAATTTTCCATGTTATGATGAAAATAATTTAGAAGTTATTCTTATCCTACAAAGTTGGTATGGAATACGTTGCATTTTCAGTATGGGAAAGGATTTATGCATTCTAAATATTATAATTATATAGAGAAAAGACATTCAAAGTTTTAAATGGCACCTACGAATTACAGCTAACAGCATTAAAAACTACCTTACTTGGCATGAGCATGAGTTGAACTGTAGTTTTTGCTTTAGAATATAGAATGCTTAATTTTAACTAAGATTATCTGCATAAAATTTGTATTCTTGTGACTATTTCTATTTTTCTCTTCCTAAGCACATATTTTTTAATCATAAAAAGCCTATCCAATTTTCTTTTTATTTTATTAAATTTATTGGGGTGATATTGATTAATAAAATTATATAGGTTTCAAGTGTATAATTCAGTAATATATCATATGTATATTGCATTGTGTGTTTACCACCCAAAGTTAAATTACCTTCTGCCACTACATATTTGACCTCCATTACCCGATTGTACCTCCTCCTCTCCCCCTTTCTCTCTAGTAACCACTAAACTGTTGTCCGTGTCTATGAATCTCTGTTTGTCTTGTTCATTTGTTGCTTTCAGTTTTATAATCCACATATGAGTGAAATCATATGGTTCTCAACTTTTCCTGTCATTTAGCATGATTTATGTTAAATCCTACAAAACTTTACCTTACTTATTATGTCTCTTATTATTATTTCTAAGAAATTGACAAAATTTAAAGATTAAAATGGGTATATGTGAAATATATATAGATTTCTTTAAAGGATTTCATGAAAATGCCTTGACTTTTTACAAACATGAATAAAAACTTCAGTTTCTTTTCAGTTAGATTGTGGTGTAAATTTGTATCACTATCATATGACAAATGCTTTATGTGGTTCACTACATGTGAATGAATGTTCTTCCAGAGCTCAAGGCTAAACTTGTCAATTTTTGGTAGACCCTATAGAGGGTGTGAAACTGAATAATGACTCTTTTTCTATATTGTTTTATTTTATTATTCATCGTTCACTATATTCCAAGTCAATTCTTTTACTCTAACCTCAATTCCCTTAAATGGAATGTTTTTTGTTTGTTTTTAATTTTATTTCATTATTAGTTTAAGTATACTGTACATTGCTTAGACATTTATATAGTATGTAAAACAATCCTAATTGATCTTCCTCTCCTCTGGCTCTCCACCTAGACATTACTGTTAATTACATTAATGTTAACTGCATTCCTTATGCCATACTCCTCATCTCAGGGACCATCTATCGACTACTAATTTGTACTTCTTTAACCCTTCACCACTTTCTCCCAGTCCCCCAAACCCTCTTCCCTCTGGCTATCACCAAATTGTCCTCTATATTTGTGTCTTTTTTTAGATTGTTCTTTTTGTTCCTTAGATTCTGCATTTATCTTTCCTTGTCAGTCTTATTTTGCTCAGCATAATAACCCCTAAGTCCATCCATGTCATTTTAAATGGTAGGATTTCATTTTTTAATTGCTGAGTAATATTCCATTGTATATATGAATTATAACTTTTTCGTCCAATCGTCTGTTGATGGTCATTTAGGTTGCTTCCATATCTTGGCTATTGTGAATATAGCTGCAGTGAACATCAGGGTGCATAGATCTTTACAAATTATTGTTTGAGGTTTCTTTGGAAAAATATCCAGAAGTGCAATTGCTGGATCAAAAGGTATATTCGTTTTTAATTTTTCGAGAAACCTCCAGACTGTTTTCCATAGTGGCTGTACCAAGTTGCAATTCCACCAACAGTGTATAAAAGTTCTCTTTTCTCCACACCCTCACCAACACTTGTTCTTTGATTTATTGATGATAGCCATCCTGACAGGTGTGAGGTGATATCTCATTGTGGTTTTAATATGCATTTCTCTGATGATTAGTGACCTTGAGCATCTTTTCACATGTCTATTGGCCATCTGTATTTCCTCTGTGGAGAAATATCTATTCAGGTCTTCTGCTCATTTTTTAATTGGATTGTTTTTCTTGTTGTTGTTGAGTTGTTAAGTTCTTTAAATAGTCTGGATATTAACCTCTTATCAGATGTATCATAAGGGAATATCTTCTCCAATCGGTTGCCTTTTCGTTTTGGTGATGGTTTCCTTTACTGTGCAAAATCTTTTTAGTTTACTGTAGTCCCATTAGTTTATTTTTTTCTTTTGTTTCCCTTGCCCAAGGAGATAGGTCCAAAAATAAATTACTGGTAACAATATCAGAGAGATTACTGCTTATATTTTCTTCTAGAAGTTTTATGGTTTTGGGTCTTACATTTAAGTCTTTACTCTATTTTGGGTATACTCTTGTAAAAGGTGTAAGAAGGTGGTCGGTTTCTTTTTTTTTTTTCTTTTTTGCATGTATCCGTCAAATTTTCCCAGCACCATTTATTAAAGAAACCATCTTTATCCCACTGTGTATTCTTGTTTCCTTTGTCATATATTAAATGAGTATATAGGCGTGAATTTATTTCTGGGTTCTCTATTTTGTGCTATTGATCAATGTATGTTTTTATGCCAGTACCAAGCTGTTTTGATTAATGTAGTCCTGTAGTATGGTTTGATGTCAGATAGTATGATACCTCCAACTTTGTTCTTTCTCAAGACTGCCATGGCTATTTGGGGTCTTTTATGGTTTCATATAAATTTTAGGATTATTTGTTGTAGCTCTCTGAAAAATACCATTGGTATTTTGATAGAAATTGTATTGAATCTATAGATTGCTTTGGGTAGTATGGCCATTTTAATGATGTTGGTTTTTCCTACCCATGAGCACGATATATGCTTCCATTTATTTGTATCTTCATTAGTTTCTTTTTTCAATGTCATAATTTTCTGAGAACAGATCTTTTACTTCCTTGGTTAATTTGATTCCCAGGCATTTTGTAGTTTTTGATGCAATTATAAATGGGATTGTTTTGTTAATGTCTCCTTCCAAAAGTTTATCATTGGTATATAAAAATGCCACTGACTTCTGAATATTTATCTTGTAACCTGCTACTTTACTGAATTTATTAATCAGTTCTAACAGGTTTTTTTTGGTGGAATCTTTAGAGTTCTCTCTATATAGTAGCATATCATTGACAAATAATGAGAGTTTTAGGTCTTTTTTCCAATTTGGATACCTTTTATTTCTCTTTCTTGTCTTATTGCTGTGGCTAAGACTTCTAATACAATGTTGAACATGAGTGGTGAAAGTGGGCATCCTCATCTTGTTCGTGATCTTAAGGAAAATGCTTATAGCCTTTCCCCATTGAGTATGATGTTAGCTGTAGGTGTGTCATATATGACCTTTATTATTTTGAAACATCTTCTCTTTATTCCCATTTTGCTGAGATTTTATGTCATAAATGGATGCTGGATTTTGTCCAATACTTTTTCTGCATCTATTGACATATGATCATATGGTTTTTATTTTTCAATTTGTTAATGTGTTGTATCACATTAACTGATTTGAAGATATTGTACCAATCTTGCATCCCAGGTAAATATCCAACTTGATCATGGTGTATGGTATTTTTAATGTATTGCTGAATTCGGTTTGCTAAAATTTTATTGCGGATTTTTTCATCAGTGTTCATAAGAGATATCAGCCTACAGTTTTCTTTTTTTGTAATGTCTTTTTTGGTTTTGGAATCAAGGTAATGATGACCTCATAAAAGGAGTTAGGGAGCTTCCCTCTTCTTAAATTTTTTGGAATAATTTGAGAAGTATAGGTAAAATTTTTCTTTGAATGTTTGGTAAAATTCACCTACGAAGCCATCTGGTCTAGGACTTTTGTTTTTTGGAGGTTTTGGATTACTAATTCGCTTTCGTTGGTTGTAATATGTCAGTTCAGATTTTATATTTCTTCCTGACTCAATCTTGAGAGATTGTATGTTTCTAGGAATGTATTCATTTCTTCTAGGTTGTCCAATTTGATGGCGTGTGACTGCTTGTAGTATTTTCTTACTATCCTTTGTATTTTGTGGAGTCCGTAGTTATTTTTCCTCTTCCATTTTTTATTTTATTTATTTGAGTCCTCTCACTTTTTTTCCTTTATAGGTCTGGTGAAGGATTCGTCAGTTTTCTTTTTCCTTTAAAGAACGAGCTTTTGGTGCCATTAATCTTTTGTATTGTTTTTCTAGACTCTATTTCATCTATTTCCACTCTGATCTTTATTATTTCCTTCTTTCTACTCACTTTGGGCTTTGTTTGCTGTTCTTTTTCTAGTTCTTTTAAGTTTAAGAGGAGACTATTTATTTGAGCTTTTTCTTGTTTCTTGAAATATGTCTGTATTGTTATGAATTTCTCTCTTAGGACTGTTTTTGTTGTGTCCCATAAATCTTGAGTCATTGTGTTTTCATTTTCATTTGTTTTTAGATATCTTTTGATTTCTTCTTTGATCTCATTGTTAACTCATTCATTGTTTAGTAGCATGTTATTTAGTCTCCATGTGTTTGTGTATTTTCCATTTTTTTGTTGTAGTTGATTTCTAGTTTTATATCATTGTCATTGGCAAATACATTTGATATGATCTCAATCTTCTTAAATTTATTGAGACTGGTTTTGTATCCTAATATGTGGTTTATCTTGGCAAATGTTCCATGTGCACTTGAGAAGAATGTATATTTTGCTGCTTTCAGGTGAAATGCTCTGAAAATATCTATTAAATCCTGAATATACTTTTTAAGAACTGAAGATACCTTAAAGGTCATGTAGTCTTATTACAGAATAGAAATCCGAGGCAAAGGAAAGTTGAGTGAACTGCCCAAAGCCACAGAGCTAGTTAGCCATAGAGACAGACCTAGAACATTATTATCCTTACTCACAATTTATTGTTTTTCTATTTATCCTTTGCTCTTGTGGAGTAATGAGTACAACATGTATTGGGCTATATTCTTCATTAAAAACCATTTGATTCATATTTGAAAAGATAGAATAATTTTTAGGATTTTCATTAGAATACAATGTTTTGGAAGTGCATCACAGATTTTGTTCTGTTTCTTTCCAGAAAATAATGTAATTTAATTATCTTAATTCCTGAACTTCTTTTATAAAAATTGTGTTCTACTTCCTTAATTTACTTTTCATTCTTTTATAAAAAGATTACATAATTAAGATATAAATAAAAGAACAATAACATTTAAGTTGCTGAAAAAAAGCACTATCTTTTAGACATATACTCATAAAATTCAACCAGTCTTGAAGTTGGTAATCCACATTCAGACAGTCAAACATTTTATCACTTCTCATTCCTCTCTTTAGAATATAAGACACAATCAGCTACTCATGTCCATTATGTAAGAGGACATTCTCACCTCTCATAAGATCCAAGAATATGGTAAACACACTTCTGATTTATAACTTAATAAGAAGTTTAATTACGAGATTAATTACTTTTTAAGCTTTACTTCTATCTATTCACAGTGACCATAAGCTACTTATTTCTATTGAAATATTTAGGATGAATTTTTAAATCAAATTTCATAGATTTATTTACATATTAAATCTAAATTTTATCTACTCATTCACAATCAAATTTAATTTGAAGACAAATTATTTTTTTCATATAATATCAAATACCATTTAACTGAGAACTTTATTATTTCATTGCTCTTTTATTGATATAATTTTCAAATATCCTTTACAAAAACTATTTATATCAGCCCCATCCCATATTTTTCATTGAAAGGATTCAGAAAAGAACACCCCAAAATGTGCCCCTTTGGCATGTAAAAACTTATGACAGAGACCTTAAGCTAGGCAGAAATCAGGAGGGCCCATAGGAGGAGCTCTCATGCCCTATGTCGGTGGTGAAAGTCCCACATAAAGAACTCTGTGGTATAACAGCTCCTCCCTTTAACTTCTTCTTGTCCTCTATAAAGAACTTCCTTCTTGATCTGGGGGAATTTGCATGTGGTTTGCCATGGCTATACTTTTGGGATTGCAATCCTTTCTTTTTCCCAAATCAATTGTTTTTGATGATGAAATATCTGTTCAACTTTTTGTTTACAGTTGCCATTTTGGGGGTTCATCTGAGATCCAGAGAATATCCCTAATAGCTTTAGAGTTGGCGAGCAGACAGGTGTTGGTGCCCACAGAGCCATTTGAATTTACTCTTTTCTTCCCAACTAGGGAGATTAAGGGTAAATTTTCTCCTGGAGCTGAGCTTCTGCCTTTTGTATTCTGAAGCTCTCTGGGCTTTATTCAAGAACTGTTTCAAGGTAATTTGTTTGTCTGTTTGTTTTTATTAAGAGGCCTTGTTTGTTCATGAGCTCTCATTTTGCACTTTGCACTGACTCCCTACGGTATCAGACTGCTTCTTGGGACTGCACTAGCTTCAGTATAATTCCATTTTGGACTGGATTGTTTCCATAGAAACAGTGTGAGCCTTTGGTCTGATTCTTTCAGGAACTGGACTGTTCTCTTTGAAGTTGTGCATTAGCCTTTGGCCTGACTCTTTAGGCAACAAACTGTCTCCTCTAGAACTGGCTATTCAGCTGTTGGCCTGACCCCTTTGGAATTGGACTGTTCTAAGTGAGACTAACTTAGCCTGCAGGTTGCTTAAGCTGTTTTAGCCAGTTTGGGGCCCTTTTTCTAGAGAAAAGCCTCTGAAAAAATGGTGTTTAAAATATCTAAATATTTTCAGGGCATTCCTCTTTCAGGAACCCTGGACAAATTTATATTCAAAAACCATGGCCCTACCTCATGGTATTTTTAAATACATGGACTGATCTAAACAAAAGTGTTTTAGAATACCGATGGCCATTATTGGGAATGTTTGAGATCCCCAAATTTACTTTTCTTAAAACTGAATTGGACAATTATAGCTCTGAAATTGCCAAAGCTTAATGAAACATCTATTTCAAGCAGTATTTTGAGGCTTCCAAATGTTACCAGGAATCTGAAGTTGCTTCTTTGTGAAAAATATTTTAGAATTAACTGAGGTTAATAAACTTTTAAAGAAAGAGAAGATGGCTTCAAAATAGAAAGCTCTGTTTCAGACCAAATAACAACCCAGTCCTTCCAGAGACTCCAAAATTTCCACTCATATCTACTATACATACATTAAACCATTTCTTCACTGGCAAAATTATGCCACTTATAGATCAATATTAGTAGGGAAATATATACCTCATTTTATATTTCTATATTTGAATCTCTCATGTACAAAATTAAATTTGTTTGTCTCCTGTTATTCTGTTTCATGCCAATTTGAGTATTAGATCACCTAAAAGAACGTTGGTAGGGTAGAGAAAAATTCTCCCTTTTTTACTGGAAATTTTTACTGAAATTCTCCTTCCTTTATGCTGGTCCTAGTGATACAGACTTGAAAGAGTGTAGGTACTGGTGGTAGTGGTGATAGATAAGAGTTTAATCCTGCAATAAATATAGGTAATTTCACGGAAGAGACTCATATTAAAACCTAGCTTAAATCAGATGAAACTATCAGATCATATACAGAGTATAATTTTTTTTCTAGGATAGTCTATGAACAAAATAATAATGAAAAGGAGCATATTCCTAATGTATACATAAACGCTAGCTTATAAAAAACACAGATTAACTTTAGTATATAAATTATAGAAATAATTTAAATAAGTACCTAAGATTTAATATAGACTTCATATTTCTTTCAGTACATTAAAAGATGACATCAAAAGTATCGCTACTTCTCTCTAATTCATTATTATACTATGACTCTACTGCTTTCCCTTTGAATTGTAACCCACCATTACAATTCTTATATCTAGGGATTTTTGTAAGTCAACAATATTTATAATGCCAAATAGTTAATTAAGAACACAGATATTTCTTTTCATAAAGTTAAAGTGATAGTCTAAGAGATTCTAGGCAATTTTACTGCATGCTATTATAATATCAAATATTAATTCTATGTTTTTCCATCAAATAACTTCCCTAATACTAATTTAATATTTACTTACTAATTACTACTTTTTATTAAATTTTAATTTATGAATTAAATTTTAATTTACTAAACTATTAATTTAATAGTAATTAAATATTTAATGAAGAATAATAACTAGGCTTGTATATTCTGGTCATACAACCAAACAAACCAACCACACATTATTCCTCATAATATGTAAATGGAAATTGTAAGATAAAACTCTTCTCAGAAAGAACAGCTTTAGGAACAAATGAATGCTAATGTATCATACTTATTCTGTGCTTTACTCACAATACGTGTCTGTGTCTGGAAATTAAAAGTAAAGATGAGTTCTGATTTTACAAAACCTTCAAATTAACTCTGCCATTAATTTGAAAAAATGTGAGGTAATTTATGTAAGTTCTGAGAATTTGCCAAAGATATTTTTACTATCTTTACTGCTCAATTAATACATGCATTATAAGGAATACATTCCTTATAAGGAATGTTAAATATCTATTTATTATTTTTTCTCTGCTTTTATTTATTTTCTAACCTGCCTTCCCAAGAAAATATCATTTATGTTCTACAGTTAATTCATTATAGCTCACTGCTTTTTTGAAACTCATGTTATCAGAATATATTCATCAAACATAATCAGACTTGAAATGATAGATGTAAATTCTGACAGCAAATAATTTATCATGGAACAATCTCACCAACAAGGCTGATTGAAAGTTGGGAAATGAAAATGTAATGCTGGAGTACTCAATGTTAGGGGTGATTAGAAAATGGGGGAAATGAAGTTAAAATATGCATATTTCCAATATTGAATTTGATTACATTTTAAAAATTCTCTCCTCTCTTTCTGCTACCATGAGGCTATAATGATCAATAAGGTCACTGAATTATTTTTGCATACAGAGAAGAATTGTAGCTTTGTAATGGCACCCCACAGGAGTAATTTAATTGACAGTGAGTCATTTAACTTTTCAGAAGTACCATTGATTCACAGGGAACTACAAGGTGCTAATCAACAGACAAACACAGTCAAGTGATTCTTGTTAGACAATACGTTTTTTTCTTCTTGATATACTATCTATAATAGTATTTCATAAAATATGAATGAATATAGTCCCAAAATATGGCAATGATAACTATTAACTAAGTTTTTCTAGCAAAGTATGCACATAAGAATGTATTTTCAATAGAGAAAACATTTTTATTGCATATGGTAAAATTTAAACTTCATCATTTAAAAACAAGAGAGAATGAAAATGTAAGGTAAGTTCATTGATATAATATAGTTCTTACAAAACTTATGATTACTACTAGATTTACTACTAGACTTAAACTAATGTTGAACATATGAAATAGCATAATATGTTGTGATATATTCCAATGAATACATAATTTCAAATGTTAATTTCCTCAAAAGGAATCAAATATAATAAAGGGCATACAATAGAATAGAGCTACTAAAAATGAAATTTCAAAGAACAGTTAATGATATTGGAAGAGTTAATGGTATAATAAGATTTAAAAAATGAAGACATCAAATAGCTTATGATCCCAATGTTTTCAAACCAAACCAAAAAAAAAAAAAAAATATATATATATATATTCTGAAATTGTTTAGATGATTGGAATAAATCAGTATTACACTAACATTTAACAGTAGTTATGCCTAAGTAATTTTATTTTAATGTTTTAATGTTTTCCACATATTTATTATTTTTTATAAATTTATAAATGTGTATTAATGCATGGATAAAATAACATTTAACTATGTGCGTGTTGTTGTGTGACACAGTACTCGACATGTAGTTTGACTAACAATAAAAGATGAATAACATTTCTTAAGAATCAACTACATGCCAAATGCAATGTCTGGTATATTTCATGTGATGTTTTATTTGTTACAGCAACCCTGTAAAGTAGGTAATTATGTTGTTTTTTAATATAATGGATGAGGAAACTGAAAGTCAAGAGGTTAAATAAATTTCTAAGTCTACGCAACCAATTAAGTGATGAAATAAGATTTAAAACACATTGCCTATGACTCAAAATCTTGTACTCTTTCCATTTTAGCACAGTGCTTCCCCAGTGATTACTGAGTGAATTGTATTAGAACTATGCAACATTTCATCACTTTTTTTCTTCAAAATTAAGGATCAATAATGAACTAGGGAGAGAGATTTTAATTAGTAAAGATTTCCCGAGCAAAGTGGAGGAAAGGATTAAAATATTCTATTTTCATTATGCTCCAACATTAAAGAAAGTGTTACTCACTGAAAATAGAATGCAATTCCAAAGCTTTTTTCAATAATCTTATTAGTCATTTAAAATGATAAATACTTTTATAATTTTTCCTTTGCTTCAGACTGGGAATTTAGAAATTGCTAACCATTCAGCAACATGTTTAAAAGATATATAAATAATCTGTCCTGTCACTGACCAGATTTCTTTGAATATTTAATTTTTCCCCCTTTCTCACTTTTATTATAAAATATTTTGTACAATTATAATCCTTTAAGTTGTATGTTTTTTCCAGAATTCACAATAAAAAAGTGTTGGTCATAAAATCTTATTTAAAGATTCTGAGTGTTTAAGTATAGCTTCAAAACTATTGCAGAGATATTTAAGGATTAATATGTAACTCAAAAAGATAGATAGATAAGGGTAAAGGAGGTCAAATATATGATGATGGAAGGAAATTTAACTTTGGGCAGTGAACACACAATTCAATTATACATACAATGTATTATTGGATTGAACACACAATTCAATATACATATGATGTATTATTGAATTGTACACTTGAAACCTATAGAATTTTATTAACTAGTGTTACTCCAATAAGTTTAATAATAAAAAAGAAACAATTTTTATTCTTAGACTAACCTATGGTTTACTCTATTATTCCTCATGAGTATTTCTTAGCCCTGGTGAAGGTTGATTTCCAAGTCTGACTTAGAGATATCTTAGAGTAACACCAATAATTTTTAAAACATCATTGAAATCTATAAAATATACAGCATTCTGAGAAACACCAAGAAATCCAACATCAGTGGGGTATAGCAACTCAAGAAAAAGTTAAAATATTTTTAAATGGTTAAAATAAAAGGGCACATTTAAGGTTAAATGAAAACTAAATACTCAGTTACCTTAAAATACTTTTTTTCTTTTTTTGTCTTTATCAAAATAGACAATTAATTGCTTATATTTACATTGTATGATTCAATGAGATTTGTTGTTGTTGTTGTTGTTGTTTTTCAATTTTAGTTGGCATATATTAATATACCAGTTCCGGTTATAAAATAATTTTAAAATGTACAACAATGAAGTAAATGTAGTTGTTTTCCATTTTTATACAGTGGAAATGTAGGTACATTTTGGAGGGATTAAATAAAGTAGCATCGAACATTAGTTTTACCACATTCTTCTAGGTAACAACGTACATTTTAAAGTGCAGAAAAATATTCATCAGGTTATTTTTCAGAGGCTGTATTTCTAAATTTGGATTTAATTCATCTAATTATGTTTAAACAGATGTGTATGTATATGTTTGCTTAAATAACTCAACATTTATTTGAAATTGTAGTTTCAATTTCTTTATACATTAATTACAATTCTAAAAGAGGTCAAGTTACCGCACTTTTTTCAATGAAATATTAATAGAACCAATTCATTTGTCATGTTTTATATTGATATTTGGCCCTTGTACATTCTCAAATATATTCCATTGTACCATCTAAAAATTAAATGACAGAAAAATATAGTAAATAACTCCACATTCTACTTTCTTGTGTCTCTTGAGTTTAGATAAATTTATTGAATTAATATGATTTGATGGATCATTTTGGAATTTGTATAGCCTATTACTTGGCAATACTTAGACCAAAACAACAACAAAACAACACTTGTTTTTTTGATTGAACATTTCCTATTGGTATCAATTGGATATAGACATTGTGCACAAAATCACATTCACCAGAATAACTTTTTCGAAGCTCTCTAGTATATCTGAAATGTGGATTTATCCTTGATGATATAAATTAAACATATTATTTGTATTTTTTAAATTCCACATTTAACAAACAGCACTATTGATTAGTCATAAACATTTAGAAACAGACATCATACTATGTAGTATTCCAATTCTTTTTTTAATCCTGCAAACAATTTTTTCTTATAGATTTTCCAATGCACTCATCAAATAAATGAGTATAGCTTTCAGACATTTGTTGATATTTTTTTCGTACGAAGTTTCTGAATTACTTGCAAAATATTGAAATGTCTTCATATACATCTCTATGTGCTTGCTCACTACTTTGAACTAATGACAAGTAAAATAAACTACATGTTGAATGGAAAAAATATTGACAAGGATTATACAATTTGGATTTTAATTGTTACCTTAAAAATAAATTACAATGTATTCACATAGCCCATATTTTTAAAAAATCAGTTATATGACTCATAATTTTTCAAAATATAATGCTAGGAATAAGCTTAAAAACCTAGCAAGGATAATTATATTTGACTGTTATTTGACATTGCAATTAAAAAGTTTATGTAGCTAATTAATCAAGAACTATTAATCAAGTTGAAATACCACCAACTTCTCTTGAAGCTATATTTTTTTAATCACTAAAACAAATTCAAATAATACATAGGTCTATAGGATGGGAAACATATTTTGATAGAAAGTTAATCATCTCAAATTTGTTCTCATATTTTCTAATATGCTTTATAAAAATATTTTTTTCATGAGAGTCAGTATGGTTTCTGATACTTTAAAATTTACTCATCTTATCTACTTAGTTCAGTAAAACATGTCAGATTGCTCGTAAGTTGAGTGCAATGGTAAATAGCCTTAATTTGTTTTCTTTTTTCATATGGCACTTCAAGTACTTAAGCCTTGACCTAATTTTCCCATAACTAGCCCCTTCCTTATGAACTTTGTATTCATAGATTGTTTCAAAAATATTTGATATATTCTTTTATATTATGATATTAGTAAAAGTGAATCAACTCTTCTAAGAGCATGTACATTTTTAAAAGATAATTCATTCATCTCTATTTATCAAATTGATTTTTTTTTCTACAAAATGTCTGAGGAACAGAACACAGAGCTCACAAAAAAATGGGCAGGTAATGAGTGTTATGATAGAAGCATGTACAAAAATAGGGCAATGCCAAAATTAAAGTGTGATGTTTCAAATGGTGTATATTCGAATACTGATTCACCTGGGAAACATGTTTCTAGGCAAAGGGACCTTCTAGGAACCTCTAACATAATAGCTTATAAGTTAAGACTTTTTATCAATAATTATTTTAACTATGGTAAGGACAGAACCTTGTTAAACTTGATTAAAAACTATGATAATGCAAATGTTATGCAAATAGTGAGCAACTGTTTTGTAAGGGAAATTATAGCTATGGAAATACAGTAGTGTTTTTTATCCAAAGTTTTAAGTGTTGTAGTTTAAGACCTCAGACTTCTCCAAACCTCATGCACTGCCTAGAATGAATTTTAAAATAGTGTATTGAAGTTTCTAATCTGTACGATTTATAATTCCTTTGGTTATATCCAAGTCACAGTATCAACATATGCAAGAAAATATTAGACGTTTTTCTGCCAAAGTGTCAAGTCAATTGGGAAATAGGTAAAGTTAAAAAATAATTTTCTCCTCATCACAAACGGAATGATTTATCTAAATGTATAGATACGATCATGGTAGATTCTATATAAGTATCTAAAACAGATTATGAAGGTCAAATATTTCTTCCACATTTTAGACTTTACACTTAAATTAAAAAATCCATTCCACCCAAAACACAGTTCTAGACTTTTAAACTTGGGCAAACTCCTTCTGCTGTTTGGGCCACAATTTTCCTTTCTTTAAAAATGTAGATTTGGAACCTTATAATCTCTAAGTTTCTTTCTGTTAGGTAGTTAGATAGCCATGAGCAAAGGGAGCAAAGGCCTGGCTCTGTAACCATAGAAATGAGAATACTGATAGCCCATTCCATGAGGCTGCCCCTTGGCTCTCCCAGATAAAAACTCATTTTTCAAATAACAATATCCCTACATCCTGGAGTACAAGGAAATAAATGACCATAGCATAGCAACTGGTTTAGGCCAGCAACAAATGCTTGCACAGTATATTCTGACCTTCTTTCCACCTCAGCATCATTATACCGTCATTATAATGTCATGCAGATTCCTGGAAGTTCATGAATCTAATTATAACAGACTGAATTCTGGGAAGGAACATTCACAGTTAACAATAGGTTATATGACAGCCAACTGTCCATCAAAATGATCTCACACATCAATCAACTAGTACCACCCTTGTAACCACCCATCGGAACACAAATATAAGACAGACATCTCCACTTCTATGAAGCTATAGCCCTCTCTGGTGTATCCCATCTCTCTCTTGAAACGTACTTCAATAAATTTTACTTTTCCTAATCTTCGTTGATCTGTAATTCTCCCTCATGTTGACAGAAAGGATGGGGGCCCCTGGTGCCACTGGGGCAACAAAGAACATAGATTGTCTCCAACAGTGACATTTCTAATACTAATATTATTTGACATGACCCTTAGAAAATGATGAGGCTCCTACATTGTGTCAGGTATTGTGTTAAGCATTGCAGAAACAAAGATAATGTCACAGGAACCCTGCCATTAAGGCTGAACACATGTATGTAAACAAATAACATTTGAAGGCACTAATTCAAAAATCTTTTTTTTTGTTTTTTTTTGAGGGCTAAAGAACAAAGAAAGTTCTAATATGGAAGGTTTGGTGTAAAAAGAGATATTGGCAATAGGAAGTACTAGGCTATAGAAAGGCACACAGACAAAAAAGTAAGGCTTCTTTGCAGGACTGTCTGTAGTTTATAGTTGGAGGAAAATAGGGCATGCTGGAAGAGATACAGAGAAATAACTGATAAAATGTAGGGGGCAGATTATAAGATAGATGAAGGTATTTCAATAATTTATTGTAGACATTAAAGAATTATTTAAAAATTAAGAGCAGATAAGTGACAGTTATCTGCTAATTTAAATTGTGAGGCCAAGCCAGTCTCCATCTCCCAACAAAGAGGGCCTCTCCCCCCATATTTTACAAGACCAAGCAAAGCAGAGCCCTAAAGGAATCTGAGGAAACACTACCAAAACTGTCGCTAACACTGACAGGAACTGCTACTGAGGGTAGCAAGCATGACTGAATATCTAAAAGTAAAAAAACACATTATTAAGACTTTATATGAAGCAGGGATCCAAGAGATTTAGACACCATCTGCTGGAAACCAAAAGAAAAACGCCTTCTTTGCAACAAGCTAGAGATAACTTTATATAATAAATCTTCGTTCGGGGTGGGGGGGAAGCAGAATACACTTCCATTAATGCCTAGGTAGAGAAATACTCCATTAAACACAGTAAACAACCAACGTGACAAGGCATCTCAGAAAGAAAGAGAAAAATCTCCAGAAAATAATCTTACAGACATAGAAATATGCAATTTAAATGACAGAGAATTCGGGGTGGTATTTCTGAAAAATTCAATGAAATCCAAAACGATTCTTATCAATAATTTCAGGAATTGAAAAATCAACTAGATTAGCAGAATGAATTCTTTAGCAAAGAGATTTAAACCCTCAAAAAGAACCAAATAGAACTTTTGGAGATGAAAAACACACTCAAAGAGATGAAAAATGAAATAGCAAGCTTAGGAAATAGAGTTGACCAAATGGAGGAAAGGATCAGTGATATCGAGGACAAAAATCTAGAAACAAATCAGAAGGAAGAAGAGAGAAAGCAAAGAATGAAAAAAAAAATAATGAAAGAGAAATATAAGAACTAACTGATACCATCAGGAGAGGAAACATAAGAATAATGGGCATTCTCGAAGGAGAGGAAACGGAGCAAGGATTAGAAAGCATTTTAAGACAGATGACAAGAATTTCCCAAATCTAAGGAATGATCTGGAGCTTAGAATTCAGGAAGTCAACAAAACATACAACTATCTCAACCCAAAAAGGCCTTCTCCAAGACATAATGTATTAAAATTATCAAGAAATAATGACAAAGAAAGAGTTCTCAGGGCAGACAGGGAGAAGAAGATGGTAACCTATAAAGGAAAACCCATTAGATTATCTTTGGACATCTCAGCATAAACCTAATAAGTCAGAAAGGAGTGGAATCAAATATTCAAACTATTAAATGAAAGGAACTACTATCCAAGAAAAATGTATCCAGCAAAGCTCTCCTTTAGATATGATGGAAAATGAAGACCTTTCCAGACATACAAAAATTGAAGTAATTCTCCAATACAAGGCCTGCATTACAAAAAATACTGAAAGGTGTCAGCTCACCTAAAACAAAATGAAAACAAAACAAAACCAAAAAAAACCCCACATAATTATGAGTAAGTTGACTAGCAGGCAGACAGAAGCAGAGAAGTGCAACCCTTACTAAAAACAGAGCACTTTAAGCTTAAAAAATAAGAAGAGATTTGCTATAGCAAGACAGTAATGAATGTTTGGCATACATAAGGACAAATTAAAACAATAATGACAGAAAAAGGGAAGATTCAAAGATCCAAATTCTTAAAGTGGAGTGGAGATAAGGCACACACAGAAGAAAATGGACATATACATATATACTATCTTATACATATTCATAATGATAACCACACACCAAAGTTTTAGAATTGAAGTGCATAAAATGAAACAGGAAGGACAAGAAGGAGAACCCACAAAACCCAACCAAAACAAACAAACAAACAAACAAACAAACAAACAAACAAACAAACACAGACACAGAAAGACAAGGAAGCAATGGAAACACAGAGCTACCAGAAAGCAGAACATAAAATGGATATAGGAAAACCTCATATTTCAGGAATCACCCTAAATGTAAATAGACTGGACTCACCAATAAAAAGGCACAAACTTACAGATTGGATCGAAAAACAAAACCGAATCATATGCTGCTTCCAGGAGACACATCCCAGTTCCAAAAACAAATATAGACTTAAAGCGAAAGGATGGAAAATGATATTACAAGCAAATGGCATTCAGAGAAAAGTGGGAGTAGCGGTACTAATATCAGATGAAATAGACTTTAATCATCTTTTACATATATTGCAGCTATTGCCACCTGACACAAATAAAGTTAAGAGTTTTAATGTAATTTTTGTACTGTCAAATGACATTTTAAAGGATGCTAAAAATCTCACAAACGGTTCACTGCCCTTACAATGGTGATGAAATAGAATATTTTTTAAATGTCCAGTGCAATTTTTATTATTTACAGGTGGAATTGATAAAACTATGCAGTAATAAATCAGTTTAATACCAAGAAAAAGCTCATCAGATTAAAAGTATCTTCTAAAAGCCTTACTAGGGAACAGCAACACTAAACGTAAGTTGTCCCTATAGTATAAGAAAAAAAAAAAAAAACTAGCAACATTTACAATGTTAAGGGCTGGTCGTTGGGGTGTGGAGGAAGGACTGGAGGAAATGAGGGAAGGTTTAGGGAGGGAGAGAGAGAGAGAGAGATTTGTATTCACGTTTCTTCTTGAGATTATACCTTAATTTTTATTTAAAAACCCTAGGTGGGAAGTAGAATCTGCATTTAAATAGCATTATTTTTCCAAATGACAAATATTGCCTTAAGCAACATTAAAAAATAAACCTGCTGTTATTTCAGCATGTTTTATTTTATAACCATTCCCTTTATCAATAATCTCTCACCTTTAGTGTTATTTTCTAAATAGTTTATCAAGGAATTTTGACAGTTATGAACTAATAGAGAAATCAACCATTAATTTTTAAAGTTTTTGCCAAATCACCATGATGCTTACGTTAATTCAAAGAAAAAGTTAATGCTTCATAAAAGGGGTTTTATGTAGAATTTCTGGTGGTAATAGTGCTTTCTAATAGAACCATCTAGAAGGTAGTTCTTTTTTGCTGGGTTTTCTTAAAGGTGCAATAAATATGTCCACTCTGCTGAGGAAAATTGTTTCCCTCAGAGCAATGAGTTATGTTAGTGCTTCAAAGAGGACAATAAGGCTGTGTTGAGATGCACTGTGGAGACGGGGAAGAGAGCAACAGGTCAATTTTTGCAATTCAGGCAACATGACTTTATAACATAATAATTAAATGTCGATTAGATGATATGGAGTCTGTGTGCTCCTGAAGTGATAGAACCAATACTAAGGACCATATCTTAAAGGCCACTCCCAGATATTCTTTTTTTTCAGACAAAAGAAATATAGTTGTGTAATTAGAAGGCAGTGATAAAATAATTTGTGGTTTGAAATACTGCAAGAAAATACAAAATTTTATCAGGCACCTACATGTTTTACATAGTTCATAATATGCACATAAATTTTGCTTCTTTTCTACACTTAAAAATGGATTATTACTGTATAGTAACTTAGTTTAGACTGAAAAAAATATCTGTGATTTGTAAGAGAAGAAAAAGGGAAATTTGCATTACCTTATGTGTTTTATTTTGAGAGCAGACAGCAAACAATTAGGCAATAATAGCGTATGTTACATACACTACATACGCTATTATTGCCTAATTGTTTGCTGTCTGCTCTCAAAATAAGTTGATTACAAGAGAAAACTATTAATATCATTTAGAATGATATGCATGCAAAGAGATGAAAATTTTCTAAGATTTCTTCTTCATACATGTTGATGAAAAATATTATTTGGAATTTAAAGCAATGTAGTCTTCTCTGATACTATATAGTTTCTCATTTTAGCACCATTTCAGCCAGATTCTGACAGCAATATATTAATTTGTTCAATAATTTTTCTTTCAGGTTCTATACATCTTCCATAACTAAATAAATGTATGATCTTAGATAAGTCACATACTCACTAAAACTCAGTTTTTTCATCTATAAAATAATGAATGTGAACTCCGTGATCTTCAATGTCCTTTTAGATTAAAAAAAAATCAATTATATTCCTTTTTTTCTTACTATTTTTAAAAGAGGTAAAAAAGGCTCTTAATTGTATAAGTATCAGCCTACCACATGATACCGTAAACTGGATATTCAGCAGTTTATTACCTGGTACATTTAAAATAAAAGGAGCAGATCCATATCAACAGTGCCTGAAGGCTATTGATAATACTTCCTCTACTCATGATCATATGATGTTGGAGAAAGAGATAGTATAGAAAATACTACTTTTAAACAAAAGGCATTAGGTATGACTATAATTTTATATTCTTAACTTAAAATGTCTGAGATGAGGTGTAATTACACTCTAAACTTATTCTACTGATTTTTCTATCACATTCTGATACAAGAGACTTATTTAAATTTATAGGCATGAATGCATATCAGTGGATTAATTATCAAGTGATTAATCAGTGATACTAAAAAAATACAGTTTTACAAATCTCATCTGATCGAGTAAATATCTCCCATGTAGTAAGATATTATTCATCAGTGGAACCAGAGGGATCATTGTATCAACTATATAAATGTCTAACCAATGTACTGTATACTTGAAACTAATATAATAAAATAAAATAAAAATAAATAAATTATAAAGTGCTCTGGCAAAAATTAAAAATATATAAAGTTATTCCTTATATGCTCCCCTCATAGTCATACCACTCACAAAACTCACATGCTTATCATTATGGCTTCCCTCGCTACTCTCACCCATGGGATAGATCAAAGGTTTTAATAGCCTTTTTATTTCAGGCTACCACATGGAAGCACGCTTTTGGACAACAGTATCTCTACCACTATGCTGTTAAAAAGTCTAATACTATGCACTAATCTTTCTATCCACGTCTAAGAGTTATGAAATATGGATGAAGGAATTAGGAACAGATAGGTGGCAGTATATTCTGCCTAAGTCAGGAGGGGTATGAGTCTGGTATAGTAATTTTAGTAGTCTGGGCCATCAAAAAATACATGCCGCCTAAATTGATTTTAAATTTTTATTTATACAAGTTTTCCTTACTTTTAAAAATTGTTTCTATTTTTAATTCACATCAATAAATTTTCTTCATTAAAGGTATTTCTAGAGCTTTGACTAAAGTAGGCCTTTAATTAAGATGAATCTAAGAAACTCTATTTGTATTGAATGTATCCAATCTTCTGAACTAAAATAAAATCATATGATAGAGTTAAATATTAAGATGTCTCCAATGGTAACTGTTCACATAAGACAAGGACAAAGAGGATAAGATCAGACAGAGTTTGATAACTGATGAAGATGGCAGACTAAGTAAAAGCACTATTCACCTCCTCTCAGGCCCGCATTGAAACTACAACCAAATTATAAAATAATCAACGTGCAGAATTTCTTGAAGTTCAGCTGATCATAACACCTACGTCTGATAATATAAAGAAGGAGCCACATCGAAGCTAGTAGGAGGGGCAAAGTTGCGAATTGGGCTGGACCTACAACCATGGGTGGTGAAGGAGCATGGGGAGGGAGAGTGAGGCTGCAGAGACTATTCTAAAGGAAAGGGGTTTCTTGGCCTCATCTGAGGGCTCCCCAACCCAGGGTCCCAGCCCAGGGAAACGGAGTTTCCAATAACTTTAACTGTAAAAACCAGAGGGGATTCCAGCCATCTGGGTGAGACAGAAGGTGATTGAAACCCTAGACGCCCCTTTGAAGGACTGGCCCACAGGCTTTCCGACCTGCAGACACTAATCTGGGACACCGGCGGTGGGTCGGAAGCTTGTGCAGGATTCATATCAAGAAAGTCTACATTACCTGGTACCAGAATGAGGTCTGGAAGGGCAGCCACCATTGTGCCTTAGTTGAGTTCCCCTATGGGGCAATCTATAGACCACGCCAGCTTGCCTGTGCAGATCCCTCTCACACAGCCAATTCGGAAGCTACACAGGCAATAAACTTTGGCTAACATAGTGTGGGCATTGAGAGGAAATCAGTTACAGGCAGACATCTGTTGCCTGCAAGAGCTGCAATATTGTGTGAAGGGGATCTCGGGGTCTGTAGGTCTGTCCCAGACAGCAGCTGGTCTCACTGTGATCTATAACTATAGCAGGAATGCACGGGCTCAGATATTGCAGCAAAACTGAGGATGTACTGGCCTGACAGTCCTTGTCTCTCTGAAATCCCACTTTGCCCAAGCCACAAAATACCTGCAGCCCATTGATAGGCAGCTTCCCCCACCCTGCCCTTCTCTGGGGTGGTACATTCTGCACAGTTAACAGATCTCAGTCAAAGAAGTGAGCAAAGTTCAGGAAATACAGTTAGGGGAAGATCACAGCTGTCAGCATGAGATATAGTATGGCTTGGGCAGATCTCAGGGATTTTGTGGGCCCATCACAGACAACAGTAGGTTGAGCAGTAATATTTGACTTTGATGGGTGCCTGCAGTCCAAGAGCTGGCAGCAAATCTGGTGCTGTGTAGGCCTGATGACCCTGTGACTTACTGAAACTATGCCCCACCTAACCCACAAATTACCTGTGGCAAGTCTGTTTCCATGCTTTCCTTGAGACATGAATTCAACAGCAAACAACAGCACTCAATTTGTGTGGCTCACAAAAAGCCCATGTATTCGGGAAAAGCTTTCAATGGCGGGCCACAAACTCATGACCATGAGCTTCAGTAATTCTTAAACAGAGCTCAGGTGTTTGCAGGCCCAAGATGGCCTTGCTACAATTGGAAACTTATACAGGGAGCCACAGAGACAGTGCTTGGTTATAAACTGACACTGCATTGGCGGGGAAAATTTACTCAATAGATCCAGGAGACTCCTAGGGTTCCTGCACCACCCAACATGCACATCACCCAGAGGCTCTTCCAGTTTCAGAGACTTAAGGGCAACTGACAGAGTGTGTCAGGCCTTGACGAGCCCTGGTCCTTCTGCTAAACTGACCTAGGCCACATATGGGGGATAAATGGACTGTGGCCTACAACATTGTCTCTTCTACTTACGTATAGATCCAGCATGGGCAACGACCTTCTATGGATCACTTTGTAGCTCCCACCGGGTATTTCTGAGCAATCTAAGGCCATAGATGACCTTGGCCTACTGGAGAGTCCCTCCCAAGGCACCACAAAACCAACACACCTGGAGGTTGGCACCAGACCACAGCAGAGCAACTTCTGATGAGCCCCAAGGGTGGTTGCAACAAGTACACAAGCCTGCTAGGGCAAATCCCACTCAGTGGGGTCAGCCCCCACACAGCAACTATTACTCTGTGGGTCCAGCCGATTTCCACAATTAGTCAGCAGGAGCGTTAATCCCATCCACTGACCTATTACCCAAAATAAAGGCTTGGTGACAACAGAAGGTATCTCACAACCCTACACAGAGATCATGTCCACAGCTCTCGGCATAGGGGATCAGGGAGAGTGTGCCATTGGGCCACACAGGACACCTTCCACATTAGGCCATCTGGCCAAGGCTGAGAGATGAAAAAAATATTCCTGGCACATAGAAATGAACACAGAGAGGCTAATAAACGAGAAAACAAAGAAATATGCCGCAAATAAAACAACAGGAGAAAACTCCAGAAAATAAGCTAAATGAAATGGACGCAAGCAATCTACCAGAGACAGAGTTCAAAATAATGGTTATAAGGATGCTCAACCAACATAGGGAGAGAATGGATAAGCACAGTGAGAACCTCAACAGAGTGATAGTAAGCATAAAAAGGGACATAGAAACCATAAAAAAGGACCAGACAGAAATAAAGAATACAATAACTGAAATGAAGAATACACTAGAAGGATTCAATATTAGATCAGACAAAGTAGAAGAATGAATCAGTGAACTGGAAGAAAAGGTGGCAGAATACACCCAATCAGAACAACAAAAAGAAAAATGAATTTAAAAAAGTGAGGATAGTTTAAAAGACCTCTGGGACAACGTGAAGCAAAACAATATCTAGATCATAGAAGTAGCTGAAGGAGTAGAGAAAGTGCAAAGTATTGAGAATCTATTTGAAGAAATAATGACAGAAAACTTCCCTAACCTGGCAAAGGAATTAGACATACAAATTCAGAAAGCACAAAGAGTCCCAAACAAGAGAAATCCAAACAGACTCACACCAAGACACATCATTAAAATGGCAAAGGTCAAAGACAAAGAAAGAATCTTAAAAGCAGCAAGAGAAAGGCAACTAGTTACTTACAAGGGAAACACCATAAGAATGTCTGCTGATTTTTTAATAGAAACTTTGCAGGCTAGAAGAGACTGGCAAGAAATATTCAAAGTTATGGAAAACAATATCCAAAACCGCAAATACTCTATCTAGTAAGGTTCTTGATTAAAATGGAATGTGCAATAAATAGCTTTCCAGAAAGAGAAAAGCTTAAAAAGTTCATCATCGGCAAGCCAGCATTATAAGAAATCATAAAGGGACTTCTGTAAAAAAAGGAGTAAAATAAATAAATAAATAAACAAATACAAATAATAAACTGTCAGTAACTATATACCTAACAATAATCACTTTAAATGTAAATGTATTAAATCCTCCAATCAAAAGACACGGGGTAACTGAATGGATAAAAAAAAAAAATAAGACCCATGCATATGCTGTCTACAAGAGACACACTTCAAATCAAATGACACTCACAGACTGATCGTAAAGGGATGGAAAAAGATATTTCACTCAAATGGAAATAAAAAAAAAAAAAGCCAGGATAGTGACATCTATATCACACAAAATAGACTTTAAAACAAAAGATGCAATAAGAGACAAAGAAGGACATTACATAATGATAAAGGGATCAATAAATCAAGAAGATATAACCCTAGTAAACATAGGAGCACCTACATATATAAAGCAATTGTTGACCAACATAAAAGAAGAAATCAACAGTAATACACTCATCGTAGGAGACTTTAACACCGTATTGACACCAATGGACAGATTTTCCAGACAAAAATCAACAAGGAAAGGCACACAAGACAAGATGGATTTAATAGATATTTTCAGAGCATTTCACTCCAAAGCAGCAAAATACACATTCTTCTCAAGTGCACATGGAACATTTCCCAGATACATCACATGTTAGGACACAAAAAATTTCAATAAATTTAAGAAGATTGAAATTATATCAATTGTTTAGGCCGATCATGATGGATGAAACTAGAAATCGACTATAAGAAAAAGAAAATGGAAAATATACAAACACATGGAGGCTAAATAACATGTTACTAAACAATAAATGGGTTAACAATGAGTTCAAGGAAGAAATTAAAAGATACCTAAAGACAAATGAAAATGAAAACACAACAACTCAAAATCTATGGAACACAGTGAAAGCAGTTCTAAGAGGGAAATTCATAAAAATACGGGCATACCTCAAGAAACAAGAAAAAGCTCAAATAAACAATCTAATCTTACAATTAAAAGAACTAGAAAAAGAACAGCAAACAAAGCCCAAAGTGAATAGAAGGAAGGAAATAATAAAAATCAGAGTGGAAATAAATGAAATAGAGTCTAGAAAAAAACAATACAAAAGATTAATGAAACCAAGAACTCATTCTTTAAAGGATAAAGAAAATTGATAAACTCTTCACCAGACCCATCAAGAAAAAAAAGTGAGAGGACTCAAATAAATAAAATCAGAAATGAAAGAGGAGATATAGCTATGGACTACACAGAAATACAAAGATTCAAAAGAAAATACTATGACCAATTATACACCAACAAATTGGACAAACTGGAAGAAACAGATGCATTCCTAGAAACATACAGTCTCCCAAGACTGAGTCAAGAAGAAACAGAAAATCTGAACCGACCGATTATCACCAATGAAAAAGAGTCAGTAATCAAAAACCTCCCAAAAAACAAAAGTCCTGGACCAGATGGCTTCATAAGTGAACTTTACTAACCATTCAAAGAAGAATTAACACCTATTCTCAAACCATTCCAAAAAATTCAAGAGAGAAGTTACCTTAACTCCTTTTATGAGGCCACCATTACTTTGATTCCAAAACCAGACAAAGATATTAAAAAAGAAAGAAAGAAAGAAAGAAAGAAAGAAAGAAAGAAAGAAAGAAAGGAAGGAAGGAAGGAAGGAAGGAAGGAAGGAAGGAAGGAA
>NW_011889106.1:1060140-1074965 GCF_000151845.1 Pteropus vampyrus | reverse complement strand
AAGGAAGAAAACTATAGGCTGATATCTCTTATCAACACTGATGCAAAAATCCTTAATAAAATTTTAGCAAACTGAATTCAGCAATACATTAAAAATATCATACACCATGATCAAGTTGGATTTATTCCTGGGTTGGTACGATATCTTCAAATCAGTTATTGTGATACACCACATTAATAAATAGAAAGATAACAACCATATGATCATATCAATAGATGCAGAAAAAGCATTCGACAGAATCCAACTTCCATTTATGATAAAAACTCTCAGCAAAGTAGGAATAGAGGGAACATACCTCAATATAATAAAGGCCATATATGACAAACTTACAGCTAACATACTCAGTGGGGAAAAGCTAAAAGTGTTTTCCTTAAGATCAGAAACAAGACAAGGATGCCCACTTTTACCACTCCTCTTCAATACTGTGTTGGTAGTCTTAGCCACAGCAATAAGACAACAAAGAAATAAAAGGTATCCAGATTGGAAAGGAAGAAGTAAAACTTCTGTTATTTGTTGGACATGATACTATATAGAAAGAACCCTAAAGATTCCACCAAAACACTGTTAGAACTGATCAATGAATTCAGTAAAGTAGTGGGATACAAAATACTCAGGATACAAAATATTCAAAATATCATTTTTATACACCAAAGATCAACTTTCAGAAAAAGAAATTAAGAAAACAATCCCATTTACAACTGCATCAAAACAATAAAATACCTGGGAATTGAATTAACCAAGGAGGTAAAAGACCTGTTCTCAAAAATTATAAGTCATCGAAAAAAGAAATTGAAGAAGATACAAATAGATGGAAACATATAATGAACTCATGGATAGGAAGAATAAACATCATTAAAATGGCCATATCACCCCAAGTAATCTACAGATTCAATCCAATCCCTATTAAAATACCAATGGCATTTTTCACAGAACTAGAATAAATAATCTTAAAATTTATATGGAACCATAAAAGACCCTGAATAGCTATGGCAATTTTGAGAAAGAAGAACAAATTTAGAGGAATCACACTACCTGATATCAAACTATACTACAAGGCTATGGTAATCAAAACAACATGGTACTGGCATTAAAACAGACACATGGATCAGTGGAACATAATAGAGAGCACAGAAATAAATTTATGCCTACACGCTCACTTACTATATGACAAAGGAGGCAAGAATGGGCTAAAGACAGTCTCTTCAATAAATGGTGCTGGGAAAATTAGACAGATACATGAAAAAAAAAAAGAAAGAAACTAGACCATCTTCTTACACTGTATACAAGAGTATACACAAAATTGATTAAAGACTTAAATGTAAGACCCAAAACCATAAGAGTTCTAGAAGAAAACATAGGCAGTAACCTCTCTGATATTGCTACCTGTAATTTATTTTTGGACATATCTCTTTTGGAAAGGAAAACAAAAGAAAAAATAAACAATTGGGACTATATCAAACTAAAAAAGTTTTGCACAGCAAATTATCCCATCTAGAAACAAAAAGACAGTTGACAGAATGGGAGAAGATATTCGCTTATGATATATCTGATAAGAGGTTAACATTCAGAATATATAAAGAACTCACACAACTCAACAACAACAAAAAATCTGATTAAAAAATGGGCAGAAGACCTGAACAGATATCTCTGCAAAGAGGAAATACAAATGGCCAATAGACATGTGAAAGATGCTCAAGGTCACTAATCATCAGAAAAATGCAAATTAAAACCACGATGAGATATCATCTCACATTTGTCAGAATGGCTATCATCAATAACTCAAAGAACAAGTGTTGGTGAGGTTGCGGAGAAAAGGGAACCCTCACACATTGTTGGTGGGATTGCAAATTGGTACAGCTGCTATAGAAAACAGTTTGGAGGTTCTTCAAAAAAATAAAAATAGAACCACCTTATGACCTAGCAATTGCACTTCTAAGTATTTATCAAAAAAAAAAATTTAGTCCTTTTTAAAAAGAATATGTTAAGTCATGGAAAACTGAAGGCTTCTTACTATGAAAGTGGCTTTGAGTTAGAGCAATAAGTGCCATCATAAGAGTGACAGAAAACTTTACACATTACATACGTCATATTTTCTTATTATAAGATGATCAGTAAAAGTCAGATTATGTTCAAATAAAATTGTAATTGTAATTATAAATATTGTGCTACAAAATATTATCTAGTATTATAGATGTAAAATTTCTATAGGGTTATTATCAATAGACTTATTAGGCTCATATAATAACTTAATAGTAAAAATATAAAGACCTAAATTAGATTAGTTCATATAATCAAATATTAGTCAATTAGAAATTGAAGCGAGGATAGAAATATGATCCTGTAGAATAATATTATACCAGTAAAGATACATATTTAAGAACGCTAATTTATATAGAAAGATCGTAAGTTAAAATATCTTAATTCTTTCTTACCCTAGAACTGCTTTGCATAGACTGACAAAAGATTTCACCTTCTCCAACGTATCATACTGTCTGAGAGAATAAGAAATGTTTCAGAAGTTCAAACTTTCAACTTGAAATTCAGTTATTATAAAGTCTTTTGTTTTAAAGGGTTTGATATGCTGTTTCTCTGGTGAGTTTTGTGTTCCCCATAATTTTTTTTTTTTTAAGTTAACATAGCAATCTTCCCAGAAAAGTCATCTCTATGGATCTTACTGGTTATGAACTTAAGGTACTTGTCCCAGATTTTTTAAAATGTATAATAACAGAATATGGTGGCTTAGTAGTTTCAACAAAGGATTTGCATAGTCTCGCCTACTTCACCTCAGTAAGATTACTTAGGATGTTTTCTGTTCAAATTATTGGAACAAATTAAAATATTCACACATCACTATTTAATGAACATTCTCAATATAATTTGATGTTAATATTAACAAATTATACTCCTCCCACAGGCAACCCAGTACACATGTGGAAAACCATGGCAACTATTATAAGAAAATAGGAAGTTCTACTACATAAAATTTTACTCTTGCAACCTTACTGTTCTACAAAATAAATTCTAAGAAGCTTGTACAATCTTTATCATTATATTATGAAGATTATTACACCACATTTTAAGGAGCTTCTAAGAACTCAAGAAAGTTTAAGAATATTGGATTAATACCTTTGAAAATTGGTTATAAAGGTTCTAGAGCCAGAGGCTAATACTTTGTTATAATTTTAAAAATCTTATTAGAGAATTATAAGTATAATCTCTCTTTCTGCCTACTATAGATGACAAAAAATGTATTCATACTAGATAGTAAGCTTAAGGTTACATAAAGAAATTTAAAATTTATGTAATATAGTTAGTAAATATGGTCACCTGCTTCAGGTCTTGCAAAATCATTACCTTCAAGATACCTACATAACTGGGCCTCATTAAAATTGTAGTTTGACCTTCCTCTAAAAGCCAACTCACAAACCCCCTCACCTCTACACTGTATTTTTCTGTAGTACTTGTCACCTTCAAACATGTTACACAATTTACTTATTTAAGTTAATTATTTATTGTCTCTCTTTCACCACTAAAATGTGACAGAGGGCAGGGCATTTTTTTTTTCCTGTTTTGTATTCTGATAGAACCCAACTACCTAAAACAGGGCCTGGTATGATGGATGCAATAAATATTTATTAAAGGAATTTCTACTATACATATAAAATTATGTGTTAACATGACAAGTATTATGGTTATATTTTACTATTATTCATTTATTTATTTTTTCCTCTCAAAGACATTTCATTTGTATTGTATCTTTATTATGATATCTTTCTCAAAGATTCCAAACACCCTGGTCTTTCTGTTCTAATCAGTTCTTAATGTTTATCTTTTTTTAAATGAAGAAAGCAAAATTTTCCTTGCTAAACACATTACTCCTCAACTTATTTTGAATCCTTTTTAATATATTCTTAAACCTCATGGCATCCAAATGTGCACATCTTTTCACTTTCTATGTTGAACTTTACTTGAACCAAATCTGTATCTTTCCCAGTTGTACTATCTCCTAATTTATTCTTTGCAATTTGACTAAACACATCTTGTCTCTATGGTCTATTCTCATCTATGCTTAAGTGCAGTATAGATTTAGTTGATGATAATGATAGTATGGTTTTTGTTAGTATATTATATTTAGTAAATAAAATTTCTTGAAAAAATAAAGAAAAGTTACAGTTACGTTTTATATTTGAATAGTAAAGGTAACATTAAGTATAATTTCTTAAGGATAAAGTAAATGTAATTAAAATTCAGGTTAATTTAATTATCTCTATCTAAAAAGATTTTCCTATTGAAGTATTTGCTCCTTTTTTATTGACCACTTTGAGAGAATGAATAGCCAATTTATCAACAGCCAGTCTTTACAGATATCAGCTAAATAATAGAAACTTGAAATATAAAAAGACAGACCAGTTACTCACAAGGTACCATAGGTTCTACCACGATTAAAATATATATTCTGTTCATATACCTTTTTTTTTTCATGAAATTCTTTATATTAGACTTTAGTTTCCCCAATGTCCCCTTTATCCCTGTGTAATATTAGCATGGTTATTGAGGTGCCTCTGTGGTATCATTGATGATACATTACTGCAGTATAACGGAAAAATCTCATTTATCCTTAGAATATCAATGAACAATAGATATTATATTATCCACATTAGTGAAATTAATGAACTCAAAAATCTTTTTATTTCCAGTCCCTCAGGCACACTGTTAGGCCATGATCTTTCATAATTTTCTTTGAAAAATATAATTGACTTTTTTTTTTTTTTTTGACAATGAAAGACTCTCGCCAAACTTAGAAAAACTCACAGCTAAGGCAGATTACATAGATAGGTCAGTAGTTTAATATTAACATTTTCCAATTCAAGTTTCCTGGTATATCAAATGGTGTCAAAATTAGATTTTTCAGTCAGTATATTTAACTGCTTATTTTATATATTCATAAAAACCTTCATATGTCAGTTTTTCATAAAATTTGGTTGAGTAAATTTTCAGAGTATGATATGTAATATGTAATATGTAGTATGTTAATAGCAAATAAGATGGCTTAAGCAAATAATATGTAGGAACATATTTACAAAACAAATAAATTCACTAAGGCTATTCACAGAGAGTTCAAATCTTCAGAAAACAGCATGTGTCTGTCAATGATTTATATTACAGGACATTGCATCTATTTTGGGGGCTAATGATTTTGAAGTGTTAAGTTAAAAAAATTAGAACACTAACATTTTGCTAAAAGGACACTAACATTCGGGTATTTTTGATAGTAAATTTAGATGTCTTACCCTTTATTCTTGGAACACTTTGGATAGAGTTTTATTTAGAGTTGATTTTAATTCAAGATATTACATTTTGGCCTAAATTCTTAAAAGACACCTCAGAGGAGTTGAATTAAGACTATATATGTGTGTTTATACACACTTTTAAATTGGAGCTTTACTACTACTTAATTTATATATATATAATCATACATACATTCTTGGCTCAAGGAAGCCTTTTTATTTCTAGTGTTTTTCTCACACGTGGGAGTGCCACAGACATGTTTCTCCTAACATTAAGAGATAGAGTGTTGGAGATAATGTATAAACTTGAGGATTTTTTAAAAAAGTGCATTCTATACCTACCTTTGCTATCAATATACATTAAGACACAAAAGAACAACTGAAATTAGTACTAACTATATTACTTTCCATCCATGAAAGGATAATTTCAAATGCTTGAGTTGGAATTCTGTGACCAACCTGATGACGACATCAGATGACTCCATGACTAATACAATTGTTTCTATGATAATCAATGGCTAAGAAAGATGAAAAACGTTACTTGAACAATTAACAGTTGGTTCAGATACTCATCTTCTAAGTATGGTAATAGCACTAAATAATACATTTAGAGTCAGTGGACTGTGATTATCATTTCTCTGAATGGTATCACTGTCATGTTCTACTGTTAGAACAACATTTGCAACTGTGAAATAAACCTAAATTAATGCTAGAAACCCTGACTAATGCATCAAGTATGAATAACCCATCCAGAAAGAAGCAATGATGTTTTGCTCATTATATCAACACAGATTGCACACTAATCACTGCCTATTCTGTAAATATCAATTCGACTATGTTCTTTTCTCCTGATTTCCTTTAAAAATCATTTATCCTATAAACATATAAAAAGGGCAGCTTTTCACATTGTGAAGTATAATGTTTCAGGAAAAAGTAGTGCATTTAGAAGTTCTACCCTTTAATCTAGGTATGTGGATCTGATTCTTATATCATTCAGTGATTCCCTCTGTGACTTTTATCAACTCTGTATTGATCTTTCACTGATTATTAATATAACAAATGCTAGAGCTTAAATTGACATAATTTTCTAAATCTCAATGCTGATAATCTTATTTTATCACTGAAGTTTCATGTTTCTTTGTAGGTAGTCGGTTTAAAAATAAAGACCATTGAATGTTCTTTTTTGATACTCAAAACTTTTGAACAAATATTACCATTTCTTTTCTCTGAGATTTTGACATAGTAATTCAAATTCCTTTGTTTGTTAGTTTGTTTGTTTAACACCTACAGCACCTGGTATTCCTAGGTGGTCTCCCATCCAAGTACTAACTAGACCCAACCCTGCTTAGCTCAAATTCTTAATAAAACATAGATATAATCTTTTCAGGGTAATAAGGAAATGAATCGAACTAGAATTTCACTAAAGATTCTTATCACAACCTAAGACTCATTAAATACATGTACATTGTGCATATATGTGTATGTGTATGTATGTAATTTAGTTTCCTTAAAAGAAAACTTTCTTTTAATTTTGTTAGATATATTATGTGACTTCTTGTTCTTAGAAAAATATATATTTTTTAACCTACCAAAAAGATCTGCTTTTACCACTGTCCCATAGTTACTACTCTCATTCTGCTTTTCTTAGAATCTAGGGCTAGGAAATTATTTAGAGACAGTTCTCTCATCATTTTCGTCTATTCATCTGGGAATAGAGAATGCCTTTCACACTAAAAGACCTATCTGGAAATCTGTTAATCATGGTCCATTTCATTTACTCATGCATCCTTACATTCATTCATAATAAATCAATAACTGATGTTTAAATATAGTCATGTACTACTTAACAATGGGGATAAGTTTTGATAACTTGCATTATCAGGTGATTTTGTCATTATTCAAACACCGTAGAATACACTTACACAAACCTAGATGGTATACCCTAATATATACCTAGGCTATATGATATAGCCTATTGCTCCTAGGCTACAAACCTCTATAGCATATCATTTTACAAAACATTAGGAGACTAAATCAAGCACAAGAGAAAATGATGTGATGACATTGTTGCCAGGGTAACATGGCATACTGTTTTACAGCAAACTTTTTTTATAAGTAGAAAGAATACACTCTAAAATAACAATACAAAGTATATTATAGTAAATTCATAAATCGGTAATAGTCATTTATTATCATTATTAAGTATTTTATATTGTACATAATTGTAGGAGCTTTTATATGATAAGCAATATAATACGTTTGTTTACACCAGCATCACAAAAATACATGAGTAATGTATTAGATTACAACTTCATGATGGCTATAATATAGGTGATAGGAATTTTCAGCTCCATTATAATCTCATGGGACCACCATCATATATGCAGTTCATTACTGACTGAATTATGGTTATATGGTTATGCGTCACATGACTGTATGCTTGACATGACTGATGAAAAGGACGAATCTAGTTTATATGTGAAATATAATTCAGATATTTGGATTAAACAATTTGTTTAGGTCTTAAGGGAATAAATTAATCCCCTTCCAAAGAAATAGTCAATTATATTAGACAGCTTCTCCTGGCAGGATTCTTGAATACATGAATATATTTTATATATTTATCTTTTTGAAAATGTTTTTGTTCTAAGTTTAGGGTGATAAATTTCTTAAACTAATTTTATGCCTAATTTCTGAGCCTTATTAAATAACACTAGTCAGTTTGTCAAAATGCCCAGCATATTAGAATAGGTTATAAGCTTTCTAAAGATATGGGAATAACACCATGTGTAATTAAAAGAAGAAAAAAAATATGTCCAGTGATTTTAAATATCCTTCATGGGAAATTGTACTATTATAATACTTTTAAATAGAAACATCAATTTCATTTTATATATTACATTGATTTTTATAATATCTTCATTTATGCATGTGTTCTATCACAGGCATTTCTAGGATTTATAACAAAATTAATTCAATCTTGTGTTCTGTCTAATTAAGCACTATATAAAACTCCTTTTCAAGCTTTATATTTGCCAAAGATATTACATCAGATATCACACTGCTTGTTTATTTAAATATGTGAAGATTTCAATTGATGTTGTAAACATTTGGAAATTATGCATGTCAAATTAGCCACAACTGAAAACCAAAAAATTCAAATTTTAAGAGTAGAATGAAACACTTTTGTTTTTATTCTGAATCTAAACATGCATATATATTAGCTGTCACTCGGATTAAAATCTACTTAAATTTTTACCATATGACTTCAGGATTTTTCAGTAAAAATGTCTTTCTCTAACCAATTCCATATCATAAAAGCTCTAATTTTCAAGAAATGCAGGGTTTTATTTTAAAGTGTGATTGTATATTTTTATGAAATAGGACGAAGAAAAGTAGACCAAAATTATGACTTTCCCATGTAAATATGAGCTATTAAGCAAATAAGTAGAGCAGAGCTCATAAAACAAGACAAAACAAACAAACAAACAAAAAACAATATCATCTAAAGTCTCAGCTTCTTGGAAGAATTACAGATTACTTCTTTTCTTCACTTAGCTCTACCACCTATAGTACTTCAACAGCTGCTAATAATCATAGAAGTAAGATCATATATCAAATGTTGCAGGTGGTAAAAGAAGAAAGAAAGTCAACGCTAAGATCAGTCTACGAGGACATAAACTTACTGTGATGAATTAAGAATGACTTTTATTTCAAAGATAGGTATTCTGTTCAAAGTTCAGATGCTGACCTATTGTACTGACACTTGAGAAATATTTGGTTACAAGGAACAGCAAGGAATCTGCTGTCCAAGTCCTGAGTTCTATTTTTTAATCTTGTATTCCAATTATCTGTAATCATTAGGTCACTTCATAGCACTTTGTGTTTTATCTTCTCATTTAAAAAAATAGAATAAGGAATTTGGAAATGACTTAATGAGTGAGTTTTATGTTCTGGATAAAATTTCATTATCATTGTAATATTTTTGTTTTAAATGGTTATCAATGTGTACCTGACTGGCCAAAACCAAAGGTAAAGACCCTATGTTTAAAAAAATATTATTTTTTGGTAATTTTATGCAGTATCACTTTTGTGAATAACCTGAATTATTTTAATCTTTTTCTTGACATCATGCCTATATCTATAAAGAAAAAAAAAATAGACAGCTTCTTGTCAAGTTGAAAAGAAGACATCATTTGGGAAGAAAAAATTAGCAGTTATCAAAATGAATAAAAATTTCAAAATTCAAAATGAATAAAAAGGATATGATAATATTAATCATAACACCACATAAAAACTAAGTTTAAGTTTATTTTTGTAGGTTGAAGAGGTAATTTTTTTTTTTTAATATTCTACAGTTTCCATTTAAAGGCTCTCTTCTGGCATTGTTTTTCATTAACTGAATAAGGAAAAGCTTTACAAGGTAATTTCTCATTGTCAGATTTATTTTGTGGGCAAGTTGTGGTCAGTTATCAAAAATCATGAAGCAGAAAAACAAGGTCATTGTCTGAGACATAAGTGCAGGCCCTGTGCTGGACTTGAGTCATTACTGATACACACTGCTAAAGATAACGCTCTTAACTCTCCACTTTGCTGTGAAGTTAACTTTGGTGAGTTATCAGACCTCAAGGTAATGGCAAGCACAAAATAGCATTAGATTAAAACAAGTGTCTGTTACATGGACAGAACATGAATGCCAGCAGTTAAATTTAATACTTATTCAGAGAAGATGAGGTAAAATTGATGCTGAAAACTACTGCTCTAATGAAAACTAAACACAATCTTTTGTAGGGGTATAAAAATAATGATGAGATAACTGATAGGTAGGTGTGGATACCCATATTGGAAGATAACATATGAGAGATCAGAGAATAAGCCAGATAAATATCATTGCCTTAGTTTTACCATAGTATGCATTTACAGGAGCTCCTTCTGGAAAATGAATAGGCAAATAATTCGGATCTTGGATAGGAGACATAGAGCAAAAGTTAGACAATAGATAAATTTATACAGACTAGGTAGGTAATCAATCTGTGTCTTCCCCTATTAATTCAAGCTGATTTATGGCCTTATGTGTTTGTTTCAGATAATAAACCCTGATTCACAACTTCAGAGTAACTTAAAGAGAGAATAAGGAAAAGAGCTCTTTCCAGAAGATTCATTGCTTAATTTTAGTAGAGGTAGTGGAAGAAGCTGTATACTGAGGTGTCATGGTATTTGAAATTTAACTTTATATAACATGTAATAAATGAAAATGGAATTTTGATTAAATGTATACTTGCACTTGACATCTTCCAGAAGTTCTAAAATACCAAAACATTGTTGTCTTCTGTGATACCTGTTTACTCACATGCCTTCCATCTTCCCATTTAGAACATACTGAAAAATATCCAGTTAGGTGTGTGAAAATAGCTCACCTTAAATTAGAGAATGGAGAAATAGAAAAAGGATAAAGAAACAAGGCCTATTTCATTAAAAAAAAATTAAACATTAAAAACAAAATGCATAATGAATTGTGAGGTCAAGGACATTTTTTGAAAGTAAAAACAAAAGAGAGAAAGTGTTACATTCAGGATGTAAGAAAAGTGATTGTGAGCTATTAAGTACCAGAAAGGCTAACCTATTCAATGTTGCAAAATCTCTTTCCCTGGAAGTCTTTAAAAGAGAAGTTAAGTATCCATTAGAGTTTATACTCCTTCCTTTAGGAAGATCATGTGAACCTTACAGGCAGAGTGACCAAAGCAAAGGTGGAGAAAGTTGGAAAAGATTCCTGCCACTGAGTCCCAGAGGGCACTTTGGTGGTCATGTAGTTAAGACTATGATAGTACTAGTTAATGTCAAATTTCAGTCTTTATTCAATATGTCTTTTTTTCTCAGATGTGAGAAATGTTCAACATTAATCTTACTATTTATAGAAAAAAATATATAGTTCACAGCTATCTAGCACATCACTAGGGAAAAATAATGAGATGAATGGATAAAACATTTACAGACCAATTTAATAATATAAAATTTTAGAGACAGGACAACTTTAATTCCATGTATATCTAGAAAGGAATTCAAAAGAGCCTGTAGGCAGAATAGTGAGCAAAAGAGGTGACTCATCCAAACAAATAAATATCATCATTTTGATTGAACAGTAGTGCATCATTGAGAAAAGTTGATATGGCATTGAATAGCAATGACAAAATGGATTGCCTGTCGCTGTGATGTTACTCTGGGGGAAAAGATTTTGAAATGAAACACTTTTTAAGGGATATACATATTTATACAATGTCTATATGAACTGAACAATACTCCAGACCAAATCATATTTGACCAAATTTTATAGTTTTCTAAAACAGTCTGAGAAGTTTCATTTTGCTACCTTCAGCAATTTTGCCCCCAAACATGACATTTAATTTAGTGATCAATAAAATAATGAAGAAGTCTTGGTCCATTCGTTTCTTTCCTATGTTTTAGCTCCCTCTCTGACTGCCGCATCTATGACAGATTTGTCATAAAGCCTTACTTTCTTTGAAGAGAAATTTTCACTCAAGATGCTAATCAGCTCTTTATTCTGCTTCTGTAGCTATGTTTGTTGCATAATATCTGAATGGTCAAAATCTTACCTGCCTAGAACAACTATTGTATACATTTCATCCCAGTGGTGTCAAGTTCTGGAAAAATCATGAGTATTAGGATCAGACAGACCTGGGCTTTATTCTCTGTTTTGGCACTTTAGAATTTTTGATCCTAAAAAAGTTAATTAGCTCTCTCAGAGTCCCTTATTCCCTTTTTCTTAAGCTCCAGAGTGAGTTTGTAATTCCTATTTCTCAGAAGGGCTATATAGAAAATTAGACATAATGTATGTAAGTTACTTAACATAAGACCTGATAAATATATTAAAAATAACATATTATAAATACAATAAATGTTAATGTTGATTCCTTTCTATTTCTTGCCCCTGCTCTGAGGATATTTGTATTTGTCAGAAATTTCTCTGTACATTGAGTCATTTTTACAAGTTAAATTTAATTTTCCTATTTCTTCTCTTATTCATATAATTAAAAGCCAATCAACTGTTCTTTTCACCCTACATCAGAGGGCAAAAAAAATCACTTAATACTTGTTAGTATAATTTCACAACTATTATGGTACAAATTCAAACCTATAGATATAGCTAGTGATATTATTGTCATCTCTGATCAAGAACCCTCAAAAGCACCCCAAATCATGTAAAGAAATAAGCATTTTTTATTAATATATATTTGTATATAAAGGGAAAAGAGATGAGAGGCATAAAGAGAAAGTATATTAGAGATATGCTGAAGAAAGAAAACATACTATTTGAATACATTGTGACTATTAATATTAATAGTAAAGATATAATTGATTTATTTTCTGTCCTAAGTCAAAAACAAATAATATAATGTCATTATGATATTTTTGCTTCCCGATGCCAATAATAAATTGAACTAATTACAACTGAAAGGTTAATATGCCTTTTGATATGAGTCTATAGTCAATAATATTTTTTATATCTAGTGAAGAAAGAGTAATAATTAATTAACTTAAGCACTTTGCAGGACAGAGAGTGGTACTAGCTTAATCATAAAGTAAAATAAAGACAAAGCACATATCACCCATTATTAGGGGGAAGGAGGAGGTCAAACTTTTATATTTTGGTAAAGATGATAAATCTATTTGCTATTATAATATTAGGATAAATACAAGTTAGGCTTCAATTATGAATGTGTTAACTCCCAGTCGACCACTCCCTAGCTATGTGAGCTTGAGTTACCCAGCTTCTCTGCATTTCTTTTATCTGCCAGTGCAGTGTATGAAGCACTTGACATGCATTGTTTTATATATTCTCACACAAAAATAATTAAGTAGTTAACATTATGATTCTAATTTAACAGACGATGAAATGAGGCTCAAAGTGTTTAAGAACTTGTCCAAGGTCACACAGGTAGTAAGTAGTAGCAGCCGGATTTGAAAAAAAAATTTTATCAGTAAGTCATATTGAATGTTCCCTACAAAATTTGTCTTGGATTTAGCAGTCTTCTTTTGCTAACATGCTCACAGGTCTTCAACAGGCCATATTAGGATATAATGATGAAGGGCCTGATCAGTCTTGCTTTTGTAAAATTGAGGAAATTGGCCTTATATAAGCATGTCAAAAAGGTGCCTAGACCAAGTGGAGAATGCAAAACAAAAGTTCCTTTCCATAGTCATGAAGGGTATATTGTAATGTTCTTCCAAGAAGATAATTTACTTAGTTGAATTGATCCAGATCACATTCCCTAGCTGTCACTAGAGTGAGTCTACAGAGTGTGTATATAAACCTCATTTAAAGTGAGGTAGGGAGGCCAGAAGAGGGAGCTCTCACACCTTATACTGGTAGCTACATATAACAGGAGGAATTCTTTATTTGTAATAGGTCTTTCCCTTCCTGTCTTCCTTTCCCCTCTATTAAAGAATGCCTTCTCCTTTGTTTTAGAAGACTTGCAAGCAGCTTGCCAGAGTTGCATGCACCAGGTCACAATTCTTTGTTGTTACTGAATAAACTTGTTTTGCTGGAGAGACATCTGGCTGGCTTTTTGTCTACTGTCAACATATTTGGTGGCCTATACGAGAATCCAGATAAGACTCCTGATAGTTCCAAGGCTGGTGAGCAAACAGGTGAAATGCCCACAGAGACCACTCAGCTTGCTGTTTATCCATGGGCCCTGGAGTTTGAAGGTAAGTTTCCTTCTGGATCTGAGCTTCCACTCTCTTCACATTTTGAAACTCTCCAGGCTCTAATCTGGATCTGTTAAGAGGCTTCGTACTTTCCTGTTAAAGTCCCTGTTCGTTTGCGAGTACTCATTTTGGCACTTGGACCTGACTCCTTCGGGATCAGGCTGTTTCTTGTGACACTGCTAGCCCTCACCCTGATTCCCTTTGGAATCAGACTGTTTCTACTGAAATTGTCTGGTCTTCAGTCTAATTCTAGACCAGACTGTCTCACTGGAACTGTGATACAGCCTTGGACCTGACTTCTTTGGTAATAGAATGTTCTACTAGAACACACTGTTCAGCCTCAACTTGACTCCTTTGGGACTGGGCTATTTCTCCAAAAATGGCTGCTTCAGCCTTTGTCCTGACACCTTCACAATTAGACTATTTCTCTGAAATGTGCTGTTAAAGCCTTCAGACTCTCTTCTTCTGGATCGGACTGTTCTTAATGGGAGGAGATGGCATTTGGCCTGAAGGCTGTTTGGGCCGTATGCTCTGAAAAATGAGATCCCAAGAAGCAGGCAAAATGGTGTAGATGATAGAAGCTTCGCCCATCCCCTCTTGCAACCATATCAAAGATGAGATGGAAACACAGAGCAAATAGCAAGCAAGCAGTCACCTGGAGGCAGGGAGTGCGTCTAGATGAACTGAAGCCCTACAACTAGGAAGAAAAATAAGAAATCACCCTACAAAGATTGAAGGTAGGAGGGGGCGAAGACACGAGGCTGCCCAGTCCCAAGAAGCTGAGTGGAACAGAGGCTGTGGCAGCTGGCA
>NW_011889106.1:998086-1056520 GCF_000151845.1 Pteropus vampyrus | reverse complement strand
CCTGGTACAGGAAATAGACATACAACCCCAGGAAGCTCAAAGAGTCCCCCAAAAAATGAACCCAAAGAGGCCCACACCAAGACACATCATCATCAATATGCTGAAGGTTAAATACAAAGAGAGAATCTTAAAAGCAACAAGAAAAAAGCAGTTAGTTACCTACAAGGCCGCACCCATAAAACCAGCATTTGAGTTCCCAAAAGAAACTTTGTAGGACAGAGGGCTTGGCACAAAGTATTCAAAGTGTTGAAAACCCAAAATCTGCAACCAAGAATACTTTATTCAGCAAAACTATCATTTAGAGTCGAAAGACAGATAAAGAGATTCACAGACATAAATAACCTAAAGGAATTCATCAACACCAAGCTAGTATTTCAGGAATTGTTGGAGGGACTTCTTTAGGAAGAAGAAGAAATATCAAAAACATAAATAATGAATGATAATAACTGCATTCCTATCAACAAGTACCTCATATGGAAAAGATAGGGAAGCTGAGTAGATAAGAAAACAAGATTACTACATATGTTGCCTACAAGAGACTTCAGATTAAAAGACACACAGAGACTAAAAGGAAGGGAATGGAAAAAGATATTGTCTTAATGGACTTAGAGGGTACTGCAGTGAATGAAGTAAGTCAGAGAAAGACAAATAGCACACGATTTCACGTACATGTGGAATCTAAAGAACAAAGTAAATAACAACAACAACAAAAATGGAAACAAACTCAGATACAGAGACGATTTTGAGGGCTATTAGACAACCATTGTTCTGAAATTGGCAAAACTGAATGGAATGCCTATGTCCATTGGTATTTTGAGGATGGTGAAAAGGGGCAAAGGGATTAAGAAGTACGAATAGATAGATACAAAGTAGTCATGGAAATATAAAGTGTAGCATAAAGAAAATAGTCAACAATGTTGTAAAAAATATGCAAGGGGAAAGAGGGTTACCTGATTTTGTAGAGTGACTACTTCATGAGTTATATAGATCTCTAATCACTATACTGTACAACTGAAACTAATATATTATTGTACGCCAACTATAATTGAAAAAAAAAAACCTTATTGAATTGTACAATGTTAATATGAGCAACTAATTGTCTATTATACTTCAATAAAGCTGGGGAAAAATGGGATTCCAGTTATCTAAAGACTTTCAAGGACCCTCCCTCCAAGAATCCCAGCTAATTTTATGTTTAAAAAGCACAGTCTCTCCTCAGGCTCATTTCTAACTAAATGGACTGATTTGACCAAAAGTAATTTAGAATATCGATGGCCATTATGGAGAACTTTTGAATACCCCAGACTTGCTTTTTTTAAAACCAAATTGGAAAACCATTGTTCTGAAATTGACAAAACTCAATGGAATGCCTATGTTGATTGGTATTTTGAGATCTCCAAATGTTACCAAAAATCTAAAATTTCCTCTTTACGAAAGAAAGTTTTAGGATTAACTGAGGCAAATAAGCACTTAAAGAAAGACAAATGACTTCCAAAGCCTCATGCTCTTCTACCCTGACTTCTTTGTCTCTGGCTCTGCCTCCAGTGCCACCTTCTACCTCCTCTGAAACTTTACTCACATCCTCCTCTTCTGAATTATCAATGCAAGACCCTTTAAAGATAAACCTTCTGAGGATCCTAACAAACTCCAGGTTTCTTATTTTCCCTGAACTAAAGCTGATGTGTGAATCATAGTTAAAGAGTTCCGTGAAGTAACTGAGGGACTTCATCAATTTCCTGTGCAATTTGATATAGTTATTCAAACTTACCAGAAACTTGTTGATTTCTCTGACTTATATCAGCTAGTTCGTATGCCTGTCAGTGAAGGCCAGGCTCAGCACTGGATTAAACTTGCTTGATGGGAACATCTTCAAAAGACTTTAAAAAAACAAATCCCTAACTTTTGGCAAAATGCTAGAACACTCATTGGAGACCTCCACTGAGCAATTACAGTAGCCTTTCCCAAGTCTGTATATTGGAACAAAATTTAGACTGTTCACAAAAACCTGAAGAAACTGTTCATGATTGTTATAATTAACTTCAGATTGTTTTTGAAAGAAAATTCTGGTCTTCCTTCAGATGCTGAATTCATTCTGGTAGCCTTTAACTCTGTTTATTAACTTGCTGAGCTGAGATCTTTCTCTTTTAGTTAAAAGAAGCAGGATTGGATGGGAGACCAGGTCCACTCTAGCTTTAGTTCATTTGGCTAGTCAGCTTACTCACCCCTAGGCGAGTAAACTAGAAGTAAGACTGATAAAATTATTAATATCCAACTCTGGCAAATGAGGACCCCTGTACAAAATTGAAGACCTCCTAGCTTCTGTCATTTTTGCAAAGACCCAAGACATTGGAAAAGAAATTGTCACAAATTAAGCACTTCAGGAGCCTTCAACCTTCTTACCAGGCATTCCAATGTCCTCAAAATCCTCAATGATGAGGCTCAGATTAAGTACAGGGGTTTTCCCCAATCCTCCCTCTTAATCATCTGAAAGAAACTTTTCTCCAAATAGAGAATGAATCTATCTCTGTCCTTATTGACATGGGAGCCACACTCTTGGTGCTCAACTCCATTATTATAAAGCAGTCACTGCCTCAAGCACTTAAACAGTTCAAACAGTGATTGTCACTAATGGACCTCTGTCTCTGAATCTATCCCTTTTTGTTTGGGCCTCTTGAGAGGAACTCATCCTTTTCTTCTTAGTTTTCCTGCCTCTATTTATTTATTAGGCCAAGACTTCTTAAAAACGTATAATGACAGAATTTCTTTCTCCCAAAGGTGGAAGTAATTTTAGAATTTTACAGTAGATGTGAGAATAGCTAGGTAGGTGAATTAAATGACTCTTCAGCATCTTTTATTTGGTCTATTTCTGATGGCACTTTAGCTGAATCTGACACTGATCGTTTGTCCACATTTGATCAGCTGCCATCCTCTTCATGGGCAAAATCATCAACTGATACTGGTTGAACCCACAGTGTATTTCCTATCAAGATTCAAATAGATACCTCAAAATCCCTTTCCAGAATCAATCAATACCCCATAAATAAGGACGCCCTTCAAGGTATAAAGTCCATAATAGAAAATTACAAAACTCAGGGTCTCATTTTCCCTTGTGCTAGTCCCTATAACACTCCCAGTGTACCTTTAAAAACAAACAAACAAACAATAACAACAAAACATTAATCTACTACTCTATTTCTGGTGAAGCCCCTCATGACTGCATATAAGTGACAGAATGCCTCTTGATCTCTTGTGATCTGAAGGACATTCCTTTGGGAAAGGCAGATTTATCATGGTTTACTGATGGTTTATATGTAAAGGGTAAAAATAGTAAGTGCTATGCTGGGTATGGTATTGTAACTCTTTTTAAAGTTGTCAAGAAATCACCTTTATCTTTAGCTACTTCAGTCCAACAGGCCAAATTATATGCTCTTATTTGGGCTTGTATTTTAGCCAAGAAGAAAACTTACAACATTTATACTGATAGTAGGTATGCTCTCAGAGTAGCTCATGATTTTGGAATGTTATGAAAACAATATAGCTTCCTTACTTCCGGCAAAAATAAAATTTAAAATGGCTCCTATGTTCAGGAACTATTGGATGCTAACTTTTACCTGCTACTATAACTATCATTAAGAGTCTCAAGCATTTTAAAATTTACTCTCTGGAAGCTAGGGGGAATGACCTTGTTGACAAATCTGAAAAGTGTGCACCCTTAAAGGAACTAACAGTAGTCAAACCATTGTAATGGTACAAAAGGATATTTTCCCAGCTGATAACTTGGACATTTTAAATTGCCTAATGGACCATTCAAGATCTGGCAAATGAATTTCATACAACTTCCCTCATCTCATGGATATAAATATGTTTCAGTTATGGTTTGTATGTTTTCTCACTGGACTGAAGCTTTCTATTAAAGATGGGCTACTGCATCTTCTGCAGCTAAAATTCTGTGAGAAAATATGATTCCTACCTGGGGACCCCTTCTCAAACTCTGTAGTGATCAGGAAACCCAGTTTATTGGTCAGATGCTTCAACAAATCTATGAAGTTTGGCCAGTCTTACAACATTTCCATTGTGCTTACCCCTTCAATCCTCAAGCTTAGTCAAACATAACAATGACACTATTAAGAATCAATTGGTACTTCCACTCAAGATGGCATAGTAGGTAGACGTGGTGCTCAACTCCACTCAGGACCACATCAAAATTACAACTAAACTACAACAGGACAACCATCTTTGGGAATCGCCTGAGGTTTGGACTAACAAAAGTCCTGCAACAAAGGACATAGAGGAGAGGCCACCACAAGACTGGTAAGAGGGGCAGAGACAAAAAACAGGCTGGTCCCAAAACTACTTGTGGCAGTTAAGAATTGGGAGGGATATCTTAGCTGCAGAGGTCCCACCTAGAAGTGAGGAGTCCTGGCCCCACACACTGGGCTCCCCAGCCCAAGCACCAGTGCCAGGAAGAAAAGTCCCTGTAACTTCTGGCTGTGAAAACTAGCAGAGATAGTGGCTGAATGAGACAGAGGGCAGTAGGAGTGGCCCACGTTACTCTTAAAGGGCCTGCGCAAATACTTACAGCTAACAGACTCAGTTCTTCTGAGCTCCAGCACTGGGACAGCTACTCAAGGAGTGTCAGGGACATATGGGGAGGAACTAAATTGTCTGGCTTCAGGGCAAGGGTTGAGGGGCAGCTTTCTTCCAACAGAAGTGCTGCAGAATTTATTATTCCTTTGTAGATCCCTCCCACCTCCCATCATGCAGACACAGGCAGCCACCATTACTGAGTTTCCATCAACCTGGCTAACATTGGTCGTCCCACCCTGGTGATCCCCTGAGACCCTGTCCCATCCAATTTCGGGGGCCACCCAAGCCACTTCCGTGGATTTTTCATACAAATGGCCGGTCTTGTCTCATACTGTGGACTTTCCTGAACTCTCTCAAAGGTTCACAAAACCCAAAAAAGCAGCATCTGACTTCAGTGTGCTCTGTACTTCTTGCTGAGCAGCCTCAAGCCTGGCCCTAGTGGCAGCTGGCCTTGGTTCACAGCTTAGCCTCTCAAGGCACCTCCAAACCCTGCAAATGGTGGTGGCCATCTGAAGATTGCTTGGTGGCTCATGACAGGTGGCCTTGAGCAGGGCACAGTCTATGGCTTAACCTGCATCAAGGCCCCTTCCAGGATGCCCTGGGGCTGGCATACCTGGTGGCCAGCTTCAGACCAAACAGAAGCACCACCTGGGGCTGCATCTAAGGATGACACACCCAAAAGACAGAATGGGCAGACCCCAGAGCCCTGATAAAATGAATCCTGATTCGTAGGGTCAGCTTCTCACTAGCCAGTCTTCACAACCAATAGACCCAAGGGTCATTCCCTTCCACTGATGTACAAACAACAAATAGGGCTTAGCAACTAATACAAAGGACACACCTGGAGCACTCAGCTCAGGTGACCAGTAAAGACTGTGCCACTGGGTCCCATAGGATACTTACTACATAAGGCTACTCTACTAAGACAAGGAGACATGGTAGCCCTACCTAATACATAGAAAAAAAAACAACAAAAACAAAACAAAACAAAACAACAACAACAAAAAACGGAGGCAGCCAAAATGGAGAGACAAAGAGTCATGTTCCAAATGAAAGAACAGAACAAAGCTCCAAAAAAGAACTCAACAAAATGGAGACATACAATCTACTAGATACAGAGTTCAAAACACTGGTTATAAGGATGCTGAATTATCTCAGTCAGAACTTCAACAAAGAGATAGGAAACATAAAAACGGAGATAGAAAACAAAAAAGAACCAGTCATTAATGAAGAATACAATAACTGAAATAAAGGATACATTAGAGGGAGTCAACAATAAATTAGATGAAGCAAAGGTTCAAATCAGTGATATAGAAGACAAGGTAACAGAAAACACATATTCAGAACAGCATAAAGAAAAAATCCAAACAAATGATAATAGCTTAAGGGAACACTGAGAAAACATCAAGTGTACAGGCATTTGTGTCATAGCAGTACCAAAATGGGAAGAGAGAGAGCAAGAAATTGAAAAACTTATTTGAAGAAATGACAGAAAACTTCCTTAACTTTGTGAAGAAAATAGATATGCAAGCCCAGGAAGCTCAGAGAGTTCCAAAGAAGATAAACCCAAGGAGGCCCACTGCAAGACACATCAAGATTAAAATGTCAAAGATTAAAATAAGATAGAGAATCCTAAAAGCAGCTAGAGAAAAGTAGTTACCTACAAGGGAGCTCCCATTAGGCTGTCAGCTGATTTCTTAACTTACTTTGCAGGCCTGAATGGATTTGCATGAAATATTCAAAGTGATGAAAACCAAGGACCTGCAACCAAGATTACCCAGCAGAGCTATCATTTAGAATCAGAGGGCAGATAAAGAGCTTCCCAGACAAGAAAAAGCCAAAGGAGTTCATCATCACCAAGCCAATATTATAAAAAATGTTAGAGGGACTTTTTCAAGAAAAAGAAAAAAAAAAAGTAAAAAGATCAAACATATGAATAATAAAATGACAATAATTATATATCTATCAACAATTACGTTTAAAAAAATTAAGTGCTCTATTTGAAAAACATACAGTGGCTGAATGGAAAGGAAAACAAGCCCCTCACATCTGCTGTCTACAAGATACTCACTTCAGATTGAAAGACACATACAAACTGAAAGTAAAGAAATGGAAAAAGAAATTTCATGGAAATGGAAAGGAAAAAAAAAAAAAAAAACAGCTGATGTAGCAATACTTATACCAGACAAAATGGACTTTAAAACAAAGAGACAAAGTAGGACTCAGTAATATCACTTCGGGTATTTATCAGAAGAAACCCAAAACACTACTCAAAGGGACATGCACATCTATAGGTTAATTGAAATATTATTTACAATAGACAAGGTATGGAGGCAGCCTGGATGTCCATCAATGGATAAATGGATAAAGAAGAGGTGGTATATATATATACAATGGAATATTACTAGGCCATAAAAAAGAATGAAATCTTGCCACCTGCAACAACATGGATGGGCCTAGAGGGTACTGTGTTGAGTAGAGTAAATCAGACAGAGGAAAACAAATGCCATATGATTTCACTTACATGTAGAATCTAAAGAACAAAATAAACAAAACGAAAAAAAATCTAATAGATACAGAGAACATTTTGATGGTTACCAGATGGGAGGGGAGTTGGAGGAGTGGGTGTAAAAGGGGAAGGGATTAAGAAGTACAAATTGATAGTTACAAAATAGTCATGAGGATATAAGTATAACATAAGGAGTATAGTCAATAATATTGTGGTAACTGTGGATGGTGTCAGATGGGTACTGGATTTATTGGTTTGATCACTTTGTATGTTGTGTAGATGTCCGGTCACTGTGTTGTACACCTGAAACTAGTGTAATGTTGTATGTGAAGTGTAATTAAAAAAAAAAAATTCTAGTTAATTGGCAAATTTTGTAGAGAGCTTCCAGACATCCTGGCCAAAAGCACTGCCATTAGTCCTTTTAAAATCAGATCCACCTCCTTTTGGAGCTTATCAACTCTTACCCTTTAAGAGAGTTACAAGATTTCCCATACGCTTAGCTCCTGCCTCTTTCCATCCACAGTTGATAAAGAGAAACATATTTCGGTAATATAAAGACCTAGTTCTTCTATTGAAAATAACCATGTTTTGGTAGAACAATCTTACAATGCAATCTTGGGAGCTAAAGACCTTGTTCACCACACTTTGCAAACCGGAGATTCTATCTATTAGAAAAGATACCTTTAGTAAGACTCTCTTCAGCCTCACTGGAAAGGCCCCTATCAGGTGCTGGTAACCACACTTGTGCCACAGAACTCCAGGGAATAGTCTCTTGGATTCATGAGATAAACCAAACCCTGACTGGACCTGCACACCATCTAGTGATCTGAAAGTAAAGATTTCTCAGAATTGAAGTAGATGACTTCTGACGAGACAGCTTTTCCAAGATGTCTGGACCAGGTTTGTATACTTTTTCTCACGGGTGCTTCTTCCCTCTCTTTCATGGCCAAACAATGCCCCTATCCACATTTCTCAAAATTTTGTAAAAAAGAAAAATCTCTTCGATTATGACTTTTCAGAAATAATCTTATCATGATCCTGTGACAAATTAATCTTTCTATTTATTTTCCTGGAGTTAAAAGTTTTAAAATTCAGTTTTACTTTCATCTAGGCTACTGCCTTACTCTAGACTCTTAATCAAAATATATTGTCTCTAAATTTGCAACCTACAGGCTATATTATTGATAAGATATCTTTTCCAATCATTCTTTGAGATAATAATACTGTTTAATTACTTCATGTTTTATGTCTTCTCAGAACATTTTTGAAATTATTTCTGTTCTGAGTGTGTTCTAACCAACCATAATTACTATGCTAAGATACAGTCTTTAAATGAGAAATGTCTGAGATGTTTCCCTCCTACTCCTCCCTGTGACTCAAATGTGGCCATGATATGTTTCTAATCTGTGCCTTTTCCCTCTGACATGGGACATGACACCCTGGGTAGGTCTTTCTTGGCATTGAGGAACAAAAGGCCAGTAAAACTGAGAAATACCTGACTCTTAATCAGCACTGCTTTCAGAGAAAGATTAAATTTCACTTGATTAAAAGTAAGAAATGTAAAAAATTAGTAAGCAGAAACTCATTTAAAGTGAAGTATGGAGGCAAGAAGGAGGAACTCTCACACCCTACATGGATCACAAAGCACAAAAGGAGAGACTCTTTGTTTGTAATAACCCTTACCATCTTTCTTTTCCCTTCTGTAAAAGAAGTTCCTCTCCTTTGATTTAGCAGACTTGCATGTGGCTCACCATAGTTCATATATCGGATTGTAATTCCTTTTTGTTTCCAAATAAACTCATTTTGGTGGAGAAATATTTGGCTGACATTTTGTTTACAGTCAACATAGTACATACCCACTCACAGAGTTGTGATTGTGTTTTACAGAAATACTACATAATATCTGTCTTTTAAGCACATGTGATGATATAGTTGCTGCTAAGGAAACTATAATAATAATATCTATATGGTAGGTGAAGAGAAATTAAACAAAATGAAAAGACACTTCGAAAAGAGACGTCATAGCATATACACATGTATACTCACACACACATACTCAAACATCTAAACTCTTTATATATATATATATATATATGTATATATATATGTATATATATATATACATATATATATATGCAGAGAAATAATATACATATATATACACATATATATGTATATATATATACATATATACATATATATATATACATATATATATATATGCAGAGAAATAAATGCAGAGAGTAGAAAAGTTATGACATAGACAGAGTAAGAATAGGAAGGGTTTGAATAATTCAGATAACTGCATCAAATTTCCAGTTTGCCTTCGATAGAAACCATAATTAGTAGAAAATTGGGTACTTGAAGACACTATTTAGTTCATACTAAAACTGGACAGAACCTCACATAAATCAATCCAGGCGTAGATTCTCACAATCTTCCACAAGAGGTCATTCTCTTATTCACCAAGAGTCATTGTCACAAAATAAGCAGTCATGCCTAATTTAGGATCCCCTTATCTTACAATTATATTGCAGAGTCAGCCCCTTTTTTCTTAATCTGTCCTAAGAATGGCAGATGGCAAATGTTAGAAAGTTTTTATTCTTTTAAATAAATCTTCATATCTAGATGGCTGTGTATGTGGTCTAGATTGTTGTTGATTTTTATTTATTTGTTGACATTGTTAATTTGTTTTGTATTACAGGAGGAAATTAAGATAAAAGTTGGAAAACCCAAGTTGCAGGGCAGAGTTCAAGTAAAACAATAGTTCAGAGTTTCCATTAAAATAAGAGTTTTCTTAGAGGAAGAGAATTTTGACCTAGCGGAGGGAGCAATCTTTCCATTCATAGATGAGAAGAAATAGTTGAGAAGTTCTGACTGGCCCAGAGGAGCCAAGGAGAAAGAAACTGCTGTGTTATGTATGATAACATTTTTATGGTGAAAAAAGTAATAAAATTGGACAAAGAATGGAGGTAAATTCTTAGAACAATCTCTCCTAAAGGGCCAAATCTTAGCATAAGATTCAGAAGACACATGTAGGGAGAAAAACCAAAATCTGTGAGTTTCAATGAGAAAGGTAGAAGAATATCTCACTTTATATGTGCTGTTCTCTTTTTATTATCTTTAAGAATTCGGTTTACTTAATTATATATGCATAATAAACATTTCTAACCAATGAACATCGGAAAATAAAAGTTTTTAAAAATATTATGTAAATACATACTTTGGACAGAAAAAACACAAATAAAACTTAAAATTCTAAACTATGTATAATAATCTATATACAAACCATAGTTTAATTATATGATTCAGTAATGTTCTTCTTGCCTCAGGATTTTTTTAACTAACCTCAGCATTGTGTACTAAAAAATAAGATTTTTCTTAAACTATGTGAATCGGCAGGGATTTTTCAAAACACTTTTCTCCCTTACAAAGTAAGTCCTATTCTCCTGTTCCACTTCTTTTAACAACAAAAAAGCTCATAGTCAAACTAATCAAGCTAAAAAATCCCAATTTTCTTTCTTTATCTCCCTAGAGGATACCAGGACTTTTCACAGAATTTTTTACTTTCAACCTTGTGATATCAAAACTTTTGTTTATTTCTGTTCCTTTTTCATTTAGAATCACTATCTTTTTCCTGTTTCTTTTCTAAAATCCACGTGTTATTTAACCTCCTGTGACTGGAAATATTTTGAGCTCAGCAATCAAGTTGGCATAAACATGATTGCGAGAGATTAACAATCTCTCAATTCAATAGGCAGAGTTATGTTCACACAGCTGAAAAAGATATTAATCAGTTGCTTCTTTCATTTTGCTCTAAGGCTGGTGAAATTCTCAAAACTTCACTTGTCATAAAAGAAATTTATAGGGAGATATAGGCTTATGAGTCTTCTTCTTTACTTAAACAAGATATGAGCTATACACACTTCCTGAATGATGAGCAGTGTAATACTGCAAGAAAAAATTTCTTTCACATTTGCTCTGTTGCTTCCTCAGATATATTTGCAAATGATAGAAATTTTCCAATAGAAAATATCAGGCATATATATCTAAGCTCTTGTTAACACTAAATTCATATTTACTTTGATCAATGAGTTATTATTATTGTTGTTATACAGAAAATAATTGTTACGCCTTTCAATATGGTGTGTAGCTTCTTCATATAAGCAGATTTCAATTACCTGTTTTTAAATTCAGATGAGAATATTTGGACATTGAATTGTTGATTTATCGATTTGCAAAGATCTTCTTTATGGAATAGTAAGAAATGAAGACTAAACTAGTAAATAAATCAAAGATATGTTCATCACATATTTCCCTGAAACACTTGCTATAATGCCTAGATTTTCTATTAATTGATAAAATTGGTTTTATAATATCATTTGAAGATTCACTTTTCATGAGATAAAACTATGCCTGTTGCAAAAGTTAAAATCAGTTTTGAAGGGCAAGGGTAATTTATTGGCATTAATTTTATCACTTCAAATAGTTAAGCTAGATGTTTTTAAATAATTATACTAAAATTTATTTGATAGTACCAAACCTTATCTAATCTTATTCAACCTCTTTATTTGCAAAATGATAGTGGGAATATAAAACAGAACAGCAGAAAACAGTTTGGCAGTTCCCTAAAATGCTAACCAAAAAGTTACCACATGACCCAGCAATTCCACTCTTAGGCATACAGTCAAGATAGATGAAACCATATATCCACGTAGAAACTTGCATGTGAATATTTATAGCAGCATTACTCATAATAGCCAAAAAGTAGAACCAACCCAAATGTCCATCAACTAATGAATGGCTAAACAAAATGTGGTATCTTCATAAAATTGGATATCATTCAGCCATAAAAAGGAATAGAGTACGGATACATGCTACAACATAGATGAACCTTGGAAACCCTATCCTAGGTGAAACAAGCCAGACTGCACATTGCATATTTCATTTATATTAAAAGCCACTTATACTAAAAATAAGACAAGAGACAAAAAGTAGATTATTGGTTGCCTGGGGTTAGAGATGGACACAAAGTTTCTTTTCGGGGTTGATGAAAATGTTCTAAAATTGAATGGTGGTGATGATGATTGTATAACTCTGTAAATTTACTAAAAATCACTGAATTTTATACTTAATGGATGAATTTTATGGTATGCAAATTAACTTTAGTGAATCTGCAAAAATAAAGATTAATCATTAAAACAATCGATGTGCAGGACATTTTGAAAATAAGAATATAAAAAGAAAAAAAAAAGTAGTTTTCAAATTGAAAAGTCCAAATGAAGGGAATGAAAATGTCTAAATAAGTGAATCTTCAGAAGTTTAACCCTCATGTCAAGTCTGAGTGTTTAAGGTCTTCAATAATAGATGCAATAATTATATATTAGAATTTCTACAGTCAAAAAATAACTTACAAAATGTCATATTATGTGGTAGCCAGATTTCTAATATTCTCATTATTTCATAGTACAAAGTATTAAGGAATTCCTCACTATACCTTATTTTTATCAATTCTATAAATTTTGTTTTTTTATTTCCAAAATTTTATTAGTTTTGATAGTAACATTTTTAGCACCCTCGCAATATAAAGGCTGCTACTTTCTTAGTAGAAAATGCTTCTTTACATTTTCAGTAAAAACAACAATTTGCCCTTGTTTTTTTTTAGAAAGAAGGGGCAAAACTTCAAGTTAGTCAAGTTGCAATGGGTATATGTACACGTGCATGATAAAAACATAGATTCACCATTGAGTCTCCACTTTTATTTATATTTAACAATAGCAATCATGGACATAAACTAGTTGTACATTTTACAATAATGAAAGAACTAAGTTGTACTGAATAAGCACCACCCTAAGTGCTTTAAATTAATCTCAATTCTCACAGCTGACATGTATTGTGGACTTAATAAATGCCAGACACTTCTAAACACATTACATACATCATCTCTCATTTAATTTTCAAAGCATTCCCATGAGGTAGGTACTAATATTATCTCAATTTGACACATGAGAAAACTGAGATTAAGTAGCTTACCTAAAATCACACTGCTAGTAATTGTAGAGCTGAGAGTAAAAAATTCAGTAGTCTTGACCACTGCTCAATGTTGCCTCCTACTTTGTATTAAATTTTCAAGCTCACATTTGAAAATAATCAAAAATATTTTGATTCAATAAATTTACTGAAAAAGCATGCTTTAGCACTCTGTACACCCACTGTGAGATGATGGCTTAATTTTATGGCCTGTGGTTATAAAGATACTATTGTTTTAATTAAGCATTTTTCTTTCTTTCCCATATCATCTTTTAAACATTCCTCTAGTAATTTCATCCTAGTTAAATAATTTTGTTTTTAAGAGAAACTCATCTCTATTTCATATTTTAAAAATGCAGTCTCCTCCAGACATTTTACTTGGTTCTCTAAAAATATTTTAACATGCGGTAGGACATTCTGATGAACTCACTATATTTAATGCCAAAATAGTTCCCAGTATTAATATGCTAACTAACATCTACTAATTTTAGAAATGTTGTATTCACCAAAGGCTGTTGTACTTTCTACTGATGTGTCTGTCTTTCCTTCATAAGAGGAAGCACTGATTCAATTCAATGAAGCACGCAGATAATATCCTTTTGCTTTTCAAAGCACAGGTAAATGAACAGGTACCTGCATGAATGTGTTAATGACTTAGAGAAATAAAATATTATGTTAGAATGTTATTCATCTGGCAGATGGTATGTGGAACCACCTTCACAGATGATAAGGCTTTTAAAGGTTCTGATTTGTAATCCATTGTTTTAACACCAAGTAATATGGTATTCAGGAAAGAGGTTACCCATGGCATCATTTTATAATGATCCATATTTCAAGGAATACCTTTAGAGAGAAGCACAGACAAGCAATAGACATAACTATGTGATGCCATAGATAAAGGCCTTATTGAAGTTTTGCTAAGTTTGCCATCAAGAAGCTAGAGCTGTCAGACTCTTAGGCACCCCCTCAGCTTCCAGGAGTGTGGAAGTTCCTCAAAAGCTTTTGATTACACTAGGTATACCATTGAGAAGTAAATAATGTAATGTGGGGTTTAAGGATTTTTTTCTGCTGCTTCAAAATATTTCTTAGGAAATATAGGGAAATCTTATCACAAATGGGTCTTTACTTTGTTTTGTATCACAAAGATACTTCAAGGTAAAAATGCACTGAATTAAGACCAGGTTTCAGTTAACTAGTTCACTTAACTTCTCTGTACCTCTTTTTGTCTATCTGTGGACTAATTATGCTAACAGTAACAATAACAACAACTACAATAGTTACAGTAAACTTGGAAAATGCTCTGTTACAGGCACTGCACTTAGAGTTTTAACACATATTATTTCATTAAGGGTGATATAATTACATCTACTTTAGAATTAAAACAAATTAGGTTACTAACAAATGAATACCATATTCAAACCCAGATTCACTCTTCTAAAGCTGCACTTTGCTTTCCACATTAACGTTGCCTATTTGCCCCTTTACTACAAAAGAATGAAATTTTGAATTTTAAGAGTCTCCGTCGTCCCTTTCGATCTAAGTAACTGCTGGCAACACGTTCTAACAGCACTCTGCAACTGTCTATTCCTGTGGTCAGTACAGTTACTTGGAATCCTAAAATTGCATGGCTGCCATAGAAATGCTTCTCAGACCTGTCTCACAGATAGTAGCAATTTTCAGGTATAGTCATCTCTCCAGAAGAGATAACACAGGAATGTTTATTGGCCACATGCAAAGACACAACATCCAGTAAGAAAATGAAATCACTACAGGCCATCCTTTTCTACTCCTAAATTACATCTGGGGAAACTGGCCTACAGCAGCACCCAACACTCAGTGTTGCTGTGTGCACTCTGAATATTCAGCAACTTTAAAAGGTATTGCTAAATGTGCATTTCCTAAAGAGATAAACACTTAAGATAATGGAAAGCCTAATAATGGATTTCCATAGTTTAAGAATACCTTTCCTACACAGTAATTGAAATGCAGAGTGAATCTTAAGTGTTTGAGGAAGCTATGCTTAAAAATACAGAGATGAGATAAAATACGAACTGAATTTCTTAACAACCTTTTAAAATGCACAAACAGGAGAATTCTAAGAGAACTTGAACTTTCCAAAACTACCCAAAATACAGTTTGTTAATCCAGGGAGACATTGTTAGGAATACTTAGTCAGATTCACCCCAAAGCCTGAATCACTGCCAGGTAATAAGTTAGGTTGCTCTGGCAGCATACTTACTTTTCAAGGCCATTTCAGGACAATTTAGTGCCTTGAAAATTGACAGTAATGCATCAAATGCCCTTAGGTTGAATCTTCATGGCTAAGCAAAGTAGCTATTTGAGGTAATTATTACATCAGGATAATTCAGACAAAAACCCTTTCCCCAAATTTATATTGAGAGCTAATTTAAAAGATTCAGAGACTGGAATTTACAAGATTGCTATCCTTTTATTTAATTCTTTTAACCTTGTCAACCCAGCTCAAGTGTTTATCTTATTGTTAAGTTATTATTGAAGAATAGAGAAAAACAGCCTTCACTGGCTATCACCAAAGGATTGAAATAAAGTAATCAACTAAGAACAACTCTATAGACAAGATGATATAACCGGGTGATGGTCTTAATTAAAGATTTCAGTGGTGTCCTCAATAAGTTGTAAATTCCAATTACATCAAGTTTTAGGTTTGTCTGGAATCAAGGAATTATCTAACTTCACTTATCTTCAAGTTCCATACTGCATGTTTATTTTCACACAAACATGACAATTAAAGCATTACAAAGTAAAATGTCTGAAAGAAAATGTTATTTCATTATTAAATGTACTGCAATTTTTGAAGTCAGATTTTTACTATATCTTCATTTTTTTTAAATTGTGTAATATTTCAACATGAGTTTCAAAAAAGAAAAGGGAGAAATTTTAAGGCTCCAGTGAGAATATTACTCAAAAAGAAAATTGACAGTTTATCTCAAAGATCAATAATGATTTTTTTTTTCCTACCAGTGTTTCCGTATGTGGCACAAAGGAGTTTTTATGAACTTAATCTTTGTCTAGCCAAACAATTCTTCATCCAGGGGTGAAGATGGAAACTATCAGCTATAATGCATCTTCTACATACTAGGATCTATACTAGCTAGAAACCAGGGTCACCTAAGTCCTAGCCCCACATTTCTCCATATATTATTGTTGCCTTTCTTAAAATGCAGAAGAAACAGAGAAGAAAAATATTACTGAGACAATATTAGCTCTTATAACTAATACTTAGGATGCTGTCATCAATAAGTATGTAGACTGCTCTCGAATAATACTTATCTAAAAGAAGAGGAGAATCTGAAGTGGAAATCATTTCTGCAGAATTATAATGTGTCTCAAAAAATGAAAAGTAAATATTTCTTGTCACTATTAATAGTATTTCTTTTTTATCTGAACTTTTTGTCCTTAAAGAATCAAGATATCCAGTTTTTGTTCTTAAAGAATCAGGATATCCAGACTCCCAAGTTATAATTATTTGAAGGAACTATACCTTTAGTGCCAGACTGTCAATCACTTTAGGACTTACATGTGGACATGTATATGTCTGATATACTCATTCTCCACCACCCCTACCCGACCCTCATATACACAGCACAATTTCCATCCCATCATTTCAGTTAAGAAGCAAATCTGACAATTTATCACAGCCTTCCTGCACCAGATAATGGTCCAATTGATGGTATGTGACAGAGCAGCTTAACTTTAAGAGCTACTGCCGCTTTCTATAACTGCTGTCATTTTGGCTTTCCTCAGTCTCACCTTAGTAAACAATTTCCTTGTTGCTGTTTTAATTTTGATATGTCTTATTTCTCTGGGAAATTGCTATGAAAGTGAATAAAAATCGGTGGCTCCAAAGCATTTTATCAATATGTACATCAATTTTTGTCTAACATAATCATAGCAGAAGAGCAGTGGCTTACACCAGACATGTTTTTTTTTTTTTTTTTTTGGCCAATATGATTAAATGGATACTATCTCATCTTGGCAAAACTCTTTACTTTTCAGGTATTGAGGCAAAACAAACAAACAAACAAACAAACAAACAAACAAAACAGTTTTAACAATTCACTGTTTTGATCTTAATATTAAAAAAGAAAATTAGATGTTCTTCAAGCAATTTAAAAATTCTGCTTCAACTTAATTGTATATATAAAATTATTTTCAGGCACATGTTAAAATTAGAGGTAAATTTTTGTCCCAAATGCTATTTTTAATTTTGCTATCATTATAGCTATTTTATTCTTATATTGATTTATTTGAATGGGATTTATGCCAGTCTTAGCTTTATATTATTTATAAAATATGAATAAAATGTTATATGTTCAGAGAGGATTGATGCATGTTAGAAGTCCTGTAGTTCGATGCTGATATTCTTGTTTTTCTGAAATGTCTCTCCTTCAGATTCTTTTGAATCCACATGCTTTTAGGCTCATGATAGTTCAGAGCAGTGCTTCCTCTAGTAAGGGATGTTGTTACAGTCCTGCCTCTTCACTGCTACTCGAACACCAGTTAAATATCAGCTTACACATTTGAGGTTTTTCTAAGGCACAAATCAAATATTTAATATCCATATATAAACCTCGGTGATTCAGCAGAAGTTTGTGCCAGGCATTTTGATTTTCAATGAATAAAGTGTCAGTTTCTAAAGAAATCTGCCTCATTTAAAAATGCATTGTTCCTCAAAGTGAAAAATTGAACTAGAGTCAGCTCTCACCAATTTAGCCCCACAGAGGATAGTAACAAGGATAATCCACACGCATTTATGTTTAGTTTTGAATGCACTTTTAACAAGGCATTTTGCACTTGGATATTTTCTGATTTGAAGCTCTCAATTCAAAGTGATTCAAAGATGCTATGAAGATCCAGTTCTGAAATTGATGAAAATCTGCTCTGATCTGGACACCTAGAACTGCCCCCCCCATCCCACATCATGCTCATATGCTCTTTTTTTTCTGCCTCAATCCTTCCTACATCTTTCAGTCGTCTATGTTTGTCAAGAGTTTCTGGCATTTATTCTTACAGTTGTAGGATCTCCCTTTAGCTCATCTCTGATGGAAAATAAAGGGTTTTGCCACTTTTCCTCAAGGAAAAACAACCAGAAATATATTTACTGCTTCCATTATATTTTCTACCTTTGCAGGTAAAGATAGGAATTGATGTTGTAGAACAGAAAATAAAAGGTTGAAGAAATCACTTGCTTTTATAGATTCAGGTAATTAAAAATAATTAAACACCGTTAATTAGGGAGATATATAAGAGGATCTTGGTTCCTGGAATTTAAATCATTTGGAAGATAAATTGTTTGGATAAGCATATAAAAATGTAGAATGCAACCACTTTAAAACATTTTACAATTTGATTACGTTTTAAGTCTAATTTTCATTCTTTGTCTCAGAGAATATTTTAGTTGAGTATCAGCTACAAGAATAGTTTTTAAGCCACAGAAATTTTCATAAACAAATACCCCTACAAAGATAAAATAGCTGCATTAGAAACATGTCACCAAACAAATACAGGGAGGAGCTAGATTCACAGTTAAAGAAAATTATACATACTACAGTGACCACCAGAACTAGCATTATAAAGGCCAGAGGAAGATTGGAATTACTTGTTGCTCTCCTTTAATAGTATTTCTAAAGTGAATCATTGATAGTGATAGCAATGAGTATCCACTGGTTTGATGAAACTGCAAAGGAAGAAAAATATTTCCATTTCTTTCTTTTCTTTTCTTTTCTTTTTTTAATCCAGAGCATCTACTTAGGCAAAAATCAGTATACAAATTGTATGAATACAGAATCAAATATTTGCTTTATATTTATTTGCATGAACTAAAGAGAAATAAATCTAAATTGATTTAATATTATATTGATAATGAGTAAGTTTTTCATCAAAGTAAGTAGCCAAAGATATTATAAAAAAATTCACAAAACCTCTATATTCTGACTTTAAAAATCTTGTTTTTCAGTGTACAGAAGTGATTTAGATTTAATGAAAAGAGAGAAGATATAAAATGAAGTAGAATTAAACTTATTAGGAGATAGTAGATCTAAGGAAAAAATTTCAGGGCAGGAAAACAATATTAGTGTTTGTGAACTTTTCAGGAAGATTATAAAGAATTATCAAAAAATTGCTATATTTCATCTCTCTAAGTTATCTCTAGATTATAGTTAAGATATTTCTATTTTTGTTATAGCATCTAACATATAGATCCTGTGTAATAAATATTAAATAACTAGCTTTGCAAAGAAGCTGCAGTTCAAGTTAAGGAATTTATCTTCTGAAAATTTTATAATCACTGCTTCATGTTTATATTTTTTATTTCATATCTTAAGGTTGCAACATATATTTGGGTGAGATCTTTATTTTTCAACATTTTATGATTAAAGTGCAATATATTGCATTAGTATACAATTATTATGCAATAGGCTGATTTGCAACAGTTTCGTAATCACTATATTGTTTGATTGACTTAATAGTACATTATAGTTCTAACTATTAATAACTATTAATAACTATAATGTACTATTTATAACTAACATTATAAATAGGCTTGAAGTTTCATTTTTATGCCATGGTATTTATTTTTAAAAACCTGGGCAGCAGAATGTTTGTGGGGGAAAAAATTCTACTGTAATGATGTAGCAGATTTGTTTTAAACTATCAAAAGTCTGTCTATTTAGTGATAATTTGCCACATTCTGTTAGTGAATCACAGGTGTCTCTAAAGAGTGCATAACTGGGCATACCATATGTGATGCCATGCTGTCCCAATAGGATAACATCTTTGCTATAGAAACTTTGCAATTTAGCATTATGCTTTCTTACTTTTGTAGGTGGGCTAATTTTACTCAATTTAAGACAAACTACTTCCTTTAAAGAACATACATACATAAAATAACCTTGAAAGAGAGAAAAGGAAAATCCAGAGCATATTTAATTGTAGACATTTAAGATAATGGTCCAACTATGTAACATCCGTTATACCTTATGAAAACGCTTGCTATATTCTGCAGTTTAAACCAACAAGAAATCTGTCTACATATTGACAAAACAATGAATTTAAAAAATGATAAAAACGTAATCTTCTCAATGCTTAACTTTTCCCCACAAAATAAATTGATCAGACTTTTTGCCACCGTGTAGATGTTGTTCTTAAGTGATCAATATCTGTATGGACCATCTAAAGGCATAGTAATCTTGACAAGATCATATCAGATAAAATTTTGATAACTTGAAATATTATTTGGCAAATAATTTGAGACATTTATCTAGTCCTATATTAGCCTTGTTTTTGGCAAATAATTTGAGACATTTATCTAGTCCTATATTAGCCTTGTTTCTAATATAAATAAGATCGATCTCTATTAAGATAATTAATGATCTAAAACAAAGCAATACCAAAAATTTTAGTGATAGATTGAATAGTAAATTATAATAAATAGCTCTCATTTTATAATTACTAAATATATATAAATAATCTAATCAAAACTTTGTACTTCAAAGAATTTATAATTTGATTGGAGAATCTCATTGTCTAAATCCTAATGAATATTTGACACTAATGCTGTATTTTAAAAAAATAGTAGTTTATATTTATTTTGTGCTCTGTACTTTAGTTAATTACAATTCAATCAACATTTAATGATTGCTTACAATGTACCAAGCATTGTGCTATTTGTGAGGAATACATTAAAAGCAAAATGATCTCTACCTTCATAAAGCTTTCAGTCTAGTGGGGGATATGCAAAAAAAAAAATTGTTTAAAAAGGTATTTTGGTTTGGTGTGGTAAATGTTGTAATAGTAACAAAGACTCTGTCTTTGACCAAATTTTGGTCAGCCTCCTCTAAGCCCTTTTCTCAAACTGGCCTAATCGTTGGGCTTAGTTTTATCAAGAATTCCTGAACTTCTAACATAATTACCCAGGCCTTCTTTCAGCAAGAATTTTGTAGGTCAGTTTAGCAAGAATTTCCCTTATCCTTGATGCTTCCTCTTAGTAATTTTCCATCCATTGACCTTTGTCCCCAACCTACTTCTTGTCTATAAATCCCCATTTGCCCTGGCTATATTGAGAGTTGAGCCCAGTTTTATAGTGATTTTATCTATTTTGTCCATTGCAATATTTCCCGAGTACAATATATTCTTACCACTTTAACTACTGTCTGACTCTGGTTTTAACAATAGCTCAGAATGTTATGAAACACAGAGGTGAGACTCCCAACTAGTTCAGCCAGAAATGTCTTCTTAAAGATGACTTCAAAATTAGAGTGAAAGAACGAGAGTTAATTAGGCAAAGAATTTGGTAATGGGTAAAAATATTCTAGGGAAGGGTATGGCAAAGGTATGGAAGTTAGAAAAGACTACAGTGCATTCTTGGAATAGTTAGTTGTTTAGAATACTTGCAGTGTAAAATTTTAGGAAGCTGACAGTAAAAGGTAAATGTAGATAGGTAGACAGTATGTTTATGTGCCTGGACACATCGGAGATGAAGAATAACTTTAGCTTCTACATTAACATAACTTTGTTTTTACTAATTATCATGAGATTCATTGCCATCTTCAAGGAATATTTGTTATGCAGGCGTATCTGATAGGAGTTCCAAAGTCAAAGAGTACACAATTCCGAACAAAAAGCTTACACGACCACCTTCACTTATCTGATTGCTGGCTGCTATGCGTTATACAACTTATCGTTTGTTAAGTGTTGCTCTGAAACATAAGAATTAATTTTCCTCCAACCGTTAACTCCTAGATGGCCTGACTGCGATAGGTTATTTAATCTTGATCACTACATTTTCATTCAGCTTACAAAATCATCAAATAATTAACTAATCTCCATTCTAAATCTTGTTTTAAAAACACTAATGCCTTAACTAAGATTCAGCTACTAGATTTTTTTACCATATTTCCTTATTTGCAGTTTTGAAGGAATTATTAGTTCTTAAATGTAAGAAGAATAAACAGATAATTTGCCTCCTAGATTTCCTAATTTTCAGACTTTCATATAATTTTCTATTTGCAAGTATTAAAACCAATCTAACCTATAACTTTGACAATGAATGATGATTTTATGGATACTACAAAATTATATTACCTAAGAGAATCACTTCAGACAATGCATATTTACTGATTATTATAATCTAAAAAAATAGTCAGTGAAGCAGGTGTTGGGGTTTTAAAGCTGATAAAGACATGTCCCTTGCACTGATGAAGCATAAAGACTAGCAGAGGAAAAAATATATAAAATCGAATAAATATATACATATAATAAGAGACCTTCACTTCCTTCTAAGAAGGAGAAACAGGTACCTGATTTACCAATCTGCCTGAAACAAAAATAAGAAAAATAAAAATATATACAAAAGATGTAAAAGAATGATTTTTAAAATATTGTATATCAGGCAGCAACGGATAGCAATCTTTAAGTGACAAGAAACAAATAAGGTAAGCTCTGATTACGCAAGACACTGAGGCAGAGCCTAAAAAGCTCCACTAGTTGAGGAGATTATGGCTGCTAAATTTAGCAAGGTACAGTACTATAGATAAGAGGCTTGCAAAGAGAGAGAGATAGACGGCTATGGAGATCTGCAACAAGTCACCTACAGGCATTCAGCAGAATGCTGATCAGCACATGCATGTGAGGAATCACCACAAAGGATAAAAAGAAAGAGTCCCCAACATTCTCAGAAAGATGAAGACAATGCCTGTCCAAAGCAGACATACTGTAAAAATTAGTAATTCCTGGAGCATTGGTAGCATTCTCAAAAAGTTCTTGCCTCAGTAGTGGTTATTAATTATCTCTAGACTAAAAAATGCTCTTGTGAAACCTAACAAATCTTAAAAGCAAGACCTAAAAGGATCAGAATGTTTTTAAGTAAATTAATCCTAGAACAAAGATCAAGAATATTTATTGGGATACAAAAATATTTGGCATGCAATAAGTTAACAAGCACTATGTCTGGCATTCAATCAAAGATTACAAGTGTACAAAGAAGCAGAGGGTTCTGATACAGTGTCCATTAGAGTACTGACCAGTGCATGCAGTTGAGGAAATTGCAGATACCAGAGAAAGAGCTATAAGAGGATTACAGATAACTGTCTAGTGTTCACAAAAGACCATGTATGGTTCTTCATTTCACCAGTCAGACTGGAAAACCTGAAGTTCCGAGAGTATTGGTTATGGTATTGAGAAGGGCCTTGCCTTAGGAATAGGAAATAAATAGCCCTACACTGAGCACTTCTCTAGTGCTGCCTAACATATCTTAAAAGCAAGATCCAAAAGGGTCAGACAGTTTTCAAGTGACTTAAATGCTTCTCAGAACAAAATACAAAAATATTTATAAGAATACAAAAGTATTCAGTACCCAGTGAAGTAAAATTCACAATGACCGGCATCCAACTGAAAAATACCATGCATATAAAAATGCAGGAAATTATGACCTAAAATGAGGAAAAAGTAATCTGTTAAAACTGAACCAGACTGACACAGGTGTAAGAATTAGCAGATAATAAAATTAGAAGTTATTATTGTATTTTCTGTGTTAAAAGTCGATGAGAAATATTGAGTAAACTAAAAAAAAAAAAAAAACTGATATATTGATCTTCTAGAGATGAAAATTACAATCTGTGAGATGAAAAATATCCTGGGTGGATTGAAATAAAGATTAGACATTGGAGAATAAAAGATTAGTAAACATGAATACATAGCAATAGAAGCTATCCATATTAAAACATAGAAAAATAAGTTAAAAATTAAAACTGCATGCTAGACTTCCAGTTTCCGGTCCAGCATATAAAGAGCTTAGAAGTTGCCACTCTGTTGTAACAAGTAAAACTGAACAAACTAAAAAACAGCTATTCTTCTTAGATTTAAGAGAAGGGAGGTCACAGGGCAAACCAAAGATCTCAATATTAGAGAGACAGGCAAATACAAAAAATAACAACTTAGCAAAGCAGAAACCCACAAGCGAAAATTTCCATAAAAATCAGTGCCAGGGTGAGAAAACCTAAAATATAATTGATAAATTGCTGGAGGCTCAGTACAAATAAACATGAGAGATTAACAACTCTGGAGGGCCCATCACTGATGGGGTCCCAATACATTTTTGAGTTTCGCCCCCCGGAGCTCTGTCAAGTTCTCACAGTGAAGACTGGAGAAAAATCCCCTGGGGCTGCAGTCAGGACAGAGCAAAAAAGAAACATTTTGAAATGCGCCAAAGCATTCTGTTCTTTTTAACAAGGCTTACACTCAAGAGAAACTATTTAACCAGAATCGAACCTGCTGGGATTTTATCAGAGCCTAACCAACCTAAGGGAAGGGAAATACCCAACCGTAGTTGGTTCTAGACTTCTACAGAGAGCAAATATCCAACTCCAACCTATTTTAACCACCTTGACACTACTAAAGGGAGAGGGGAAGCTGAGAAACACTTATAAAGTTCACAGTCCAGAGGAACGGGCTCACTGAAAAGACTGAGACCAATCATACGAAAACAGAACACTTCTCCCTATATAACTCATCACCACTTTAGTAACAATCTATTTATAGCAGTTCCTTTTACCCAGTACATCATCTCTGGCTATCAAGAAAAAAATCACGAGGCATATACTAAAAGGCAGAAAACAGAGTTTGAAGCAACAGAGCAAGCATCAGAAGTAGACTAAGTTATGACAGGAATGTTGAAATTATCAAACTAGTAATTTAAAACAACTATGATTAATATACTAAGAGCTCTAATGGGCAATATAAGCAAAGAGATGGAAAGAACCAAACAGAAATCTAGAGATCAAGAACACTAAAACAGTAATGAAGAATGAGTATGATGGGCTTAAGAGCAGACTGGACACAGCTGAGGAGAGATTCTCTGAGCTTATTTCAGCTGCTGTGACAGGGTATAATGAGGTCACAAGGAAGAGAGTGCTCAAGTCTACCTGAGAGAGGAGTCATGGAAAGCATTGCAAGAGGAATTGACTCTTGAACTGTGGATTGAAAGGTAAGTATTTTAAAGTGGACACTAAAAACAGAGTAGTGTATTAAACACGCGCGTGTGCGCGCACACACACACACACACACACACACACACACATAAGGCTGAGTGAATAAGTGAACTTTAAATTATTTGGATTATTTAAAGCATTGGAATTGAGTAGTGGGTGGAGAAATGAGCATGGAGATTGAATGCAGATCGTAGAAGACTTGTTAAGCTAATCAATTTGCATTAGTTAATAAAAAGAGAATGGCAACCAGAAAAAAAAAAAAGCATTGCATCAATATATAAAGATTTTATACAAATATTAAAAGAAATTCACTTTTAAAATACCATATGATATAACGAGAAAAGGAATGGGATAGAGTATAGCATATCAGAGTTTAAATACCAACCCTTCTATTTAATAACTCTATGACCATGGATGGGCAAGTTACTTAACATCTTTGAAGCTCATTTTACATGTTAACAAGTTAAATTACTTAGATATTTTGGATGCAGCACCAATGCAATGATACTTTTGTATCTGGCAGAGTCATCAACAGTCATCAACTGTAGACTTGCACCCTGTAGTATACATAACTGTAAAATGAGAACCTAGAAAGACAAATGATTATGTTCATTTTTTACTGACAATTACAGGAGAATCATTCCCAAGTCATGCATTTACTGATACCTTGAGTTAGAGAAAAAAAGCTTCTACCGATGTTCAGCCCCTGAGCTTTACTCCAGAAAGAGGCCTGTAGCTATAGATCAATGCATTTCCTTGAATTCATTATGTAAATTCAGTATTGCCAGTGAAAAAGGATGGATTACAGTGGTGCTGGCCTATAATATTCACTAGAGAAAACAAAGCTGAGTTTAAAAAAAGTAAAATGTCAGTCTCTCTCTACTGAAACAAAGTGAAAGGTAAACTGTTTATACATATGGCGTGACAGACTCTCTAACATATACTTCATTTTTCAAAGGGTAAACTGACAGTGACATTTAATATTCCTAACAGGGGATAGATGTTCTGATCTGTGAAAGTGCCTGGCAGTTCATGCAAAGAAGACAAAAATGCACCGATATCTTATTGAAAGGCCAGAACAAAATATATCTCTTGAATCACAAATGACATGAAAAAGACTTAGGATGACTATATTTGCATAATCGTAAATTTATTTTATAATAACAAGTTCTGAACAATTTATTCTTCTTCACTATTTCATGTACAATACTTTGACCCTGATTTTCTTTAAGAGAATTGTTGAATTGTGCATGAGTTCAGGGTGTGGCTTTCTCAACTCCCTTTAGTATTGTAGTGAATAAAATAGCAAATGTATTTTTGGGTAAGGGTATGTGTTTGACTCTTCAGTATATGCTTCTTCTTCTTCCTTTTTTTTTGCATTACAATACTTAGCCTTGTGAATAAAAAGAAAATCACCTTTTCTTAAAGTGTTGGCATAAGAAGGTTATAAAAATCAAGGGTGCAAACATTACGTAGCTTTTACTGCTTTAGTTCTCTAGTTGCTGTGTTATAAAGAATCTAATTATTGAATAAGTTTCCCAGCTCTTTTAGTTTTAAAGATGGATTTAGGAATGGAAATGAACACACTACTGCCTTACTGGTTTCTAATAAGACCGGAAGGGACAGAGGTGTAAATTGCCCTATTTATTATATTGTAGTGCCAATGTATCATTCATTTATGATCGGCTTGATGTTCTTATTGAAATAAGACTTTAAAGACTGTTTTTTTTTAACCTTGCAATCGAAATTAAAATATGTGACTAAACTATATTCTCACATAATGAGACCTGTATTTATGACCTTTTAATATGTACAGTTATGCATTCATATATCCGCATCACATGTATACTTTAAATAGAGTCTTCAGAAATGTATGTTTGTTTCAAATAATTGTGATTATGAAAGAAAAAAATACATTATAAATCAATGATTAGCTTGCAGTTAGAAAAATAGAAGAATCACAACCTATTCAATATCAAATATTGGGCACCCAAATGTGTTTTATAAAGACGTTTGCAAATTCCAGAGCTTTTTCTCAGCTCTAAACTATCACTTGATAAAGTGGTAGATAAGTTAAAGAAATGTACTAGTAGGCTTTTTGGAAAATGAAAGAAAAGATTATTATAAGAAACAGAAAGAAAAAATTAAAAATGTTTGTTCTGATTCCCTATGAAAATTAGTCCTGTAATACTTGTCTCAAAAGTTCCATTTATCATCCAGTAGTTACATTTTTAGAATTTTCACATCTATTGTTTGACGAATGACATACAAATTGATAAATACATCTTCTGTGAATCATATATCCATATCTTTCCACAGTAATATAATACATAAAATGTTATTGTTAGGTGCTTTAATTAATGACATTCTGTAGGTTCATTTTCCAGATGAATCTCATCAAGATTAAGGACCTTACAGAAGGGCACACAAGGAAGTTCTAGAGCCTGGGACTTAAATATTTAAATGTTCTGTCTAGCCCACTATGCTACCCAGGGAAGCAATTCTTGGGACATGTTTAATACTTGTACAGAGCCTCAAGGTGGATGTATACAGATGATTTTCAGAGGACATAGCTGTATTCTAAAGAAGTTAAAACCTCGTGGTCTCTATTTTCATATAAATGAACCAGTTCCACTACTCCTATGGTGTGCCAATGTGTAAAAATGAACTGAAAATCCCAAAACCTGAAGAAAAGAAACAGCCTAACTAACTTTATAGCTGGGAAACTGAGAAATACAGCTATGCCTAATAGGTTCACGATACTTTTGACTTTTGTAATGAGTCTCTTTCGCTGCCTAACACGTCAGGCAGTGAAGCAGGATGTGGCTAATCTTCCCTATCTGACATGGGAGCAGTTGAGCTATATATAATCTTTAGGATTGTTTCCAAAGTAAATGGCAGAAAAAGAGCTAGGACTAGAACACAAATCTCTAGGTTCAAAGCCTCAAGAACATTGAAGTTCCTGGAAAGCTAATGTAGTGACCTTGCCACCCTGTTATTAAGGATAAAAGAAGAAATCAGCTTAAAATATATAGCATGTTTTCAATCACCGAAATACATCTGTTTATTTTCACCCAGACTGGATGTTGAGCAAAAGCAAAGCTTATGGTTAAATCAAAACACTGACTGATTGACTTGGTCATATCTGTTACATTTACTGAGGGAAGGCTGTTAAAAAAGATGTGACATCTCCATAATAGTGTTAGCTTGTATACAAGCATACCTCAGAGATATAACAGGTTAGGCTCCAGACCACAGTAAAAAAGTGAGTATCAAAATAAAGCGAGTTGTAATCTTTCTGCTGGTAGAGGGTTTTGCCTTCAATTTATTTAAAAAACAAAACAAAACAAAACGCACCATCTGTGAAGCACGATAAAATTAGGTATGCCTATTCTTAGCACGCATGATAGGAACAAAATACTTTCCTTTTCTTTTTATAGGCAGAATAGATCTGAAACACACTTTCTTCCCAATTATGCAACCATTTGAAGGAAATATTTGCTACCTGAGTTTCCAATCAATGACATAATACTAGTTTGGATTCGGATCACCAATGCACAGAAAAAGCAGTTTTCTCCAAAGTAAATATATTTTACTCTGAAAAATTACAAAAAAGAGCAAAATGAAATAATTATCTGAAATAAAGAAATATGCATAGCAAGTTATTTGAACATTTGGTACCTAGCTATCCTGTAGTGAAGATAATATCACAATAAAAGTCGCTGTACTTGCAAAAATGAATTCAAACTAATTAAATTATAGCAACTTATTTGTATAGACTGCCATTGTAAAAATATTGTTTTCTAAAGTGATGTAGACTACCTTAAAGTTTAAGTGGCTTATTTTATTGTAGAATTATAAATAGTTTCTAATCCTTCAAGTTGTACCCAGAGGTGCAGAACTAATTAGCAAAAAGTTAATAAATATGTAATTTTAAAAAAATTTTAAAAAGTTAATTGCTCAAAGCTCAATTTAATTTTTACAAGCAGCTAAAATAAAATAGGTTTGAGGATAAAACCCAGATTTTAAAAGGCCATGACTTGTCACCATAAAGACTACAATTTTTCTAATTAGTGCATGTTTTGCTATACTAAATTCAAAACTGATGAGTTTCTTGACATCTGGGTACAGATATTGCCAACACAAGCCACTTGAATCATGCTATTAATAATTAGAGACTTAATATAAGACATTGATAAACCAAGTCTCATGTTCAGCCACCTGGACTGTATAACACAGTCTTAGAAATGCAGCACATGGAGGAATGCACAATATTTTCCGCATTTCATTTGGGGTTTATATTACACCAGAAAGATCATGGAATTTTTGAAGAGCAATTTATTACATACCATATTTTTCCCCTGCTTTCTCCTTCTTTTTCCCTTTTTAAACTGTCTTAATAAAATTTGAATTTGGATTCTAGCAATAAATTATATGTCATATTTTAAAATAAATTTGAATAGAAAAAATATACTCATACTATACTCAACACTCCTTTTGAAAGACCTCCTTTAGTTCATACTAAAATATATAACAAAACAGATCACAAGAGAATCTTCACAAGATCCTCCTGAGGCCTGCGCCTTGTTTTTTCAGTTGATATTTTTGTAGTTAATTAGTCATTCAACTGTCAAAATTTCCAGCTTAGAATTCCCTAAGACTCTGCATCAAAAAATCACAGTTGTCATTAATTTCTCTCCTAGTTGTCATTTTAGTAAATGTGCCAAAGAATGAATGCCTCAATGAAGACCAAATTTCTGTCTTTCAACTATAACAAGGTCTCCTGGGCAACCATGGTGGTGAGATAGGGCACATAAGTTCAGTGCCACTATGCATGCCATTTCTATTCTGTGGATTTAATAGAGAATCATGGTCTCTGGGGTCCCTCTCTTTAAAATCTGGCTTAAATTCTATTGGTGACAGATTCATTATAAATATATACAGATCTTTCATGATCATTGATAGGGAATGTAGAATTTTACTTTCTAGAAGTGCATGACTTCAATCTGCATCAATCTTTACACTGTAGATTTTCTAAATTGTAAATACCTATTTCTGACATAAACCTGACAAGTTTATCATTATAAATGCAAAGAGGAAAAATACTCCAGAGTACATAAGATAAAGATATGTTGAGGAAAACAGATTTATAGAAGTTTAGGTAATGCAAGTTATATTTGACATTTTTATTGCTATAAAGCTCATGATTAAATTACTACTCTAAAGCTAATCCAGCAATCCTTCTTCTGGGTATCTGCTCCAGAAGATTGAAAACATTTATCTGTAAAGATACATGAACCTCAATGTTTACTGCAGCGTTATTCACGGTGGCCAAGACATGGAAACAACCAAAATGTCCTTCAATAGATGATTAGATAAAGAAAATGTGAGGTGGTACATATATACAATGGAATATTAGCCATAAGAAAAGATGAAATACTGCCATTTGAAACAACATGGATGGATCTTGAGATTATCATGTTAAGCAAAATAAGTCAGAAAAAGTTGAGAACCATATGATTTCACTTATATGTGGGATATTAAACTGAAAACAACAAATGAAGGAGACAAACAAAAGCTCATAGAGACAGACAACAGTTTAGTGGTTACCAGAGGGGAAGAGGGGAAAGGAGGAGGTAGATAAGGGTAAAGGAGGTCAAATATATGGTGATAAAAGACTATTTGACTTTGGGTGGTGAACACACAAATATCCAGATGACATACTATTAAATTGTATACTTGAAACCTATATAATTTATTAAATAATGTCACCCCGATTAATTTAAAAATAAAATAAATAAGTAATAATAAAGGAATTTTCAAGAAAGAAAGAAAGAAAGAACGAACGAACGAACAAACGAAAGAAAGAAAGAAAGAAAGAAAGAAAGAAAGAAAGAAAGAAAGAAAGAAAAAAAATCCATGTCTTTACTTCTCTACCAATTTGTCTCATATTCATGCTACTCTTTGAGGACAAAGAAGCTCTTCAATCTCTTTTGCACAAGTTCTTAGCATCAGAAGTACTGAGAATGTATGAACTTTCATTTGATCTACTAGTATCAGTTCTAAAGAATGTATTATGTTTACATATCAGCAAAACTTTTTTCTACTTTTTGTGCAGTCCAAGAATGGCTTTACCATTCTCATAAAGTTGTTTTATATATGTCTGCCTTGAATATCAATTTCATTTACAAAAGCTATTATTGTTTTAGCTGTTATTATTAATAGTACTATAATTATTATTACAGAATTATAAATGTTTAAAATAACATGCCATAATTAATACTTATTGAGTTCAAATAATATCACATTGTTTAGTACAGCAGCTTTTGTGAGAATATTCGTGATTTGAAGGATGGAGATTATATATATATTTCTGTGGCATAATTCTTATTATTTTAATAAATAAAATGGGCTAAAGTTAGGGAGATTAAAATGGTGGAGAAACAGATTGTTGAAAAATATTTTTAAGAGTACAAACAAAAGCAGTCAGACAGTAAGAGGTGTATTATTTCGTCCTCAGTTTAGCTATATGAGTATCCAAAGGAAAAAAAAGGAGACGTGGAGATATCTATAGGCCTTGGCTAAGTAAAGTCACAAAATTTGACTCTGACCAAGAAGAAAATAAACATTGTGAGAGAAGGGATAAGGGACAAATATATTCTGTAGTAAATGAACATGCAAGTGTAAATACATCTGGTTTCTGGGTGGAGGTTTCTAAGAGGCCATTGTATATGTTAGAGGGTGTAACTTGGGCACTGCCTGTGGTGGCTGTTTTACCATGGCAGCCATTTGGATTCAAAGCTGATACTGGATGCCTTTTCCCAGGCAATAATGTCACAAACACTGTATCTTCATACTTTTATTTCTTCAGGCATAGAAGTAATCCAGCAAAGTCCAAAAGTGAGTGAAATATCTCATTCACATTTATATTTCTGGTGGTATAATACCACCATAACTATCCTCATAATAAACCCCAATCTATTGAGATGCTAAAAATTAAATTAATCTATCCCTGATGTTTATAGGTTATAAGTCTGAGTCAAAAAGTTAAATCATCAGTTTGGATATAAAACTATGTTATTGGACAGCATATCTAAAAATGCTCTGATGAACACACATTGCAACATACATATGACATACTATTGTATACTTAAAATCTATATAATTTTATTAACCAATGTCACCCCAGTAAATTTCATTAAAATAGGTGATGATAGATGATAGATGATAGATAGATAGATGATAGATACAAATGCTCACTGGATGTGGTTGTGCCCTCATTCAGAGTCTGGGTTTGTCTAGCCATTTGGAACATATTCAAATTAGCATCTTTATGAAATAATCCCCACAGAGCTGCAGATGTCACTTTCTGGAAAGTTGAGCTGAAATGAGTTATTCCAAATCACCATGTTGAAAGTTGGTAATATCATCCCTGCTTCATTCTTTCTTCCCTTCCTATCCATTTGAAGACAGCATCTAGGGGAATCCATTTATCATGGCTTCTGAAACATGTGTTCTTCCTGCAAATCAGAATTTGTATGGTGTATACCTGCTCTGTAGTAATAGGATTTTATTATATCTAGATTTAGACTGGTTAGGCCTTTTTCCAGGCTACATTGAAACTAATTTAAATACAAATTTTGAAATACAAACAATAACTTTCAAGCCTGCCTGAGTTTAGCAATTAAGATTTCTAACAGTTTACTAGTTCAAAAAATCAACCTTAGTTATTGTGCATTGACCTTGCATATATTTGTAAGACACCTAGAATAATTGTACTCCATTGAAGGAATAGACAAATGATTGCTACAACTGAGTAAAAACTTACTAAACAAGTAATTATTGAAAAGCTTCTAAGTGCCAGGTACTGTTAGAGGCATGTGGGAAACATCAGTAAACAATGCACACAAGAGATCTGCCATCATGGAGCTTACATTCTAAGGAACTTATGTTCAAAGAATTCTAGAAAGAAATTCCTCTGCTAATACTCAAGACACTAAACAAAAACTTGCCATGAAGAGGGGCTTCCTATCATTTCTTACAACTTGCAGAGGCTCTCACATCTTAAAAAAAAAAAACTACTGATGCTAAGAAGTTAACCAAGACGATGATTATGTCACATAGTTTTAATAAAACATTAACCAGATTTGCCCTTACTGATATTCAGAATTTGACATTAATTGGAAAGTAATTCAATCACAGCATTACAGGGTGTTCATTGAAGCATAAAGTATTCTTGCCAGTGGTATACACACAGCATTAATTTGCCAATATTAAAGGTCCTAAGAGAAACATAGGAGTCAGAAGAGATCTTCTTATTTCTCTGGAATAGAAAACTTTTTCCATAACTATATCTTCACTTACAATATTATACTGAAATAATCTATTTTGAAACAAAATCTCTTCTAATATTAAAGATTGTGATATACTTATTTCTGAACCCCAGGTTCTACCACAATGCCTGATACTGTTAACTGACTGTCAATGAACAATTGTTATACATTTTTTTAAGATTTAAATATCATTTATAAATAGCAACCATTTGAAAATCTTAACCCTTCAGGCTACTTTTTTGTGTTTACAGAAATAACTTGGAATAATTAAGTACTAAAATATTTAATATTATATAACTGAATATTAGAAAACTGGATTCATAACTTATATTAGCTCAAATACAAGATGAAGAAGGCAATTGACCAGTGATCTCAGCGGAAGGTAACTTTGCCCCCAAGGGATATGTGGTAATGTCTAGAAACTTTTTTGGTTGTCACAATGCAGAGTGGGGGTAGGTTACTACTCGTGTCACTTGATAGAGGATAGAGGCCAGGGATGCTGTTTAATATCTTATAATGTACAGGACAGCCTTCCACAACAAAATATTATCCAGCCTAAAATGTTATTAGTGCCAAGGATGAGAAATCCTGCATTAGATAATTGTAGGCTAAAGGATTATAGAAAATACAATTCTAGCATAGCTTGTAAATATCTAGGTGACGATAGTAACTAAACACTCCAGTTGATATCATTACTGAAAAACTGGTAAGCTATGGTAAAATCTTTAATTATTTTATTTATGACAGCTATTTTAAATAATTATTGCTAAGTTCCAAAGGCAGTTGGTTTGTTTATTTACTCTAAAATGTTGGGGTTAGGGGTGGAGGAAAGTCAGTATATTCTAGTAGATAGAACTCTGTGATAAAATATCAATAAGCACCTTTTTCCTCTAAATGCTGCACTAATTGTAAAATATCAGGGAGGTCACATAGCTTCTGGGATTCAGTTATATTGTGTCACCTGTTTCTGATCAGTAAGTCCTCAGTAACCTACCCCTTTCTCTACAACAGCAATGTACAATAAAAATATAACAGGCACAAATATAACCCACGTATGTAATTTAAAATTGTCTTGTCCTGTTAAAAAATAAAAACAGGTGAAATTAATTTTAATATCATACTTTAACATGATATATCTAAAATAAGAGATTTTATATTCTTTTACAATACTATATCTTTAAAATCTTATATTTATTTTACACTTAAAGAACATACTAATGTGAGCTAGCCACATTGCAAGGATTCAGTAGTCAAATGTTGCTAATCGTTACCATATTGGGCAATACAGACCTAGATATTAAAACTCGACTCTTAAATTTGCCTATCGGATCTTGGAGAAAGAAAAAGGAAACGAAGAAGAAAAATCATCATGGTATTTTCACTATTAGCAAGTTTTAGTGATTCCCTCTTACTCCTTTACAATGACTCTTGTGATAAGTGTTATACCTGGAAAAATAGCTGTTTTACATTTTTGGGCATTATTATGAAAATAAGTGTAATATTATAAAATAATCTGCAATTTTTGTTTTAGAATCTAAAAAAAGTTAGAGTGGTCATGTTCATGTAGAACTATCTTTCAGATATTCTCTGGTAATGGTAGCTAGAGATATTAACTAAACACAATATGAGTCATAAATCCGTAAGGGCAGAAAATTTAACATTAATCTGTAATCTTTCCTTCTTATATCCTTTACAAAATGTTTAATATACTAAGCAAATTGGAAAGCTGTATTTTTTTAAGTTCAAGTTAAACAAAAAAGTAGAAAGCTTATTTCATGGAATTAAAAAAGAAACTATGTATTTGCTATGCCACTGAAGCTTTGCTAGGGAAAGTATTTTATACAAAATCATATGAAGTTCTAAAGCTTCACAATGTAATACTTCAATTAAATACTTAACACGAGATTATATGACAGTTGGAAAACTGCAATAGAGTATCTCTAAGGATATACTAACATCCTTTTGGACAGGATGATGATCTAACCACTGCTTAAAGACACATGCTTATTTGTGCACATAACTGTGTGAATAATAAGAAATCGGAAATATTTACTGTTTATTTGCTCATATCAATATATTTACACAAGCAAAATAGTTCCCCAAGAAAAAATGGAATGGGTCGGGGAGAGAAAATAAATGAATTATGAGTATGATGTAATTGGGGTTGGAACATACTGGCTAAAATTAGTATATTTTCCTCTAAAAAAGAAATTGAATATACAACAGTATTACAGATATTTGAAATAACTTGCAGTATGTGAGAGTCACTTACTTTTTAATAGCTTTGCATTATATGTCCTGATATTGAGCTTCTGTGATTTTATATTCATATATTGTAAGAAGCAACTAATATATACTGAACATTTATGATATAGCAGGTGTTTTGAAAATACTAGTTTTAACATAGTACTATCCCACATTTTCTGATGAAGACATTTGAGCTATTAAAGTTTCAAACTATGAGGATTAATAGGAGATAAATAAGAGTCATAAATGCCTGCTTATTATTCAGAGAATTTATATAGTATTATTTTCATGAAAGCCATGAAAGCCATGAAAAGTGGAGAGGTTTACAAATAAAATTTTAATAAATTTACATTTGCCATGTTAAATATGTCTTTTGTATCCATCAGTGACTCTTACTCACCTCTACATTTCAGTTAACAGTTAAAATAGATAATTTATATTTGCTTATCCTTTGAGTATTGGGAGGCATTAATGCCACTTTACTTAATAATAATAACAATTAAAAGACTTAATTTTCCTTGTTGTTAAACTGGTGAAAATTCATCTAGATAGTTAGCATTTGATACCTATCCTTCGTTATGCATTCTGACAGTGCTTCTCAATCTGGTAATCTAGTACAAAGAAAAAGCAGTCTCAGAAAAGAAGCTTCGACCTTGTGTTCTACTACATCAAGAATAAGCACTCAGCCTCTCCACCCAACCCAATTTTAATAAAGCTACCTAAATCCTCTTGTCTGACTCTTTGGCAAGGTTGTATCAAAGTACTCAATTTTGTACTCACTAATTCAGTAGGCAGCATATAAAGGCTTTCAGCTCTGCATTTAATAGAATAATAAGTCTTTTTACATATTTCCAATTTCTGCTCTGTTAACAGAAAAAAATTAGTTTCGAGAACTATAACAAGACTTTCTTCTCTCATAATAAATGTTTCTTCCATGTTTAACATTACTAGCCATTTCAACAATCTTTCTATTATTGTACAAATTTATAGCTTAGGAAACATAACACTAACTTTATTATCACAAGTCATTAAAACTTTATTATTAAAAATAATGAACTGACTCATGTTCTCCAAACCTTAAAAATAGTTTCATACTTTATTATCTTTATAAAGAAAATGTATATTTAAATAGACTAATTGTGTCATCTTGTTATTCTTCATTGTAAACATACTTCTTATGATATGTGACAAAATATTCCATTTTTGATATAATAGGTGGAGACTTCCTGATCTTTTCCTATGTCATTATCATTAATAATTAATTTTGGGGGTTAAATGCACTGCTATATCTTTATGTTAGCTATCTTTTTAAATAATCTTAATAATTTTAGACATATGACCAATGAAAAAATGCTCTAAATATGACTGCCTACAATATTTATGATATTTGCTATTATAATAATGATAAAATAACTTCAAAACTTATTTGAAAAATCTGCTAATTTCACAAATAAATATGTATTAATAATTTTTTAAGTTGAAAATTTATACTGGCTTTAATGAAAATCAGGCAATTTTATTATAATTCAAGGGTACTCATCTAAAATAAGTCTTAAATTACATACACATTGTTTTTTTATACGATGTCTTGTCTTCATTTTATACAGTAATCTCTTTTTAAAGTACTAATTTATAAAAATTTATAGAATTTCTCTCATATGTATTATTTTTATATGCATTAACACAACATATTCCAAGTTTTGATCTTTATTAATCTTAGAACTTTGGTTGTCCAAAACTGAATTTTATTAGTAAATGAAAAAAAGTGCACAAAAATTGTACAATAATATTATAACTAAATTACTCTGAACTTGACTGTGAAGACTAAGATAAGAGAAAAGCCAACTAAAATTGAGATCCATCACCTTAACTCCAGTTGCTGACAGTCTGAAATACTAATTTGGTGTTATGCAGACGAGAGCTTCTATATGAATGAAGATAAAGTTTTTCAACATAGGTTATCATCCAAGACACAGTGTTTTTTCATCTGAAGGAAAACTGATTCTCACCATGCAGGGAATGTGAAAGAAGCAAAACCGATATTAATATCAAGATATCTTTTGGTGCCTGGGCACAGTAGAAACTTGTGTAATAAATGATTAATACTTTTATATCAGTCATTTCTAATTCCTTATATTTTAATGGTGCTCTGTAGCTTATACATTACTTTTTTACAAGTATAAATACTGGCTTATCATTCAGAACTTGAACAGTAATTACTGCACATAGTTATGATGTCTGAAGTCTACTTAGTGTTCTTCCACTTGAACCATGCTCTTTCCCTAAGCAGCAATGATCAGAGGGGTACAGTTACGTTATTCTGCTATGCCACTGCTTCTTTAGTAGTTCACATTCTCTAGTAGAAAAGTTATAAAATCAGAAATAACCTCACACTGGAATAGAGACTTTGATTTCTAAGCAGCATGTCAAATGCAAAATATGGCTTAAATGTTTAAACTATCTATAAGAAATCATTTCTCTTATGGAGTGGATTATGAATGAAAAAAAAATAAAGATAAGCTTGTACTTTCTTAAGATAGGGACTTAAATTAAACTGATGCTTATATATGCACAGGGATGGAGATATTGCTATGAGGAGTTTGCATTTTCAACTAATTGCAATTTCCTAGATTATATCTATCATATCTATTGGCTTTATAAAAGAATAACTGGTGCTAGACAAAATAATGCAGACCAATTTTATGAAAATATCTAAATGTCAATTTCTATGATAGATCTTATATATAAATTAAATAATTTTAAATGGATTATGACTTATATAGTACTATAACTAAAAAGAGACATTATTAAGGGCTCATCATCCACATAATAAGTAAACTTTTAACAAGAGACATTTTCTTAATAAACAAAGAAAAGCTATTGCTTGTTAGGCACATTAAGGAATTCTGTGTGACATTCTGAGACTCCATACCACTCTGAAAAAAAAATCAAATAAATAACAATAAAGGGATGCAGAAAAAATTATAGTTTTCTAAACACTAAATAAAATTAACATTGTTTGAACTGAAAAAATCTCTTAAGCTAAAAGCTCTGTTTTTCAATCTAAGTCAAATTTCAAAATTAAAAAAAAAATAAGATTTTCAAGGGTATTCTTTAAGGTCCATGTTACTGAGAAAAAAAACAGAATGAATCAAAATGTGTGAATAAATACGTACAGAATCTGATAAAATAGAAGTAGAGTACCTAAATATTTGTTATAGAATCCTATGTAAAATATGCTGTTATAAAATGTGAGTAGCATTTAATTTACAAACAATTCTGAAGCTTAGTCTAAATCATCTATAGGTGAGGTTCTTTGGAATCACAGACATATTAATTTATAAAACCATTATATACAAATTTTAATGTTAGGGATAATCTCTGATGACAAAAAGAACTACTTGTGACTGTATCGCAGTTTTCCTGCCATATGTCTTCACACCTCCCCTTCCCTCTACCCACCCATAGATGTCGATCACAGTTCCTGAAAGATACTTGTTTCAGATACTCTCATTATATGTCCAAAGAACAGTGGTGCTACTTTCAGCTCAGAACATATTCCCAATTGACACCCACTTGTGATATGGTTTCATGTAATGCAGAGTTATCTAACCCTACCCTTTTAACACTGACTCAGAATATCCATAGATACTTAGAATATGAGTTTAAAGAAAACCATAAAATAGAAACAGTAAAACTAACTCAGTCTGTTGTTTTCCAAGCTAGAGATAATGATAAAATGCTAATATCAAAGTATTTATAACATATCATATGTATAATTCTATTCAGTCAAGCATAGTTCTTATTGTATGTGATATGACATAGAATCCAGAATTTCTTAATATTAAAATGATTAAAATTTGTAAAATAATTTTAGAAGTGCACACACCTTTTTTAGAAAAAAGCATTGCACATTATTACATCATGTATATTTTTTCTGTCATTTATTGATAAAATAGAAGTAGAGTACCTAAATATTTGTTATAGAATCCTATGTAAAATATGCTGTTATAAAATGTGAGTAGCATATAATTTACAAACAATTCTGAAGCTTAGTTTAAAACAGTCATATTTGGAGAGTATAATAGAATGAGAAAGAGATTTATAATAAGATTGACTGGTTCAAACTGTTTCTACTAATATATGGTTGATACAGTGAAATTTAATTTAATTGATTTCAAATTTAATAGAATATTACCAATTCTATTAAATGTTCTATATTTACTACCTTACATTTTAAAGAAATAGTCATGCATCAGAACACAGAATTATGCAAATAATATAACAATGTACCTGATTGATATAAGGTGTTAAAAAATGTTAGGTACTTAAGTACTATATAGAAAGTTGGAATATGTTACAGAGTTCTAGTTAGAAAGTGAAAAACAGAGAAAAAGGAAATGAATACAATTCCTAATTTTGAGGTTTGTTATGTCATAGGGTACATTCCATTTCTCTTAATGTCACTACAGATCACCAGGTGAATATCTCACTTCAAATCACTGTATTCTCTCCTTCATAACACTGCAGAGTATCAGGTAGAATAATTGTTGAGTCCTGATTCTTTTTAGAGCGAAGACTCTTTTTGTTTGTATGCATATTTTCATGTCCTTTTCAACTCACTAACCATACTAGTCCAATATTTTAAGCCTCAAAATTGTCTAATAACAAAAGATGTGCTAGAATTCAGGCAATTTTGTGGGATTTAACCTATTAATATACTTTAAAGCATAACGTTATGCCAATACAATCCAAAGGACAATAGTCTTCTCAACAAATTTTGCAAGATATTCAACTGCGAAAGGATAAAAATGGACTTCAAACTCATACTATACACAAAATTAATTCGAACTACATTATGTATAGACTTAAATGTAAGATCTAAGCGTATATATATCTTAGAAGAAAACGTTGGAATTGTGATCTTGAGTGTAGCAATGGTTTCTTAGATATGCTATCGAAAGAACAAATAATAATAACAAAATTAGACTTTATCAAATTTAAAAATTCCTCTTTAAGAAAAGCGATAGTAAATGAATGAAACATAATATTAAAAGGATGGAAAAGTAAGCTACATATGAGGAGAAAGTATTTGCGAATCATATTTTTGACAAGGAAACATATCCAGAATATATAGAAAACTCTTACAACTCAAAGACAAACAGCCTAATTACAAGTGGGCAAGGATTTGAGTAGACATTATATAAAGAAAACTATATAAATAAAATATACAAATGGCCAATAAGCACATAAAAGGTTATTAGTCTTTAGAAAACATTATTAGTCATTAGGAAAACTCAAATTAAAATCATTAAGACATTGCTTCACACCCACTATGATGACTAAAATGAAAAGGACAGATAATAACAAGTGTTGAGAATGTGTGGAGGAACTGGAACCTTCATGTAGTGCTGGTGGGAATGTAAAATGATACAGCTGCTTTGGAAATGGTTTGGCCATTCTTAGAAAAATTAAACATAAAGCTACCATATAACTCAATAATTTCAATCCTGGGTATGTACCAAAGAGAACTGAAAATGTGTCCACTTAACATCTTGTATATAATTAATGATAGCATCATTATTCATAAAAGCAAAAAGTGGGGAAAAAAAAACAAATATTCATCAAGTGTGGTATACAGATACAATGAGATGTTATTTGTCAATAAAATACTATTGAGCTGTACACTTAAAAATGGTTAAGAAGCTATATTTTATGTCATGTGTTTTTACAATTAAAAAAAATGGGAATTGAAATACTGATATACATGCTATAACAGGGATGAACCTTAAATGTATTATGCCTAGTGAAAAACAGACAGTTACAGAAGACTCCAAATAAATCATTTCAGTTATATTAAATGTCCAGAATAGGCAAATTAATAGGGACAGACATATATTAATGGTTTCCTATAGCAAGGGGGTGACTGCTAATGGGTGTAGGGTTTTTTTCTGGGGTGAGGAAAATGTTCTAAAGTTGTATTGTGATGATGGTTGCAACAACTCTGTGAATATACTAAAACACACTGAATTGTATACTTTGAAGAAATTTTATGGTATGTAAATTATATTCTAAAGAAGCTGCTAAAATCTATCAAACTTAGAGACTCACTTCTGAACAGAGTAGGAAAAGGGAAAAAAGCAACTTTACAAACTTGGCAGAAAACACCTTAAACAAGTGTTTAAATGTAATATCACCAGTGATGTTATATGGATATCAGGTATCTCCTGATATAATGTAAGAAGAGAGTTATTTCACCCGTTATTCTCCCCAAAACCCAAAAACCCAGTCTAATCATGAGAAAAACATAAGACAAACTTAAAAGGAGGGATGTTCTATAAAAACCAGTCCTAACTTTTCAAAAATGTTAAGTTCATGAGACATTATCACAAACTGAAAAGAGAAGGGAAACATGACAACTAAATGCATTGTTCTATCCTAGACTAGATCCTGGAACTAAGAAAAAATATTGAAAAAATATTTAATATGAATAGTGTCTATAGTATAGTTGTATTTTAGCAGTTAATTTCTTAGCTTTGCTAAATGTACTATAGATATGTCAGAGGTTACCATAGGGTAACCTGTTTGACAGCTCCATAGGAACTCCCTGTATTATCTTTACAGTTTTTCTTTAAATTAAGAATTATTTCTGGCCTGAAATCTAGCTTAGTAGTCCCAAGCCTGTCACAGGGGAAGCTGACCTCAGTTCATGACCTAGTCTTTTGAAGTACCTCTAAGCCTAACGTGGATGGCAGTTATATGCAGATTACTTAGTAGCTCATGCTAAGTGGCAAGGCACAGGCTGCAGTTGAAACTGGCCTGCAGTGGGGCTCTTCCCAGGAAGCTCCAGGGGCCAATACACCTGGTGGCCAGCTTCAGACCAAGCAGGAGCACCACCTGGGGCTGTATCCAAGAACAGCACACTCAGAAGACAAATTGAGCAGGTGCCAGAGCCCTGCTAAAGTGAATCCTGATCCTTAGGGTCAGCCCCTCACCAGCCAGTCCTCACAACCAATAAGCCCAAGGGTCAATCCTTACCATTGATGTATAAATAGCAAACAAGGCTCAACTACGACAGGAGGGCACGCACAACCCATACAAGGGACATACCTGGAGCACTCGGCTCAGGTGACCAAAGAAGACTGTGCCATGAGAACACCTACTACATAAGGCCACTCTACTAAAACTGGGAGACACAGAGGCCCTACCTAATACATAGAAATAAATGCAAGTAGGTAGCCAACATGGGGAGACAAAGAAATATGTCCCAAATGAAAGAATAAAACAAAATTCCAGAAAAAAACTAAACAAAATGGAGACAAGCAATCTACCAGATGCAGAGTTCAAAACACTGGTTATAAGGATGCTCAATGAGCTTAGGGGAAGAGTAGAAGAACTCAGTGAGGATTTTAATAAAGAGATAGAAAACATAAAAGTGGAGATAGAAAACATTAAAAAGAACTAGTGAGAAATGAAGAATACAATAACTGAAATGAAGAATACCTTAGGAGGAATTCACAGTAGATTTGATGAAGCGGAGGACTGAATCAATGATTTAGAAGCTAATGTAGCAGACAAGAACCAATCAGAGCAGCAACAAGAAAAAAGAACCCCCAAAATGAGAATAGTTTAAGGGGTGTCTGAGACATCAAGGATTACAACATTAGGATCACAGGAGTACCAGAAAGAGAAGAGAGACATCAAGGAATTGAAAACCTATTTCAAGAAATAATGATGGAAAACATTCCAAACCGGACTAAGGAAATAGACATACAAGCCCAGGAAGCATAGAGTCCCACACAAAATGAACCTAAAGAAGCCCACACTAAGACACATCATTATTAAAATGCCCAAGGTTAAAGACAAAGAATTATAAAAGCAGCAACAGAAAAGCGGTTAGTTATCTATAAGGGAGTTCCCATAAGACTGTCAGCTGATTTCTCAATGGAAACTTTACAGGCCAGAAGGGATTGGCAGGAAATATTTAAAGTGATGAAAAGCAAGGATCTACTAACCAATATTAGTTTACCCAGGAAAGCTATCATTTAGAATTAAAGGACAGATAAAGTGCTTCCCAGACAAAAAAAAAAAAAAAAAAAAAGCTAAAGAAGCTCATCACCACCAAACCAGTATTAGAAGAAATGTTATAGGTATTTCTTTAAGAAGAAAAAGGAGAAAAAAAGATCAAAAATATAAATAAAATGGCAATAACTACATGTTTATCAACAATTAATTTCAATGTAAATTAAATGTTCACTTTAAAAGATAGGGTGGCTAAATGGATACAAAAACAAGACCCCTACATATACTGCTTACAAGAGACTAACTTCAGATTGAAAGGCACACACAGAGACTGAAAGTAAAACATTTCATGGAAATGGAAAGAAACAAACAAATAAAAAGCAGCGTAGCAATACTTATACCAGACAAAATAGACTTTAAAACAAAGGTTATAAGAAGAGACAAAGAAGGACCCAGCAATCCTACTTCTGGGTATTTATCCAATGAATCTAAAAACCCTGCTTCGAAGGGACATGTATGGTGTCAAATGGGTACTAGATTTATTGGGGTGATCACTTCATAAGTTATATAGATGTCGAATCACCATGTTGTACACTTGAAACTAATATAATTTTGTAGTCCAACTTTAATTGAACAATAAAGTTTTTAAAAATATTCCAAAATAATTAAAAGTTTCATAGTAATATAATATTAGAAATATACTACCAGAGTGACTATTACACTTCCAACTTGCAAATCTTTTAGCAAAACAAACACAAAATGATTATTTCAGTCATAAAATTATAGATACTAAAATGACTTCTGATATTAAAATGTAATGTATATATGACAAAAATGTTTTCATCTCATGTTCTCCCCCTTCCAAAATGAGACATTCATGTTAAATTAGTGGCATCATAAAAATATAGAATCTAAAAGAGGTAATATTATTTGTGTTAGATATGACAATGATGGATTTCAGCAATATGTTGTATATAATTTTATGAATAAAATTACATAATATATAAAAAGTGAAATATATCATTTATGTATATTAAATCAAAAATTTATATAACTAAGAGTATAGATCTTATTTGGAGTATATTATTGACTCCTCAGTGTTTTGAGCTTTTATAAACTAACTATAGATATGGATATTATGTTCTTGAAGAACTACTTTTCTTTTTATGTACTTTCATTCCCCTTTCAATGAAAAACTGTTCATATGTGTCATGATCTTTAAAAAGCAATACTTTTATCACATGTGAAAGGCTGAGGCAAATTTTTCCAATGCCAAAGTGCAGTCTGTTGGTCAAGTGGTAACACAGCCACATTTTCTACAACAGAACTGTGTCTTCGTAAAATGAGTTAAACTCCAAAGCATTGAGAAAATGCTATTTCCTAGTAATCCTTCACCACCTATGACTATAGTCTGTGAAAAAGGTAATAAATCATTTAGCTGCAAGGAATGTCAAACAAGGCATGTACCACAATTTTAACAATTCTCTTTGTCTTTATGAAACTATAGTAATTCATGTGTCCGTGTTAATTTATAAATTCATCTTGTCATTTTTTTAAAGAACAGATTCTGAATTATCATAATGTCATATATAAAGCCTATAAGAGTCAGAGAATTTAATTTAAGGTTAACTGTGTGTCATATGGCTTCGTGGAATTTAATCAATATCCTAATTATCATTAAAGGGTGAAAAAAGACAATTTATATGTTCCACATCTTTCTTTGAAATACCTCATACACTAAAAAATATCAAAGGTTGATATTAGAAAGTAAATGCTATGTTTAATGTTTAGTGCCAGATTCTTAATTCAGACAAAATATAGCATTCCCATGGATGTTAAAATGCAAATATTGCTGCCTGATTCTTAAAATGATATTCCCCTTTTAACTAACAATCAAGTTGAGACTACTTATGAGTCTACACATAAAATGTTAGAGACTGAGAAAAACAGAATAAAGGAAGAAAGTCTCTATGATTTTAATAAAATGCATATAGGTATGAGAGGTATGATAATCATAGATTTATATGAATACATGTATTAATTTCCATTAAGATTTTGTTTAGATTTTAAAATATGCAAAAATATGCAAATTGAACCTTACTACCTGGCTTATTATCTTTAGGGTTAGACACTAATTGAGTTAACAGAGAAGGTAGCTTAGTTAAAGGTAAAGGCCAAACTATACTTAGTCATGAGACTAGAGTTCAAAACAGATTTAACTGTTATAAGCTTCTTTAATAAACTCATTAAAAAGTATCTCTCTTAATTTTTAACTTAAGATATATGTTTCTGAAAATAGTGACAATGGTAAGAAGACAGAATTACACATCCAGCTTTACTTTAAAAATGCATAGAAAAATATTTCACGGATTAATTAAACAAGTCACCTCTTTTATTTATTTACATCTGGAATAAAAATAAAATAAAATGAGTTTTGCCTAAACGCTAAGCAGGCATGAGTAAAATTTGCATCCAGAGAAATAATAATAATAAGAAAGTAATATTATTTTATTAGTATAATATTAAATATCTAATGTTCAAAGGACAGTGCTAAGTTCTTTGATACATTAATTCATTAAATGCTCACCACACTTTATGAGATATTTGCTACTAGTATTTATATTCTGCAAATGATGAAACAGACTTTAAGAGGCTAAATGGGTCTTTGCTAAGAAGGATGATGAGTGATTACCTGTAATTTGAAATGTAAAAGCAAGGATATATTTTTACAGCAAGTCAGATTGTAAATCGTATAGTCACTTAAAATTGATCAGGATTTAATATCCTAAAAACCTGAATGAATCTGGAATGTCAGAAATTATCCCAATTTCCCATATAGTTATTGGTTTTCTTGGATATATTTCAAAGGTCAAGATTATTAAAAATATGTTTAAATATCTTTTAAGTGTGGTTACAGCATCAAAAGTTGCTTTCAAAGAGTAAAGTGTGGTGTGGTAAGCAGAATAATGTTCCCAACACCCAAGATGTCTAAATCCTAATCATTGGAATCTTTATACATGTTATGTTACATGGCAAGAGGAAAGTAAGGTTGTGGGGGGAATTAATTTCTAGTAATATAAATTTAAAATAAAGTTTATTTTGTAGGAAAAATACAAAATGAAATTACTTTTAGTTGATTTTGTTTTATACTTAATTTTCAGATAAGATATGCTCTGTGAGAATGACATCTAGTTTTCTCATAATCCTTGCCATCATTATTTTCTTTATTTTATTTATGAGAAATTTAACAAAATGAGACGCATACATTTATCCTTGGCTTGACCTTTTATTTAATAAATTGTCATTTTCATTGATCATGACAGATCTAACAGCTTTGACTATCCAAAAAAATAAAACCTCAAACTTACTTCGATCTATTATATCCATTTTAAATATGAATGTTTTCTTCTTAAATATAAGTAATGTCGAAATTATTTAAAGTTTAATTTAGTTTTATGTAAATAATCTCTATAAACATATATCATCAAAGAATATTAGAAAAAAATAAGAAAGCAAGAGCAGCTATGATGGATTAACTTTGCCATTTCTGTCAATGATTCTTAACCTACATTTTATTTTATTTTCTGAAAAATTGCATATATTCTATAACCTCAATATTTTCATGCCAACTTTCTCTGACATTATTTTGATAAATATTTTCAATCTTTTTATATAATCTGTACTTTTTATCCTATGCTGTTCTAAGAAATCCACATTAATCGATACCGCAAAACATAGATGTTTGTTAAATCATAGATCTCAGTTCATTATGAGCAGTTTTTCTCTGATATGCTGTATTATTATAACTACAAATAATCATTAAAAATAATGAAAATAATTTATTCTGTGCCAGACACTATTTTAGGCATTGGAGATACATCAATCAACATGATAATAAGGGATATTCTTAGTTAGTAAAATAATAGAATTTATTAAACCTAACATAAACATAGTCTAATTATTTTATTTCCCTATTTTACAATTTAAATTATGGGAAATTATACAGGGACTAGTGAACATCTGATATATACTCAAATATTTTGTGGAAAGCTAAATTTTATATTGTTGCTATATTGTTTATATTGTTCAAAATAAAATTTTTAAGTACCGATATAGATTTTTAATTAAAATTGAATGGTTAAAACAACAGAATTCGAAGGTATACAGAACTATGTTCAAAATATTGCTTTAATACTATCTTTGTGAAATGGTCAAGATAGCTATAGTATCTTGACTTCTGTTTCTTTGTCTCTAAACTAAAGATAATATCTACCATGTGAGCATTAAGAGATGAGGATTTCAGACTTATACACTCGTTAAAGGTTGCTGCTATTTTAAGGTTCTTATGTCTAATTGTATAGCTTAACTAGTAGGAAAATAGACTTTATTATATTTCTAATTTTATATCAGATGAAATATATCAACAAATGTAATCACACTTAAAACTGATTCAAGGAATAGTGTTAGCTAACATTGTGGAGTAAGAAATTATCAAAATTCTCTCTGTGAAAATAAAGAGAACACTAACAAAAATAATCAGAATCATTTTTTTCAGTACTCTTGAAATTAACCAAATACTTTAAGCAATCCAGGGAGTATTCATTCAAGAAAAACAATGGAATATCTAAAAGTACAGCAAGGTTTGTGGTATTTTAACTTATGCTAGATTCGTCCCCCACTCTTCATCTCAGTGGTATCCTTGAAAAATTACAGCCTACATTCCTTGGGTAGAATGGTAACCCCTGGAGAGAGTAAAATGAAATTGGAGCTATTGAAAAAGTTTTATTTCCAAATAATTGTCATTATATTACCCGTTTTGTGGTCTCCTATATGACCCTTCTTTTAGGCTGATATGGAGTTAACCCAGTAGTAAAAGCCTTTTCCCAAAAGGCTGTTGTTAAAAACAATTACAGGAAAGTGTTTTAAGATTTCGACTTCTAGAGGTGATGATAAGAGTTGGGGTAAACAACAGACTAATAAACAAGCTTAAAAGAAAAGTTGAGGAATAGAATGTTGATAGGGGCTTTAATAAGCCATGATAAATCCCTGGGTAACTACAAGCACATATAGGTAAGCCTGATTACATGCTCAGAAAAGATACAAGAAAGCCCCCAAATTTTGTGTCTGGATGACATTGAGGCTCTGTACAAGCAGAAGTAAAGTTTAAGGCAGAGCTGTAAAGTGTCTGGCTGAGTGTTGAAGGCATGGTTCAATAAAGACAAAGATCCTCCCAGCTAAAACTGGGAGATTTATAGTTCCAGGAATTTAAGAAAAAACATTGTCAAATCATTAGCTTACCAGTTTGCTATGCAGGTCAATACTTCAGTGATCATGCATGACAAATAATACATATTTTATAAAATTAGTTAAGAAGAGTCATTAAACAAACAACAAATACACCCGGCAGCAACAACAAAAAATAACCTGGAGATGGAGGAAAACCTCATGTCTAGCATTGCCATATTCCTTAAAATGACCAGTTTTTTTTTAAAAAAATGCGAAACATACATAGTAAATAAGAAATTGACACATATATAGAAATAAAAGCAATAAATAGAAAAGGTCCCTGAGAAAACAGACACTGGACTTCTCAGATACAGACTTTAATTATCTATTTTAAATATGTTCAAAGAGTGAAAGAAAACTACGTCTAAACTTTTTAAGCATGAGAACAATGTCTTACCAAATGGAGGATATTAATAAAGAAGTATTGGAAAATTCTTTTATAAATTATAAAAAGAAACAGATAGAATGTCTGGTGTTTAAAAGTGTAATAACAGAAACAAAAAAAAATACTAAAAAATGAAAAAGTGTTAACAGCAGATTGGCTCATGCAGAAGAATCCACAAACTTGAAAACAGAGCAAATAAGATTATCTGAGGAAAAGAATTAAAAGGATGAAGAAACATAAACAAAGCCTCAGAGACCTGTGGAACACCATCAGATGAACTAATACATGCATAATAGATGTCTACGAAGAAAAGAAGGAAAAAAAAAAACAGAACATTTAAAGAAATAATCAGCAAAACTACCTCCAAACTTGGCAAAATACATGAATGTACATGTTCGAGAAGCTCACTGAACTCTTAGAAATACCTAGACACAACATAATCAAACTGTTGGAGGCCAAAGACAGAATCTTGAAAGTAGCAAGAGAGATATGACTGATCCTGTACAAAGAATCACTAATAAGACTTACTGTTGATTTCCCAGCAGAAACCATGAAGGTTAGGAGACAATGGGATGACATATTAAAAATGTTGAAAGAAAATAAAACTTCAAACAAGAATTCTTTACCTCATAAATCTACCCTTTATCAATGAACGAGAAATTAAGACATTCCCAGGTTTTTTTTTTAAATGAGAGATTCCATTGCTTGAAAACCTGCACTATAAGAAATGATAAACATAAGCCTTCAGATTGAAATAAAAAGACACTAGAAATTAACTCGAATCCATATTTAAAAAAAAAAAAAACAACTGGTAAAATAAATACAAGGTAAATTTATAAAAGGTAACATAATTTATTGTTCATTTATAACTCTTCATCTTATGATTCAAAACTGCATAAAGTAATAATGATATTTTTTATTGACACATGATGTATAAATACATAATTTATATGACAGGAGCAAAATTTTTGTAAACTATTGAAATTAGGTTTATATTTATCAGAACTAGATTGTTATAAGCTAAATTGTTAATTACAATCCCTAGTGTAACAGCTAAGAAAATAATTCAAAGATATAATACATGATAAGAGAATTAAAATAGTGCACTGGAAAATATTCTTTTAATAATAAGAAGGCAGAAATCGAGGGCTAAAGAAACAAAAATGACATGAGACCTATAAAAACAAATAGTAAAATGAAAAATGTAAATCCTACTTTAATAATTACATTAAATGTAAACAATTTAAACATTTTAATGAAAAGATTTATATCAACAGAATAAATTGAAAAACGATCGAACTATATATTAATTTATTGACCACAAAGGAAACACTTTAGATTAAAAAATACAAATAGATAAAAACAATAACAACAACAACAACAACAACAATAACAACAAAAGATGAAAAAATAGGTACCAAAGAGTAATCAAAAGACAGGCGGGGTAATTATTTAGCATGAGAAAAAAAAGACACATTGAGGCCCCCCAAAAATATTACTAGAAACGAAGAAGACTAATAAGAAAGAAAAATAAATAAAAGACATCTATATCGGAAGGAAAAAAACTAAAAATGAAATAATCTTGTATACAGAAAATCCAAAGAAATACACATGAAGGCTATTAGAGTTAATAAACAATTAACAAGATTGCAAAATATAAGATCAATAGAGAAAATTCAATTGTTTTTTATAAACCAAACATGAAGAATATGAAACGAATTTAAAAAATCAAATCTATTCACACTAAATAAAATATTTATGAATATATTTAACAAAAAGAGTATAAAATTTGTATATTAAAACCACGAAATATCAAGAAATTTCTTTTTTAAATCTAAATACACTGAAAAACATTTATATTCATGAATGGAAGATTTAATATTATTAAAGATTTAGGCAATATTCCCAAATAGATATACAGATCCAACACAATCTTTATTAAAATTCAAGCTGATTCTTTTAAGAAATTGACTAGCTGATCCTAAAATTCTTATGGAAATTCAAGTGATCCAAATTAGCCAAAACAATCTTGAAAATATTTGGGCAAATTTGGAAGAATCATGTTTTCTGATTCCAAAATGTACTGCAAAATTACAGTAATCAAGACTTTGTGGTACAATCATGAGAACAGACATCTAAATCGGTAGAATACAATTTATAGTCCAGAAATAAACTCACTCATTTTGTTCAATTTTTGACATATGTGCCAAGACAGTTCAATGGGTAAGGAATAACCTTTTCAACAAATGTTGCTAGAACAATTCGATTTCCATATGTAGAAAAATGAAGTTGGATTTTTGCTTCATACCACATGCAAGCAATTACTCAAAATGAACCAAATACTTAAATGTAAGAGTTAAAACTATAACAGTTTTAGAAGAAAATGACACTAAATTTTGAATACTTTGTGTTAGACAATTATTTCTTAATATAAAACCTAAAGCATAAACATCTAAATTAAAAATAGGTGAATAAGTCTTCATCAAGATAAAAATTTTCATGCTTCAAAAACTAAATATTTATTTATTTCTTAATAATAAATAATAAATAAGTAAAATGAAAAGACAACCTATAGAATGAGAGAAATTATTTGTAGACAATATATCTCACGTAATCAGCATCCAGAATATATAAAGAATGTAACTCAATAATAAAATGACAACTCAAATGAAAAAATGAGCAAAGTATTCAAATAAAACTTTCTCTAAAGAAGATATACAAATGACCAATAAAGACATGTAAAATTTCTCAGCATCATTAATGTAAATGCAAATAAAAGCCACAATATGATAATACCTCACTCGTACTAGTATGGTTACAATTAAGAAGACAGGTATTAACAAGTGGTGAGAATTTGGATAAATCAGAACCCTCATACATTGCTAATGAGAATATTAGATAGTACAGTCACCTTGGAAAAATTGACTACTCCTTAAAATATTAGACATGTTACCTTGTGGCTCAGCTACTCTACTCTTAAGTACATGCCCAAAAGAATTAAAAGCATATGTCCACACAAAAATTTATGCACAAACATTCATAGCAGCATCATTCATAATATTCGAAAGATGGAAACACCTAAATGTATATAAACTCATGAATGCATGAACAAAATGTTATATCATACAATGATAGATTATAATTCAGCCATACAAAGGAATGAAGTACTGATATATGCTACAGTACAGTATATGGATAATCTTGAAAATACTATGCTTCATAAAAGAAGTCAGACATGAAAGACCACATAGTACATAGCATATAATTCTCCTTTATGAAATTTCTTATACAGACAAACCTGTAGAGACAGAAGTGAGAGTATCGTTTGACAGAATGGAGATAAGGGAGAATAGGGAGTGACTGCTAATGGTTATGTAGGTTTTCTTGTGGGTGAAGAATGTTACACAAATACATGAATATATTTTTTAAAAAGCTACTGAACTGTACACTCTAAATGGGGGAATTGTATATTATATAAATTATATCTCAATAAAAATACTCAATCAACATATTATAGTTCTGCTATATAAGCTTTCAAAGAGAAAATATTTATAACAGTTGTAATCAAGGAAAAACACAGAAGTTGAAGGAATTGCAACACAGAGTACAACTAAATCCTATAACAATGCATCAAATCCTTAAAAAATAAAATTCAATTAATTAGTAAAAATGTTTTATAATTCCCATTAGTCTTTTCAACAAAGTATTAATTAAGTCAATTAATTGCACAGTATTTCTTAAGTAAATCCTTAAAGTAAGCAAATGTTGCATAGTACAATGATGATTTTGAATTCCCATTAGACTGTAAATAAAAAAAATATTATTATATTATCATATATGAAACAAAAATTCATAGTTCTTGCATGGAAACCTTAGAGAACACATGGAATATAATTTTTTTCTTCATACCAATGCCATTTTTTGAGCACAAAGGAATTACAGTAAAATATTAAGTTTAAGGGTATCATAAGACTAACCTCAAAAATAAATTGGACAGAGCCATTATTGTTAACTAAGTAAAGTAAATGCTTTTATACTTGAGCAATTAGATTATTAGACTAAATAGTTCTATTATCTTACTCTCAAATGATACTGATGGTTTGGGGGCTTGAAAAATATACAAAAGGGAAAAATATGCAAAAGTATATATGATTAAGAGTAGTTTTGTTTATAAAATTTTAAATAAAATTCCAATAAGAGCATTTTTTTTCATGCTGGAGCTACTTATATACCATTTTGGTTTTTAAACTGAAATGAAATCTTATAGCAGACATGCAAGAGTACATTCTCAAAGTGATCCAGTCAGGCAGAATCTGGCTTTTACTTTCTGCTTCTGAATATTTTGAGAAAATGTTGAAAATTATGATATACTTTTTCCAGAAATCCCATTCGAGATTTATTTCTATGTTATCCTGAAGCAAGTTAAAAATATATCAGAATATCCTACATAGAATATTATTAAAAATTAATATTAAAAATCTTATGTTCACCTATTTATGAATAAATAACTCAACCTTTACCTCTATCTTACTTCCACCTACTAATTTTCTCCTCTCTCGTCCCTTGCCTATTAGAGAGAGATTAGAAGACGATAGAAGGAAACAGTACAGTGCCTGGTATGGACCAAGTACTCAACGAACATTGCTGAATAAACAGAAGCAAAGGGAAACAGAGTTGTCAAGAGTCCTGTAAGAGGGAGGGTTGGGGAGGAAAAAACAAAATTGTGCAAGGCTTAAAAAAATGCAAAGTATATTACCATCGATGAAATAATAGGGCTACATTTACAAGTACAAGCAAAAGTTGATTAAATATTGTTAAAAGAAACCACGTAACTACCTATTTAAACATAACCCTTTGTTTGAAAGTGACTTACTTCATCAGTTAATGCTTTGAAATTCAATGAGTAATGTTTTGCATCTGCTTATTAAAAGTTGGTGATTATTATAATCATCATCAAAATTAATGTTTAAAAAGGAAAAAAACTATTACTTAATGCCATATATCTTGCCTTCTACAATCATTATTTCTTTCAAGAGCTATATCTAAATTAATGACAAGAGAACCACTGTAGAATTAAAGCTTATGGTGAAACTAACCATATGTAACAGTAATTTCCATAATGCACCATGAAAACTAATTACAGTAATTCAGGGTGACTAAATATTTCTATTAGAACTATTTGGGACTAGTTTTGCCATTAATTTTACAGATATTTAAGAATAAAATTAAAATAAGGCATTATTTCTTTGATTGGTTAATATTCACTTCTTATTCTTCTAAATTGTATGGTCCCAGGTCTATAGTCATATCTATAATAATTTTGATCTATTATAATTTTCTTGGATCTGTATTATGGAGTGATGATATTTTCCAAATACTTTGCCAACCGTCCCAGCACCATTTGTTTAATTCATACCATCATTCTGGTTTTAATTATTTTTAAATCATATACTAACTTCAAATATGCATTATGTACTATTTTATCTTACCACATTGATCTACCAATTTTTGCACAGTTACCATTTTGTTTTTATTATTAGTGCTGTATATATTCTGACATTTACTGACAAGAATCTCTCTTCTTTTCATCACTTTTCAAAAATATTATTATTTACATGTTAAATAACATTAGAAAAAGCTTAAGAAGGCCCGAGTCAACATATTAGAAAAATGTTTAATGTAGGTTCTCTAAAGTTCCCTATTTCTACCCTCTTATAGGATATTATTACATTTGGAGAGCAACAACAAAAATTGACAGAAAAGAAAATATAATTTTGTTAATCTGATATCAATACAAACTGTATAAAGCATTCATCAGTTGCTTTCTCCAAACTGCAAACTGTTCAAATATATTTTCTAAATCTCTTGGATCCTCAATAATAGCTAAATATTGTATTCCATATCTTTACCAATAAGATGATGTAATTAGATTTTATTGTAGTTCAAAACATAGTGTATTTATCAATTTACTTGAATGTTGTTCTATTAAATGAGCATTGCATTTTATCACTGTGTAAGGTGTTTTCCGTTTTTAGTTTGGTAATACTTTGGACCACCGGTGAGTGATTATCAGATGAAGAAAAAAATGTTTTAAATTGTCTCTGACAACACAACTCTATTTAGAATCATCTTTATACTTGGCGAGTCTAGGAAATACAACCTGTGAGCATGAGTACCATAAATACCACATGTAGACATCTATTATACAAATATTTTAGATTTATTTAAGATATTATAGGCTCTTGTTTAAAATTCTTAGAAATTCACAATCTCACATTCACATTAACATGATAAATTATATTATTAATCTTTTAAAATTGAAATACCACATTTTATATGAACTGGGAGATAGAAACTTTTCAGCCTTCTGGCTTCAGTTTCAGTAGTGATACATACCGACTATTAAAACACTATACAATACACTTTCTAAAATCATCCATGCCTGTCTAGACTCCAGATTAACTAGTGCCAATCAGTGTTCTCTACTGAAGGCTCCTCTTGAAAACTGAAGAATTTGAAGAAGAGTAAAATGCAATGAATTGTGGTTCTTAAAAGCCTCAAAAGTAGTACACAAAATGTGCAATTAAAAGTGTTGACTTTGATCTATACAATCCTTTAATAACTCACATTCAACATTTTTTCATTGCCCATGGCAGTAAAAATCAACCACAGTATTCTCTCCAACTATTTTCTTTTTTCCTTTGAACTTTGACTAGCGAGGGGAAAAATATTCTCAGATGAACAAGCATAAATATAAGGGCTTCAAAGGCTTTTGCTTGTTTGTCTGTTTTTCTTTAAGGTATAATATCAAATCAATGTACACCAAGTCCCTTTTTTTCTCTCGGCAGCCCAACCCAGCAGTTATCCTTAGTCTTGGAGAAGAATCTAAAGCTGTGCTGATATAGTAGCCACTAGCCACACATAACTGTTGAACACTTGAAATTAGGCTAGCTGGAATTCAGATTAGCTGTACCTGTGAAATACATACCGGATTTCAAGACTTACTATGAAATCTAAAATAGCTCATTAAATTTTTTATATTGAATACATGTTGGAATGATGACATCTTGGACATATTGGGTTAAATAAAATATGCTATTAAAGTTAATTTCACCTTTTGTTTTTTTAAATGTAGCCACTACACAATTTAAAACTACATATGTGTCTCTCATTATATTTCCATTTGACCGTGCAGATTAAAATCAATGATAATAAATCACTTGAAATTCAAGACTCCAGGGCTATAATTTTAGATTATTTTGATAATTAATTTTTGTGTGTATCTTAGAAAAAAATACTCATTTGTAAAGTATATTTCAATCAAAAATGTCTGCCTCATAATAGACCCAGATTTTGATGTGTCATCTGCAAATGAAAGTAAGGAAATGTTAACATTTTATCTTTTGCAATGTCAGTCAAATAGAATCAATTTCAAGACAATATCAGAGAAAAGTGAAGTATATGAAAATTATGCTTTATGAAATGAAGATTACTATTCTAATTAGCTTTAGCAGAAACAAATATTTAGAATCTTTGCAATGTTTATGGCTCATTTAAATGTTCAAGTCATGTTTTGTTAACAAGCAGCTAACTAATATGTCACTAAGCAAGGCCATTTATTTCACACACGTGGATTTTAATAAGACAAATAGTAGAAACCCAGAATGTAAAGTTTAAAGAATGAATTTTCTATTCACAGATTATATACTGTTTCAAGCTATGCCAAGAGTTTTAATCAGAATGAAAACACTACAGTACCACACTCATTTTCTAACTTTAATAATGTTGCATAGCCCCCAAAAGATACTAATTTTTCTCTCCTAGTCTACTTTTGTGTGATAAATAATATCAAATTTGTTTATTTTTATTTTCTTCATTATGAAAAAAAACATTAAAAAGCAATACAATTTTATCATAAGGCACATTTTTTCTAGCTCCATGTGTCAATGTATAATATGTAATGAATATAGTGGAATGAACTTAATTTATATTATCTAAAGAAGACATTGTTAGATGTTAAAATATTCAAATGCTTCATAAGACTTAATTCTTTTCACAAATATTGTTCTATGATATTTTAGAATCTACTATTAAAAGCTTTAAACAAAAAAAATGTATGTTGATTCAGTCCTTTGATAATTTAGGGAGATATTAAATTAGCATGAAGGGATTAATATTGTGGCCTGTGCTATAAATTTGTCATTTGGCAACTTACACAAGCATTTTCATCAAGTCCTGGCCATGGGAGGAAAAAGATACTTTGTGAAAATACATTATTTTTTCTTATTAATTGACATGAAAAATCTCATATCTATCATGCATAAGGATGAATTATGTTTATGTTCACCAACTCGTATTAATTAAGTAGTCAGATGAAAATAGGTGAAGCAATTCATTTGGCTGAAAGATAATTCATTTTGCCAGCCTCTCCTAGAACCTTCCACCTCAATCTTCTTTCCCTCCATATTCTCATTCCTAAGAAGTTTATCCTGACTCAAAATTCAACATTTTAAGTATACAGTAATGAACTCCTAAATTACAGTTGAACCTTGAGTACAAACAATAAGTATGGAAACCCAGCTCAAGAACAGTTCCTTGAGAGTTATCTGAGGGCCAGAAAGATAAAGGTTGTCTAATAAAACACTGTAAGGATATGGAAAAATCATCTCGATAACTGAGTATTACTATGGACAGCAGGCAAATGAATCCAGGTAGACAAACCAGTTAACATTCTATTACTCATACCCAACATTTCAATGAAAATAGAAAATGCAATAACTGAAACTCTCACTCTTATATTAAAACATGTTCAAAAAAAAAGGAAAGTGCACTTACAAACAGATTCAAAGTTAATTTATAAATGTTTATTTATGTATATTTTCTTCAAAAGTAGGTACAAAAGAATTTGCTCTGAAAGAGTTGTTAAGTATATATTTGCAATTTCTTCCTTGATGACAAGTAAAGCACCCCCAGAAGTAGAAGAGGTAATTTTCTTACTAATAATAACTTCAT
>NW_011889106.1:994716-997961 GCF_000151845.1 Pteropus vampyrus | reverse complement strand
TAACTTTATGATTAGAGTCACAAAGGGCTTTTTTCTCTTATATACTAATATTTAATAATATTAAATTATCACAAAATATAACCACAAAATATACTAATGTGATTCAGTAAAGCTTCTAGTTAAAGCCCAACCGTATTATGAATATACTAAGTAAATTAGAGTAGAATTTAAACTATGAGTTTAATTGTAATGATCATTACTCATTGGTGTCCTAATGAAGATTCAAAAATCTAACAGTAATGTCTTACATAGGTATAGTGCTTTAGAATGATCATATGAATTTGTATATTATTTAATCTTTCTTGCCTCAATTTCCACCTCTGCAAAAATGAAGAAAATAATAGAACTTACACATAAAAGTGTTGTATTAAAATAAAGACATTTGTAGATTATTAGAGACAGTGTCTAGAACATAGTACACATTTCAACACTAACTGTTATTGGGTTTTTGTTTGTGACTATTGTTATTACATCACATGTCAGCAGTATGACTTTTCTGTGAGGCTTGAGCATAAATATGATTACTACAATTTTTAAAATGAGGGAGAAAAGAAAATGGAGACTCTGAGCTAAAATGAGTTGGCCAAATGTACACATCTAGCCAGGTGTGTCCTGATGCACATTCAAATACTCTTTCCACTATATCTATGAACAATTATGATCAAAACACCCTGACTTTGTATCACAACCACAATAATTGTAGTTCCTGGACTGTATCAGGGAACACCTAAAAACTAATGAGAAGAAGAGAGACAAAATGAAAAGCACATGTAATGCATTCGCTTTCATCTGAATTAACCATATAAATATTGAATACTAAAGACTTTCAAGGGGAATAAAATATTCAGCTTGAAATTCCACTAGTTAGGTGATAGTCAAAAATTTATCATGAACGTTAGCACCAATTATATAAGAGCACAAGAAAACTTTTCTAACATAATACAAAAGAAGCCAAAGCAACATTTTACAAACATTTAAAATACCCCAAAATAATAAAACATGTTGTTAGTATCGATATGTCAAAATTAAAATTAAAAGTGAGGTTCTTTACATAATAATTTAGAGTTTTCTGATTGATTTAAGGAAGATTTATTCTTTGAGTGCTATTTCTACTTGGTCGAAATATCAAGAGACTGTAAATTACATTTCAAAATAAGCATATGAAGTGGAATACATTATCATTTTAAGTAGCAATGGAACGATGTGACAGATCCATCCCCAAATATGAAATAGACAATAAAGAAATAGATGCATATACACAGTGAGTCCAAATATATTTGAAACATTCAAAATATCCTGCAGCATTTTAAATCTTTATCAGCACAATAACATTATGTATATATTTAACTGGTTGCTTAAACTCCTTAGTTAAAGAAATTTCTTTTCTGTTGACCTTAGCGTATTTTCACGTGTAATCTATACATTATAATTTCGCAAAGAAAATATATATTATTTACAAATTTCATCAAGAATGTAAACTTGGATTATTTTGTTAGGCACGTACATAACATATACAATTTACAGATCAAATTTGAATGAAGATACAGAAAAGTAGAATTAGATTTTTAATGCCTCCTCAAACAAAATGCTGAATATGCTTACATTGTCAGAGGAGAAAAATGAATAATTAAACCTGTAGTTAATTTGAAAGTAAGCACTGTAAATAAAAAAATGACTATAAGGTTATGTTAATTTTGCTTTCTAAAGATTAATTATGTATAACTTGGAAAAAGCATCCAGTTATACAAGATATCCAACCAACCGAATACCTTTTCTAGATATCAGTTCAAAAAATGTGTTTGAAGCAAACAGTTGAAATGGCAATGTTTAATGAGAAGTGAAAAGGCCAAAAGTTTTTTTTTTTTTTAAAAGCACAAAATAGCAATTTATTTTAAAATGAAACATGCACCATGGTTATGGTTTGTGTTGGTTTCTACTGTACCTTTCTTTAGTCCAGGAATGAAAGCTAAAAAGAGAGTTTAATAAAGTTAAACATAATAAATATTTTTTCTTGTTCTCAACACATTATACTAGGTAAACATGTGAATTAGAATATATTACAATATATTTTTCAACTTCATTTTGCAGAGAGTATAATGACTGAGATAAATAAGGTAGAAGACTGATTGTACATGAAATCTGTCTCGTGTAATATTTTTTTCTAAAATCAGACCAAGCCGATGCTATATGCTGGCCTCTTGGAAATTAATGATTGGTCATTTAACTAAAGGCACCAATATTGTTGAATGCAACATTTTGAGAGAACTCATATTTTCTAGTTTCATTTCCTACAATAGCAAAGTATAGTCCTCTGTTGAAATCAGTTTTTCTCATGGAACCTCCTAAAGGAAATGTAGTATAAAGAAAAAATATATATATTTTTGACTTAACAGGTTGCTCTGCCTCCAAACCTGATATGGAAAAAAATAATGGAAAAAAAAACAAAAATCAACATACACAAACATAAGGATGATCCAAAAGAAGTACTCTTATCTTGGTTGAGACACTTTTTCTAAAATACAACTATTTTCACAACTAAAATTTTATTCATTTCTCACAATTAGAATATGAGAGACTGGAGGTCATTATCCTTATTTTCCAGATTTAGGCATTGGACTGACTACATTCAAAACACTGTGAGATCCAAAATCGATATAGAAAAAAAGTACCTTAACATAATAAAGGCCATCTATGAAAAACCCTGAGCCAATATTATACTTAATGGTCAAAATCTAAAAACCTTCCAAGTTGAGGAACAAGGCTAAACTGTCCACTATCACCACTGTTATTCAATATAACATTGGAGGTCCTAGCGAGTGCAATCAGGCAAGAGAAAGATATAAAAGGCATCCAAATAGGAAACGTAGAAGTCAAACTGTCACTATTTGGAAATGACATGATTCTCTATATAGAAAACCCTGAAGACTCCACAAGAACACAACTAGAAACAATAAGTGAATACCGCAAAGTCTCTGGATACAAAATCAACATTCAAAAATCCATAGTGTTGCTATACTCTAATAATGGGGTGTCAGAAAAAGAAGTAGAAAAGATAATTCCTCAAAGGCAAAGGAAGTAAAAGCTAAAATAAATGAATGGACTACATCAAACTAAAAAGCTTCTGCTCAGCAAAAGAAACTGTTAACAAGGTAAAGAGACAACCATCTGAATAGGAAAATATATTTGAAGCAATGCCTCCGATAAGGGCCTAATATCCAAAATATACAAAGAACTCATAGGACTCA
>NW_011889106.1:992266-994666 GCF_000151845.1 Pteropus vampyrus | reverse complement strand
AAAAGCACAAAATAGCAATTTATTTTAAAATGAAACATGCACCATGGTTATGGTTTGTGTTGGTTTCTACTGTACCTTTCTTTAGTCCAGGAATGAAAGCTAAAAAGAGAGTTTAATAAAGTTAAACATAATAAATATTTTTTCTTGTTCTCAACACATTATACTAGGTAAACATGTGAATTAGAATATATTACAATATATTTTTCAACTTCATTTTGCAGAGAGTATAATGACTGAGATAAATAAGGTAGAAGACTGATTGTACATGAAATCTGTCTCGTGTAATATTTTTTTCTAAAATCAGACCAAGCCGATGCTATATGCTGGCCTCTTGGAAATTAATGATTGGTCATTTAACTAAAGGCACCAATATTGTTGAATGCAACATTTTGAGAGAACTCATATTTTCTAGTTTCATTTCCTACAATAGCAAAGTATAGTCCTCTGTTGAAATCAGTTTTTCTCATGGAACCTCCTAAAGGAAATGTAGTATAAAGAAAAAATATATATATTTTTGACTTAACAGGTTGCTCTGCCTCCAAACCTGATATGGAAAAAAATAATGGAAAAAAAAACAAAAATCAACATACACAAACATAAGGATGATCCAAAAGAAGTACTCTTATCTTGGTTGAGACACTTTTTCTAAAATACAACTATTTTCACAACTAAAATTTTATTCATTTCTCACAATTAGAATATGAGAGACTGGAGGTCATTATCCTTATTTTCCAGATTTAGGCATTGGACTGACTACATTCAAAACACTGTGAGATCCAAAATCGATATAGAAAAAAAGTACCTTAACATAATAAAGGCCATCTATGAAAAACCCTGAGCCAATATTATACTTAATGGTCAAAATCTAAAAACCTTCCAAGTTGAGGAACAAGGCTAAACTGTCCACTATCACCACTGTTATTCAATATAACATTGGAGGTCCTAGCGAGTGCAATCAGGCAAGAGAAAGATATAAAAGGCATCCAAATAGGAAACGTAGAAGTCAAACTGTCACTATTTGGAAATGACATGATTCTCTATATAGAAAACCCTGAAGACTCCACAAGAACACAACTAGAAACAATAAGTGAATACCGCAAAGTCTCTGGATACAAAATCAACATTCAAAAATCCATAGTGTTGCTATACTCTAATAATGGGGTGTCAGAAAAAGAAGTAGAAAAGATAATTCCTCAAAGGCAAAGGAAGTAAAAGCTAAAATAAATGAATGGACTACATCAAACTAAAAAGCTTCTGCTCAGCAAAAGAAACTGTTAACAAGGTAAAGAGACAACCATCTGAATAGGAAAATATATTTGAAGCAATGCCTCCGATAAGGGCCTAATATCCAAAATATACAAAGAACTCATAGGACTCACTAACCACAAAACAACAAACAAACAAACAAACAAACACAAAACAATCCAATCAAAAAATGGGCAGAGGATCCGAACAGACACCTCTCCCCAGAGGACATATGAGGCCAACAAACATATGAAAAGATGCTCAAAATCGCTAACTATTAAAGAAATGCAAATCAAAACCACAATGAGATACCATTTCACACCTGTTAGAATGGCTATAATCAACAGGACAAGTAATAAGAAATGCTGGAGAGGATGCGGAGAAAAAGGAACCCTCATACTCTGCTGGTGGGACTGCAAATTGGTACAGCCACTATGGAAAACAGTGTGGAGGTTCCTCAAAAAACTAAGAATTGATCTACCATATGATCCAGCAATCCTTCTACTGGGTATTTACCTCAAAGACTTAAAAAATCATATCCATAAAGATATTTGCACACCAACGTTCATAGCAGCATTATTCACAGTGGCCAGTACATGGAAGCAACTGAACTGTCCTACAATAGATGATTAGATAAAGAAGCTGTGGTACACATATACAATGGAATATTACTCAGCTATAAGAAGAGATGAAATGCTGCCATCTGCGACAACATGGATGGAACTCGAGATAATCATGCTAAATAAAATAAGCCAGACAGAAAAAGTAGAAAATCACGTGATATCACTTATATGTGGGATATAAACCTAAAAGCAACAAGGGAATAGGACAAACAGAGACTCATGAACATGGACTATAGACTAGTGGTTACCAGAGGGTAGGGGTGGTGGGGAAGGAGTGGGGAGGTAGATGGGGTAAAGGGGGTCAAATATAGGGGGTTGGGGGAGAGTGAAATGGGTAAATGGGATTAAATATATGGTAGCTGAAGGAAACTGGACTTTGGGTGGTAAACACACAATAGAATATACAGATGTTAAATTATAATGTACATCTGAAAATTATATAATTGTATTAACCAATGTTACCCTAATAAACTTAATTAAAAATGAATCAATAAATCAATAAATCAATAAATCAAAACATTGTGAGATAATG
>NW_011889106.1:967975-991571 GCF_000151845.1 Pteropus vampyrus | reverse complement strand
TTCTATACAAAAATATTTTAATATTTCCTTCAAAATCCTAACACAAATATTTAAGTACCAAACACACACTAGAAACACCTGCCTAAATGTGAAAGAATTTTGATAAATAGATAATGCTTGAATACCTTAAGGTTCAATAGAGCTTACCACAAAACTGATGTTAGCATAGTGTTTGTTGATCAAATACCATGCATCAATCCATAATTAACATTTACTTCCAAAAAGTAGTAATGGTTGCAGTTACTTAATCATGTATAATTTTATTAAAATTATTAGGATGACATTGGTTAACAAAATTATATAGATGTCAAGTGTACAATTCCATAATACGTCATATGTATATTGCATTATATATTCACCACCCAAAGTTAAATTTCTTTCCGCCACCAAATATTTGGCCCCCTTTAGCCCTATCTACCTCTTCCATTCCCTCCTCCCCTCTGGTAACCACTAATCCACTGTCCATGTCCATGAGTCTCTGTTATTCATGTGTGTTTGTTACTTTTAGTTTTATATCCCACATATGAGCAAAATCATTTGGTTCTCAACTTTTTCTAAGCTATTTCTCTTAGAATGATAATGTTGAAATTCATCCATGTTGTTGCAAATGACAATATTTCACCTTTTCTTATAGCTGAGTAATATTCCATTGTATGTATGTACAACGTCTTTATCCAATCATCTATTGTAGGACGTTTTGGTTGCCTCTATATCCTGGCCACTGTGAAAATGCTACTATGAATATCAGGGTATATATATATTTTTTGGATAAATGTTTTCAGGATAGATAGCCAGAAGAGTGATCACTGCATCACCTGGTAATTAAATTCTGTTTTCTGTTTTCTGAGGAACCTCCATACTATTTTCCACACTGATTGTACCAATTTACATTCCCACCAGCAGTGTATGAGGGTTCCTTTTTCTCCAACAACCCCTCCAACACTTATTATTACTTGTCCTGTTGTTGATAACCATTCTATCAGTTTGTGAGATGGTATCTCGTTGTGGTTTTCGTTTGCATTTCCCTAATAGCTAGTGAAGTTGAGCATCTTTCCATATGTCTGTTGGGTATTTGTTTATCTTCTTGGGAGAAATGTTTGTTCAGGTTCTTTTCCCATTTTTGTTTTTGTTGTTGAGTTGTATGAATTCTTTGTATATTTTGGATATTGGGCCCTTATCGGAGGCATTTGCAAACATATTCTCCCATTCTAATGGTTACCACTTTGCCTTCTTGTTGGTTTCTTTTGCTGTGTAGAAACTTTTTAGTTTGATATAGTCCCATTAATTTATTTTTCTTATGGCTTCTCTTGCTTTTGAGTTCAAATTCATGAAATCCTCTCTAAATCCAAGGTCCATGAGGTTAGTACCTATGTTTTCTTCTATGCAACTTATTGTTTTAGGTCATATATTCAGATCCTTGATCCATTTTGAGTTAATTGTGATGTATGGTGATAGACAGCGGTCTAGATCCATTCTTTTGCATGTGGCTTTCCAGTGTTCCAAGCACAGTTTATCGAAGTTTTGATTTACGTAAAGCTTAACATATATTCTAAGTTACTATGGGCTAATTTTTGAGAACTATTTCCTCATTTATTTTCTTATGCCAGCCCCACATGAGTATGTACTGAAGGTCATATAACTTTTCAAAATCAGTATAAAAAAAAAAAAACACAATATACTTGAAGACTGTAATACCAAATTAAGAGGCCAATACCTAGCTTTCTTTGAATCACGCTAATTGTAAAGCATTCTACGGTATATGCCAAAAAGATTCAATTCTTCTTGAAGTATAATTCAAATCACCCCAGTGTGTTTCCTGTTGATTGCAAAACTAATAACTGGCATTATTGTACTTATGTAAATTGCATAAAGTCTGAACCACAAAAATAGTGAAGCTCAAATCAAATTTTCTGTTCAAATTGTATGAAAAGTTAAGGCTACAAATGCAGAGAGCTTCAAGGTGATTAATATAATGAGCATCTAATTTACAGTGAAGGCAATGTTGCAAACATAAAATTCTCATCTCTGCATATTAAATTTCCATCCATATCTCCCTGGGTCCTGAGTTTCTATAAAAATTAGTTTACTACTAGATCAATAAATATTAATTTCAAAATTGACAACAACCTAAATCATAGTGTTGTCTTTATCATAGATGTAACTAAAATCTTAGAAATTAGAATGAAATATTTTCATTAAATATACAATTACCATTTTCTACATTAATAGGATATTGGTTGACCAAACTTCTATTCGGCCATACCAAATGACTCCTTTTCCTTTATTGCCTAGAGTTGTATGTTTCTAAATTTCTGAAATAGTTCATTTCTCCTATTCACAAAATCTTCCTAATCCACAAATCATAAGCTATATTTTCTACCTTTTTACTTAGAGGATATATTTACCACTATTACAAATAGTACTTTCAAACATCATTTTTTTTTTAATGTTGACAGTATCCAAGCACTTCAGAATGCAAAAAGATACAACTTAAATTTTACCTAGAATAAAATAAGTTTCCAGGCCAATGACCAGAGCCCTTAGAAAGTCATCATCCTCAGTATATATATATGAGGAAATGGGATCAAGAGAAATGAAATGACTTTAAGGGTACAAACTTGCAACTCAAAGATGAATAAGTTCTGGAGATCGAAAGCACTGCATAGTGATTATAGTTAACTATACTGTATTATATACTTCAAAATTGCTAAGAGTCTAGATCATAAATGTCCTCACCTCAAAAACTAAATGATAATTATCTGATGTGTTAGATGTATCAGTTAAAGCTATAGTGGTAATCATATTGCAATATACAAATGTATGAAATTCACACACTATATAACTTAAATTTGCACAATGTTATATGTCATTTATATCTCAATAAAAATAATTTAAAGAGTAAAAGAAAATGAAATTATTTGTCTAAGAGCCACAGAACTAGAGAAAGAAATAAAATTAAATTTACGTTTTCTCTACCAAAGAAGTCACACACTATGAAAAATTATTGTTTATTAATAATTTCCAAGAGATGGAAACAATATGTGTATCCAAACCTATTTGCCCAAGGCAAATCTTTATTGCATGGAGTTTCAAAAATCAGTGCTTTTAGAATGTATCCATGGGAAATTCCAATTTAGATAAATATTAAATGTAATTTACCTCCTCATGTACACACCAATTGACAAGGGAAGAACAAGAGAAAAGCATATTTTAAGAATTGAAATCTTGACAAGTTCAAAAAAATTGATAGTGCCTATTAAAATAGTAATTTGTAATTTATCTTGGTCCTAAAGAAAAATAGAATATAATTCCTCCTTTTCCTTAAAGATTTAAAGCAAAAATAGAGTCATCGCAAAATCTGTCCTTAAAGTTATAAATGGTTCAAAACCATGTGGAATCAATCTACATGATCATAATAATTCCTTTTGAGAGTTATAATTAACATAAGAAAAATTCTGAGTTATATAGGACTGGATACCTTAGGGGAAAAAAACCTCATGTGAACACATTATTTTGTCACCTGTTTTTCTCCAAATAATTTGGCTTTGTTAATCACATGGTAAAATTGTTCTAAACAGCACAAATATTAATTTTAAATCCTCCTGGTTTAATTTGGTTATTTAAAGGGAGAAGACCCTTCTTTTAAGGATTAAGTTGACTCTCAGAAAGGCACTAAAGAAACTGAAACAGTTAAGGACTGAGCTTTTCATGAAAGTAAAAGTGGGAATTGTTTTTGCAGTCCATGGAAAGTTCCTACCAAGGCTCTGGTTATACTACCTAAAGAGTTGTATGAAGCAGTTCTGGTTATATACACAATTAAATGATTTTGAGACATTCCAAAAGCAAAAGTTTGAGGGCTGGATCTATTACTTTCTTTTAGTTTGGCAAAGAAAATATTAAGAAATCAACATTTCTGAAATTTGCCTCTAAGCTACACAAAATATTTGAAACAACTGCAGCTCTCAAACATTTCACACCTTGTAATATTCAATCTGTTCTTGAGTGGATGAATTCTAAATTAAGACCATTTTAAAACAGGACTGGGTAGTGTCTCTGGTCTTTGGATCCAAAGAGAAATTGATTTTTAAAGCATGTTCTCTTGCCTGATTTAATACAGATACAATACATACCTCCACGGTAATAGTGTATAATCTGTACACTACTAAAAGATTTAAGTTTTTTAATCTCTTCCTTGTGAAATTTAATATTTTTTTTTAAATCAGTTTATCCAATTTTAGAAGCTTTTGGCTGGCTTATCAACAAAACTATTAGTTGTGTACATAGAAAAATAACAGACATAAACCTCAATTATATTTAGAGACATGTACTATAAATTCTTTTTTTATTAAACTTATTGGGGTGATATTGGATAATAAAATTATATAGGTTTCAAGTGTACAATTCAATAATACATCATATGTATATTGCATTGTGTATTCACTACTCAAAGTCAGATTTCCTTCCTTCACCATATATTTGATCCCCTTTACCCTTATTTACCTCCTCACTTCCTACTTTCCCTCTGGTAACCACTAAACTTTTGTGTCTATGAGTTTTTGTTTGTTTGTCTTATTCATTTGTTGCTTTCAGTTTAATATCCCACATGTAAGTCTGTCTATGGCCGTATCACCCTTAATACGTCTGATCTTGTCTGATCTCAAAAGCTAATATAACGTTCTTTTAAAAAGAAGTTACTTCTTAGTGTAAAAAACATTTGAAAACTTTTCCTCACATTTTCACCAACCTGCTTGTTCTATAGCAAACTAATTTAAAAATCCACTGTAGCATAAAGAAAAAGAGTAAGTAATTAAAATCTCTATATAGCATAAGTGGACGTGATATCAGGAAATGGCTTTTACTAAAACATTGAAGTTATTATTTCATTAGTGAAAATCAATTTTGTAAATTCCATAGATTATTTTGCCCTCATACATGAATAGATGCCTAGATAAAATATATTAGTCTCTGTACATTCCATAGGATACAGTTTGGAGACAAAGATACTTCACTGGAGATAGATTTATATTTATATTTTATACACATCTATATTCATATTATAAACATATTACACATTTTTTCTATTACATATTGCCTATGCAACAGAAAACCAGAAAGGAAATACATCATATAATTATTATTTCAAAAACATCTGCTTTAACTCTACTTTGGGCAGAGATAGATACATTTTTATGCATGAAAGCATGATTTTTCAAAATCTATAAGAAATATGAACTAATTTTAATAAAATTCTATTTTTCACTGTCATAAATATTCTATAGTTCTTCAAAGCAATGTTCTATTAATTTTATTTTTAAATTCTCTACAAAATGAGAAAGATAGTGAACATTACATATTGATAGCATTTCCTTCTCAATACATCAATTTAGAGAGACGTATCTGGATAAACTACTTAGAAAATACCAAATAAATTGATTATTGTATGATGCATATCTAAATATCTACATGTCACATATTTTAACAAATACAATGATTGAAAGAGAAAATATGGTGTTGGAAGTGCAATTTGACTTGATGATTCTCTTTATGAATACGTTTTCATCTTCTCATATGCTATGATAGCACCTCCTGAAGTTGCGATCTCTTGTAATCACAGTAAATTAATACCAGTTGAATCATAGTACGAAGCTGGTAATTTTTAATAACTGAGGACTTTTTAATTGTCTACTTTGTATTCTTTCATATATATAGAGAGAGAGACTTTTTTGACAGAAGACAATCACAAGCTTTGGCAGAAATTTTCATTCTTGGAACTAACTGGTTATTTACATGTTGTATTTTAACATTTGGGAAAGGAGTTAGTCTTAAAACAATAGGCCATTAAAGAAGATCTCAGGCTAGTTTAATTGTTTTTTAATGACTTGGGACATTTTATTGAAAAAAAAGTGAAAAGTAAATATATTGCAAGACCTATTTTTCCATTAGGACAATTAAAAAAGAAGAAATAAAATCCAAATTCATGTTTGCTTTATATTAAAAGAAATATGATTTTTAAAATTTTATTCTAAATTGTTTTAAAATCTAGTGTTTAATGTCAATATCCATACATAATTGCTATCCATCGAATTATTTCATTTTATATTTCAAATATCAATGGATAAACCTGACATATGGAAATCTGGCAGGAGATTTTAGGAATAAACAAGAAGAGACTTTTTTTCACATGGTGAAACATTGGGTATCTACTGTGGAGTACCAACCTTCTTAGATGTTATGTTGATAAATATTTTATGTAAGCAAAGAACAAAGTATAAAAGACAGTGCTATGAACATGAAGAGGAAATGAAAAGTAGAAGCTAGTTATTTCAAACTGAATTAAATAAAAGTTTATATGCACAGGAAGAGAAGTATGAAGGACTTATTTTGTCAGTATGACAGATTAACTGACTGCACAAGACATGTTAAAAGGATTTTTGAATGCTATCTGCCTTAGAAATCATCTGCACCTTGTGATTAGAAGACACAGATTCAAGATAATGGCTCTTTGGATACTCAAACTATAAATATATTTTTGGTATTTGTAAAAAGAGCATATCATTAAAAGATAAAATATTGCTTACGCTCTATTTTTTGCATAATAAGGAAGGAAATATAAATCTTTCATATAGTATAAATTTGATTCCATATTCTCTTGAATTCGTAAGTATCAATCTCTCACTTTACTTAGTTAAGTTTTTCAAACATAAAATTATAATGTTTCTGCTAGCTAGGTTGGGGAATTGATACAAGAATTAGGTCAAATATGCAGATTAGCATTGCTAAGAATTTGACTGAAATTTAGTCTAAGAGAATCTAAGCCATGACCAACCAAGGCATTTATTTAAAATGTATGCTACTCCTATCTAGTTCTCTAATGCTCATTGTGCTCAAATAAAACATTATGATACAATGATGTGTAAAAAGGGACAATTCCAATGTTATAGGCAGGTCCCTTGATCACTCGATCTTTTAAGTAGCAATACTTTCTTATTCATCTTCTATGTATATACTTGATTATGCAGAGAAATTATCACTGTTCAATCATTTTGCACAGTCTCAACTTGCTGAAAAAATTCCAAAAGTGATTCTACTTTACCTTATGCTTTTTTTATATAGAATTAATTTCAAGTTCTACATGTACTTTTATTTGTGAAAATTGAAGGAAAATTTGTTAAGTCAAATACCCAAACCACAGTGTGTGTTTCCAAAGCATAACAATCACTTATTCTGATTTTAACTATAATTTAAAGTATTATACTTGGATTGTAAGTGTCAAAAGGGAGAGATATATATTTATATTTTAAATAAATAGTATCTGATTTAGAGGTTTCTAGTTAAGATAGAGAAGTAGGTAAACTCTATGTTTGCCTCCTCTCATGACCACATCAAAATTATAACTACACTATAGAATACCTGTAATTGGGAGTTACCTGAAGTCTAGCTGAACAGAAGCCCTACAACTGGAGACTCAAAGAAGAGGCCACTCAGAGACTGGTAGCAGGGGCAGAGACATGAAACGAGCCAGTCTCACACCTGTGTGTGGTGGTTGAGAATTGGGAGAAATATGTCAGCTGCATAGGTTCTGCCCCCCGCCCCCCGGAAGAGCAAGGAGTCCCTGCCCTAAACCAGACTCATCAGCCAAAAGTTCCAGTGCCTGAAAAAATTTCCACAATTTCTGGCTGTAAAAACCGGTGGAGATTGTGACAAGAGTGAGATGGAGGGTTGAGGGAGTCGCAGCCTTTCCTCTTAAGGGGCCTGGGTACAAACTTACTCACTGACAGACTCACTGGCTCTGAGCTCCAGCGCTGAGTCAGCAGCTTGAAAAGGAGGAACTGAGTTTTCGGGCTTCAGGGTAAGGGCTGAACTGAATGGGCAGCTTTTTCCCAGACAGAAGTACAAACAGAGGGCATTGTTCTTTTGTTGAGCCCTACCCCACTTGGCTTGCAGACCCAAGGAGCTGCCATATCTGAATTTCCATCAAACTGGTTAACACCTTGCCCTGGTGAGTCCCTGAGACCCTGCCCCTCCCAACTTGCAGGCCCACCCAAGCCACTTCCAGGGGATTTTTCCATACAAACAGCCTGTCTTGGCTTATGCTGTGACTTTCCTAAAATTTCTCAAAGGTTTACAAAACCAAAACAAGCATCATCCGGCCTCAGCTTGCCCCATAACTCCTGCTGAGCAGCCCCAAGCCCAGCTACTAGCAGAAACTGGCTTCAGTTAGTGGCTTGGCCTCTTGAAGTACTTCTAAAAACAGTATGTGTGGTGGCCAGCTGTGGATTGCTTAGTGGTTCATGCCCAGTGGCTGCAGGCAGGATGTAGGCTGCAGCTGAACTTGACCTGTGACAGGACCTCTCCCAGGAGGCCTTAGCTTGCATGCCTGGTAGCCGGCTTTGGTCTGAGCTCAAGCACTATTTGCGGTCACATCTGAGGACAACACACCCAAAGGGCAGACAGGGCAGTTACCAGAGCCTTGCTAAAGCAAATCCTGCTCTATAGGCTCAGCTCCTGCACAACAGCTCCTCTATTGGTCACTGCCAGTCATCACAATCAATCAGTCTAAGAGTCAATCCCTCCCATTGATGAGCGAACAGTGACCAAGACTCAACTACAACAGGAGAGTACACACAACCCATACAAGGGACATACATGGAGCACCTAGCTCAGGTGACCAGAGAAGACTGTGCCATGGTAACCCAGAGCACACCTACTACCTAAGGCCACTCTACTAAGAACAGGAGACATAGCAGCCCTACCTAATAAATTGAAACAAACACAATTATGCAGCTCAAATGGGAAGACAAAGAAACATATCCCAAACAAAAGAACAGAACAAAGCTCCAGAAAAAGAACTGAACAAAATGGAAAGAAGCAATCTACCAGATGCAGAGTTCAAAACACTTGTTATAAGGATGCTCAATAGTATTTGATTTAAATACAGTGTTTTTTTTTTTGTTTTTTTTGTTTTTGTTTTTTTTTTTTAGAATATAGGTTATCTCCCATAGATGATTAATTTAAAAGGATAATAAGTGGTTTTGTTATTTATTATAAATATTTAAATGAATAACATCAAAGAGCCAAAGCTGGTGTTTCATTACATTTTTTCAGCATGAAGCCATATTATACAAGTATCAATAAACTCTGTAGACCTATCAAAAAATCCTTCCTTTTTGAAAATGGGCACTTTCGGGAATGGATACACAACATTCTCAGCTATCACTTTGTCTTTAATTAAAATAATTTAAGTGAGATACATTAGAAAGAAGATAAAATTTACAATTAATTATATAATCTAAGTCAAGATTTTAGGAGTCATAATAGAATGTAGCAGTAATACTAATAAATAATTGTGGTGCCACTAAACCTAAAACCATTAATTAAGTATGTGTGACTACTTGACCAAAAAAATCTCTAAGAATAAATCTTTTACATAAATGAAACTATCTTCAGGCCATGTATCATCAAAATCCAAACATATTTTTGTGGGGGAAAGATACAATATATGCAGGAGCATATAATCATTTATTAATAAATTCTGTCAAAATATTTTGTTTTTTTGTTTGTTTGTTTAAGGCTAATGTAGTCTAGTATATTTAGGAAACGAATACACAAACAATAACCCAGAATAGTGTCTGGCCTTAATCAGCACTTCATAAATATTTGTTGAATGAATGAAAACGGGCTGAATGTTTGAGGGTCAATATGCCACAATTACCTTGTGACACTCCTTCCAGCTCAGTGAAAAAGAACAAAAGCAAATCTAAAGATAAAAGAAAAAAGTCTGTAATGTGTGCCCGTATCTAACTCATTTGTCACTCTTTTAGGCAAATTTTCTAAATGGCCTTTTTGTCAGACTTATATAATCCATCTCTGTTATAATAAACATTCTTCTGAATCACTATCTTGGTTTTCTAAATCATGAGTTCTTCTCCAATAAGAGTTTTGGAAACTTATATCCTTCATGCTTTTTAACCTTAAAAGAAGAAAGAATACTTTATGCCAACTCTACTTTGGACAGAATTCCCATATCTGAAATACCAAATAAAGCATCTCTGACACCTATTGAACCAAAAAAATAATAATCATTTATTATATTGCATGCATTGCTACGTATTGAGAATTATTTGGTAAAAAGAAACATGGGTCTACAGTCATGCTACCTTGAACACGCCTGATCCCATCTGATCTCGGAAGCTAAGCAGGGCCTGCCCTGGTTAGTACTTGGATGGGAGACCACCTAGGAAGACCAGGTGCTGTAGGCATAAAAAAAAAGAAAAAAAAAAGAAAAAAAAAGGAAAAAAAAAAAGAAAAGAAACATGGTCCCAGACCACTTGGCTCTTATATTCTATTAAAATATATATATAGCTATTCAATGGGAGACATGCTAATGTATAGGACTCCATTTAGCATTTTCGAGCAGTTTTGTCATCCTGTCATTGGTATACTGTATAAATGATTTAACTTCAGTGAGTCACTTTAAATTGGGCATTTCCTTATTCGCTACTGATCCAAATTATCTCTTTATAAGTACAGATACAGATCACAAATATCAGCTCAATTAAACCTTCTTTAGTACTTTAAATTTTAAAATATGATCAAACAGCTAATCTCTCTCTCTTCTCCCTCTTCCCTTCCCTCTGTCCATATATATATTGCGAGTAGGTAAGGTTATCATTTTAAATGTTGTTAATATTACAAGGTTCAAAAAACTGGAGTGCATACAAATTTCACCTGATTTACAGGTATCTGCAGTCAAGGTAAAGCTTTACCCTTAAGAATAAATATTTTAAACACTATTTCAAATGGAAGAAATGTCTTATTTGGTTTTCGAAGGAGATCTAAACCATAGATTGTCTCAGTGGAAAGAGTTATTTAAAAATAATTTATTAGACATAAAGAAATGTCTAAGATATATTATACCTAGTACTATAAAATAGAAAAATAATTTTATTCTGTAACTAAATAATTGGGATATATTTAATTTTTATGACTTTTGAATTTGATAGAATTTTTAAAGTATCTAAATTTGACTACTGGGTAGAAAGATAACTGATCCAGTTTTCAAATATACACCATTACATTGCTTACTTGGTATGTAACCTCCACTGCCTTAATGTAATTTGCAAAGTCAATACATGTGTATACTTCAAACAATTAAGGCAAGAATTCACTTCTTATATTTTTATAAATTAACGTTGATTAGGATCAAATTCAGAATGGATACTCATGACTATAATATTTGCTATCATTTCTCTATACTGCAGTTATATGGGATATGAGAGTACAAATGAAATGTTTATCACACAGAAAGAAAACTAAGTCATTTTATTAGTCTACATTGACTTAGCACTCAAGGAAGTCACTTGGTCTATATAATTAATTTATAATCCCAAATTGATATTTAATACTGCATAATATGTATCATTACTGGTCACATTTATAAGACAGATTTAGGAGACAAAACTGTGTACCTCAAATACTATAATAAATATTGACGTATCCATAAATGTGCAACATAATTCTATATGGGTCATTCTCTAAATATATAAAGATACCTATAAAAGAAGGGCAGAAAACAATAACAAACACAAGAATATAGAAATAAAAGAAGGAAAACATATAAATACTCCAAACATTGTGTTATAATCTATTACATATTACATAAAATTGCATATATGTGTATAAATATAAATATAATTTTGTTTTGTTTTTAGATCATCTCTTTTGCATTATAGTGCTCAAATACCATTTCCATACTTAATCTATCAGAATGGATTCATCTTTGTTCTTACAGGAAGTTTTTGTTGTAGATATTAGCAAACTCAAAAATCAGTAGTTAAACTTGCCCAAGCTAACAAGGCTATCAATATTTGGAACTAGAGGCTCTAGTCAAGATGGCAGGGTAGGCGAATGTGGTGTTTGCCTCTTCCCAAGATCAAGTTAAAATTACAACTAAATTATAGCACAATCAGCCAGGAGATCATTTGAAGACTAGATGAACAGAAGTCTTATAACTAAAGATATAAAAAAGAGGCCACACTGAAACTGGTAGGAGGGGCAGAGATGTGAAATGGGCTGGTCCCACACTCATGTGTGGGGGTTGAACCTCAGGAGAGATATTTTGACTGTGAAGGATCCTCCAAAGGAGCAAGGAGCTCTGGCTCCACACCAAGGCTACACAGCCCAGGCTTCCATTGACAAAAAGAGGAGTTCCCACAAAATATGGCTGTAAAAATCAGTGGGAATTCCAACCATCCAGGTGAGATAGAATGAATTAAAAATCTAGATATTCTCTTAAAGGGCACATGCAGACTCACTCACAGACACTCATCCTGGACTTAAGAGGATGAACAGTAGCCTGGAAGGCCTCAGAGACAGATAGAGAAAGACTGAGGTGTGAGTTGTGTGGCTACAAGGCAAGGGCTAGAGGGACAACCACTCTTATCCTTGCATTGAACACTCCTCCTGTGCAGCCTACAGGCAGGTGCCATCTTTCCGGTGTTAAGCCCCTCCCTCCCACACACACACAGCCAAACCGGAATCTGCATTGCTCTGGTGAACTCCAATCACTCCACCCTGGTGACTCCCTGGGATCCTGCCCAACCCATTTGGAAAATTACATGAGGAATGTTTATGGGTGGGCAACCAGCCCCACCCCACCCTCTTGGCAGGAGGTTCCTTCAGCAGCAATTAACAGACCTCGGCTAGCGCACCACTGGAGACGATTCAGGTAGCAGATAATGAGCCCTGGCTTGAGTTTCAGTATTTCTTTAACAAATCTTGGGGTTCTGTGGGCCCAAGGAGGCAGTGACTTTCCTTGGTGCAATCTGAGGCTTTTGCAAGTTGCTGCAGGCTTAGCACTACCACCAAATCTTATTCTACACTTACCTGGTAAACACTACTCCAATTTAGTGACTTCCCAGGACCCCACCTCACAAACTCACGTACCTCCCAAGGCTCTTACAGATGCTGAGCCTTACAGGCAGCCAGAAGGCAGCCTCAAGACTTGGGATGCCCTGGGCCTTTTGCTAAGCTGCTCCAGGCCCGGTACTGGGGGCAGCCAGCCTCAGTAAACCGTGTGGCCACTCCCACATGCCTCCAGGTCCAGAAAAGGCAGAGAGCAAAAAAAGAATGCTTTGAAGCTCCTATCAGGTAGACCTGGGTAAATCATAGGCAATGGTTGACCTTGGCCTGCACTGGAACCCCTCCCAAAGGGCCCCAGAACCAACACACCCAGAGGCTGGTATCTGACCCCAACAGAGTACCATCTGATTAGGCCCACAATTGACACACACAAATGGGTGGTCTCAACAAGCACATGAAAAACCACTCTGTGAGATAAGACTCAACACAAGAGCTCTTACCCTATGAGTGTGTCCAATCCTCACAGCCAGTCAGTCAGAGAGTCAATCCACCACTGATATGCCAACAGCAATCAAGGCTCAACTACAACAGGAAAGCACACACAACTCACACAAGAGGAACTCCTTGAGCACCCAGAGCATACGACTGGGGAGACTGTCAATGAGCCACACAGGGCACCTACTACATAAGGTCACCCAACCAAGACAGGAAGATGTAGCATATCTACCTAACACATAGAAATAAACACGACGAGGCAACCAAAATTAGAAAGAAAGATGTCTCAAATAAAAGAACAGAAGAAAACTCCAGAAAAAAAAAGAAAAAAAACAACAAATAAACGAAATGGAGGCAAGTGACTTACTATGTGCAAAGCTTACAATACTAGTTATAAGGTTGCTCAACAAAATCAGAGGAAGAATACATGATCTCAGTGATAACTTCAACCAAGGGATAGGAAACATAAAAAAGGACATAGAAACCTTAAAAAAGAACCAGTCAGAAGTGTAGAATATAATAACTGAAATGAAAAAATACACTAGAAGCAAAAGACTGCATCAGTGATTTGGAAGAAAAGGTAGCAGAAAATACCCAATCAAAACAGAAAAAATAAAAAGAAACAAAAGAAATGAAAAAAGTTTAAGAGGCCTCTGGGACATCAAAATAACAACATTCTCATTGCAAATGTACCAGAAGAAAAAGAGACAAAGGGATTGAGAGCCTATTTGAAGAAATAATGGGAAAAAAATATCTTCAACAACCCGGTGAAGAAAATTGACATACAACCTCAGGAAATGCAGAGAGTTCCACGAGTGAAAGACAGAGAGAACCTTAAAAGTGGCAGGAGAAAGGCAGTTAGCTACCTACAAGGGAACTCCCATAAGACTGTCAACTGATTTCTCAAAAGAAACTTTGCAGGCCAGAAGAGATTGGCATAAAATGTTCAAAGTTATGAAAATAAAGAACCTACAATCAAGACTATTCCACACACTAAGGCTATCAATTAAAATTGAAAATGATAACACAATAACAACAAAAAAACAAACAAACAATCTGATTTAAAAAATTGGCAGAGAACCTGAACAGACACTTCTCTCAAGAAGACATACAAATGGCCAATGAACATATGAAAAGATGCTCATCATTGCTAGCTGTTAGGGAAATGCAAATCAAAACCACAATGAGATACCATCTCACACCTGCTAGAATAGCTGTTATCAACAGGACAAGTAATAAGTATTAAAGAGGATGTGAAGAAAAAGGAACCCTCATACTCTGCTGGTGGGACTGCAAATTGGTATAGACACTATGGAAAAGAGTATGGATGTTCCTTAAAAGACCAAGAATTGATCCAGCAATGTTCCTACTGGATATCTACCTGAAAGACTTGAAAACATATATCCAAAAAGATATTTGCACACCGATGTTCATAGTGGCCAGGACATGGAAGCGACCGAAGTGTCTTACAATAAATGATCGGCTAAAAAAGCTGTGGTACATATATACAATAGAATATTAGTTAGCCATACAAAGAGATGAAATACTGCCATTTGAGACAGCATGGATGGATCTCAAGATAATCATGCTAAGCGAAATAAGACAGAAAAGGTTGAAAACCACATGATATCACTTATATGTGGGATAAAAAAATAAAATCAACAAATGAACAGAACAAAAAAAACAGAGACTCATAGTTATGGACAATAGACTAGTGGTTACCAGAAGGGAGGGGGAAAAAGGAGAGGGGGAAAGTAGATGGGGTAAAAGGGGTCAAATATGTGGCGACAGAAAGAAATCTATGGGAGTGAGCACGCAATGCAATATATATGTCTTACTGTTGAATTGTACACCTGAATCTTACTGGATTTCGTTCACCAACAACACCATAATATAAAAAATAAATAAATAAAGGTGAGATAAAGAGCTTCCCAGACAAGAAAAAGGTAAAAAATTTCTTCATCACTGAGCCAGTATTACAAAAAATGTTAAAGAAATTTCCTTAAGAAGAAGAGGGGAAAAAAAAAAACAAAATTTGAATAACAAAATGGCAACAGTTATGTACCTATCAATAATTACTTTAAATGTAAATGAATTAAATGATCCAATCAAAAGAGATAGAGTAGCCGGAATGGATAACAAGACCCATACATATGCTGTCTATAAGAGACCTGCTTCAGATAAAAAGACACACACACATACTGAGAGATATGGCAAAAGATACTTTATTCAAATAAAGCTGAAAAAAAAAAAGTTGGGGTAGCAATACTTCGACAAAGTAGACTTTAAAACGAAGGCTATAAAAAGAGACAAAAAAGAGCATTATATTATGATAAAAGGATGAATGCGACAAGGGGACATAAACCTAGTAAATATTTACACACTCAATATAGAAGCACTTAAATATATAAAGCAAATGTTGACAAGCATAAAGGGAGAGATGTACAGTAATACACTCATAGTAGGAGAATTTAATGCCCCATTAACACCAATGGACAGATCTTTCAGACAAAAATCAGTAAGGAAACAGGGTCCTTAAACAACACATTACACCAGATAGATTTAATTGATATTTTCAGTGTTTCACCCAAAGCAGCAGAATATACATTCTTCTCAAGTGTATGTGGGACATTTTTCAAGATAGAGCATGTGTTAAGCCACAAAACGAGTATCAGTAAATTTAACAAGACTGAACTCATATCAAGCCTCTTTCAGACCTTAACAATATAAAAATCAATTACAAGAAAAAAATTGAAAACAGCACAAACACATGAAGGCTTAATACTATGCTACTAAATAATGAATGAGTTAACAATGAGATCAAGGAAGAAATCAAAAATTATCTCGAGACAAATGAAAATGAAAACACAATGACCCAAGTTTTATAGGACACAGCAAAAGCAGTCCTAAGAGGGAAATTCAGCAATACAGGCCTATCTCAAGAAACAAGAAAAAGTTCAAATAAACAATCTGATCTTACATTAAAAAAAAAAAAAAAAACTAGGAAAAGAACAGCAAACAAAGCCGAAAACGTAGAAGAAAGAAAATAATAAAGATTAGAATGGAAATACATAAAATAAAGTCTAGAAAAACTATACAAAAGATCAATGAAATGAAGAGCTGATTCTTTGAAAATATAAAATTGATAAACCTTTATGCAGAGTCATCAGGAAAAAGAGACAGAGGATACAAATAAAATCAGAAATGAAAGAAGAAAAGTGACAACTGACTCCAAAGAAATACAAAGGATTATAAGAAAATACTGCAAGCACTGTATGCCAACATATTGGACAATCTAGAAACATTCAATCTCCCAAGACTGGACCAGATTGCTTAACAGGCAAATTTTACAAAACATTTAAAGAACGAACACCTATTCTTCTCAAACTATTCAAAAATTCAAGAGGAGGGAAAGCTCTCAAACTCAATATAGAAGGCCACAATTACCACGATTCCAAAACCAGACAAAGACATTACCATAAAAGAAAATTATAGTCTGATATCCCTGATAAACATAGATGGAAAAATGCACAACAAAATAGTAGCAAACAGAATTCAGCAATACATTGAAAAGATCATACATCATGGTCAAGTTGAATTTATTCCTGGGATGCAAGTTTGGTTCAACATTTTCAAATCAATTAATGTACCACATTAACAAATTGAAAGATAAAAATCAAATGATTTTAAAAATAGATGCATAAAAAGCATTTGACAAAATCCAGCATTCATTCACGATAAAAACTCTCAGCAAAATGGGAATAGAGGAAACATATCTCAACATAATAAAGGCCATATTGGACAAACCCACAGCTAACATCATATTCAACAGGGGAAAAGCTAAAACAGTTTTCCTTAAGATCAAGAAAAAGACAAGGATGTCCACTTTCACCACTTTTATTCAACATAGTATTGGAAGTCCTAGCCATATCAATCAGACAAGAAAAAGAAATAGGAGTAAAAAATGGCATAGATGATAGAGTCTCTATTCATCCCTCTGGCGACCAAATAAGATTTGTGATGGAAACAAGGAGCAGCAGCAAGGAAAAATTCGCCTGGGATCTAGATGAACAAGCCATACAACTAGGGAGAAATCCAAGAAAGCACCCTGCAAAGGCAGAGGGTAGGATGGGGCAAGGATGCGGGGCTGCCCCGGTGCAAGCAGCTGAGTGAGAATGAGGCTGTGGCAGCAGCAGTGACAGAGCCTCTTAAAGGGGCGGCTTCCGCTAGCAGATTTTCACTGTGACCCACCTGCCCACCCTGAGCACAGTGCCAATTCGGCTGCGTGCAGGGGGCACCAGGGACTTAAAGGGAGACATTGTCGGAGTGAGGGCCGAGGTGAAACTAGCGCTGTACAGAAGTGCCAGCAGTATCTATTATTCCCTATTGAGCCCTACCCCCTCTCAGTGCACAGACACAGTGCCACCATAGCCGAGAGGTCATCAAACTTGATAACAGAGGTCGCTCCACCCAGAAGATACCCTGAAACCCCGCCTCCCCCAACTCACGGCCCCACAAGCCACATCGAGGTATATCCTCAGCGAGTCAGGTGCTCTTTGCTGAGCAGCGCCTAGACTCACATTGGCGTCAACTGCCTCAGTTTCTGGTGTGGACTTTTGAAGCAACTATAAGCACAGCATCTGTGGATTGCTTGCTGAATCTTAACAGATGGCACCAGAGGAGTAGAGGCTTGGGCTAAGTTTGGCCTTCAGCTGAACCCATCTCAGGACTGTGCCACTGGACATCTACTTCACAAATCCACGCTAATAAGACCGGGAGGCTTAGGAGCTTTGTTTAGTACATAGAAACAGACACAGAAAGGCAGCCAAAATGGGAAGTCAAAGAAGCAGAAACCATATTACAGAACAGAACAGAGATCCAGATTTTTACTGTGACCTACCTGCCCTCCCTGAGCAAGTAATTTATCAGATGCAGAGTTCAAAACACTGGTTATAAAGATGCTCAATGAACTTTTGGGAAGTGTAGATAAAATCAACAAAGACATAAAAAACATAAAAATGGAAATGGAAATTATAAAAGGGAACCAGTATGAAATGAAGAACACATTATCTGAGATGAGACGTATATTAAATGGAATAAACAAAGTGAATAAAGAAAAGGATCAAATGCCCTATCTAGAGGATGGGAAAGCCAAGGACACACAATCAGATGACAAGAGATAAGATGCCAAGACTATACAAATAATTTAAGGAACATATGGGGCACTATTAAGGGTCCAAATATCTGTCTGATTGGTGTAACTGAAGAAAATGAAGATGTTGAGCAGCTGTTTGAAAAAATAATGATGGAAAGCTTCCCTAACCTGGTGAAGGAAATGGACATGGAAGCTCAGAGAATTCCAAAAATCAGGGACCCAAAGAGGCCCACACCAATACACATCATAATTAAAATGCCAAAGATTAAATACAATGAAAGAATATTAAAAGTGGCAAGGGAAAAACAGATAGTTACTTATAAGGGAATACTCATAAGTCTGGCAGCTGATTTCTCAAAAGAAATTATGCAGGACGGAAGGGCTTGGCAAAAAATGTTCAACAGGATCAAGACCCAGGATCTACAGCCAAAAATAATTTATTCAGCAAAGCTATCATTTAGAGTTGAAGGACAGATAAAGAGCTTCCTAGACAAAAATAAGCTAAAGGAATTTATCACCACCAAAGCAGTATTACAGGAAATGTTTGAGGGACTTCTTAAAAAAACCAAAAAACAAAAAACAAAAACAAACAAACAAACAAACAAAAATGTATCAAAAACAGGAATAAAGAATAGTAACAACTACATTCCTATAAATAAGTACCTTAAATGAAAAAGAATTAAGTGTTCCAACCAAAAGATAGAGTGGCAGAAAGGATAAGAAAACAAGACCTCAACATTTGAAAAGGAAGGAAGTGGAAAATGATATTACTTTGATGGACCTAGAAGATATTTAAGTCAGACAGAGAAAGACGAACACTATATGATTTCACTTATTGCGAAATCTAAGGAATAAAAAAAATAATAATAATCAATAACAGACTCACAAATATAGTGGAGAATTTGGAGATGGACAGAGGGGAGGGGAGTTTGGGGAGTTGGGAGAATGGGGCGAAGGATTAAAGAAGTACAAATTAGTAGCTGATAGATGGTCACGGGGATGAGGAGCATAGCATAGGGAATGCAATTAACATTAATACGTAGGTTAGGTGAAGGGTCAAGGGGGGAGGGAGCAATGGGGGGATCGTTTTATAAACTATATAGATGTCTAACCAATGTACTGTATACTTGAAACTAATTAAAATTAAAAAAAAATAAAAGAAGAAAAATAAATCAAAGGTATCTACATTGCAAAGGAAGAAGTAACACTGTCATTTGCAGATGACATGACACTATATAGAGAAGACCGTAAAGAATCCACTAAAAAATGCTAGAGCTGATATGTGAATTCAGTAAAGTTGTAGAATACAAAATTAACATTCATAAATCAGTTGCATTTTTATACAGCAATAATGAACTATCAGAAAGTAAAATTAAGAAAATAATTCCACCTACAATTGCATTAAAAACAATACGACATCTAAGAATAATTTTAACCAAGGAGGTAGAAGACCTGTACTCAGAAAATTATAAGTAGTTGAACAAAGAAATGGAAGAAGATTCAAATAAATGGAAGCATATACTGTTCTCCTAGATATGAAGAATTAACATTGTTAAATGTTTATACTACTTAAAGACAATCCTGAGAAAGAAGAGCAAAGTCAGAGGTATCACACTACCTGATATCAAACTATACTATAAAGCTATAGTTATCAAAACAGCATGGTACTGGTGTAAAAAGAGACATAGTCATTAAAACAGAATAGAGAGCCAGGAAATAAACCTATATTTATATGATCATTTAATCTATGACAAAGGAGGCAAGAATACACAATGGGGTAAAGACAGTATCTTCAATAAATGGAAAACTGGTCAGATAAATCTAAAAAAAATGAAACTGGACCACATTCTTAATCCATATACAAAAATAAACTCAAAATAGATTGAAGACTTAAATTTAAGAGCTGAGGAAATCAGAAGCATGAAGACCCAAGGGATCCCCTCAAACTCTTCCCTTGAAATTACAACAAAATGAATAGCTACAATCCAACAGAAAACACCCATTCTAGCACACAAACACACCTGAGAGATCTATGCATTACAGTATTTGAAGGTGGGTAAATCGAGTGAGCAAAGGAAGAAGAAAGGGAGAGCAGCCGAGACCAGTGCTGCAGACACAGCCCAAAGCTCCCTGCAGGATGTGGGAATAGCGGGGTAAGTATATGATCATTTGTGCTCTCTGAAGCCTGAAGCAATCCTGTCTGAGTGATCAGCATATTCCACATGGCAGAGCCCATATATGAGGGCAGAAACTAGGGCAGAGACAAACTACAGAGAGGTGACAGCTGTGTTTTAGCAACCTCCATTCCCAGACAGAGGGCAAGTCATGGCCTGGCTGCCTTCCCCCACCCTCCAAGAACACTCATCCCAATACCCTCCCAGAGCTAACCGTGGGCCCTAGAGGAAAGTGCAGCAGTGAAGGTCAGGCTGTAGAGCAGGGAACTGAGACACACACTGGGGCCAGTCCCAGTACCAGGGGTGGAGACATAGAGAGAAGGCAGCTGAAGTTTGGCAGCCAGCATAAATAGAAAGACAACAGCCACAGACACACAGGTAGCCTATCCCAAACCACCTCATACCCACCCATGCAGGCTGATTGGATGATTAGCTGCTTCAACAGTACCAGGACTTCAGGGTCTCTTTAGAGTTTGGCTCCCTATTGCCCATCACATTATCCACAGGGGTAGATTCCTGGCACCATGGTAACCTGGTCACAGGGGTGACACATGCCTCCCCAAGGAATAAGGAGTATTTATTGCCACAACACAGAGATCTTGGAGGCCTGGGCAGTGCAGGAGGCTTATGCACCAACTACTGGAAAACAAAAGAAAACTTCTTATCAATCTTCTAAAGAGCGAACACCCCAAATATCTTTTTAAAAGCAGAGTACATTTTCAAAAATGCCTAGGCAAGTTGAAAAAAAAAATCAAATACCATAAAGAGCAAGGTGACAAGGCAACTCAGGAAGAAAATGAAAAATCTTCAGAAAATAAAAGTATGGAAATATGCAATTTAAATGACAGAGAATTCAACATTACAGTAATGAAAAAACTCAACGAGATGAGAGAAAATAATGGTGGCCAGTTCAGTTCAATGAATTGAGAAACAAAATCATTGAACAACAGGAATACCTTAAAAAAGACTGAAACAAACAAAAAAATAGAACTTCTGGAGCTGAAGAACACAAATAAAGAAATGAAGAATGAAATACTGTGCACAGGAAATAGAGCTGAGAAGATGGTAGAAACATTAGTTATATCGAAACAGAAATCTGGAAATGATGCAGATGAAAGAAAAGAGAGACTTGAGAGTAAAATAAAAAATAAAAGAACTCTACAAGATCTATCTGACATCATCAGAAGAGTAATATAAGAATAATGGGTGTACCAGAAAGAGAAGGGAGGGAGAAGGGAACAGAGAGGCTATCCAAACAAATAGTTGAAGAAAACTTTAAAAACTTATGGAAACAAGTGGATCCTCGAATCCAAGAAGCAAACAGAACACCAAATTATCTCAATCAAAAAAGGCCTTCTCCAAAACACAGTACATTACATTTGTCAAAAATTAATGACAAATACAAAATTCTCAAGGTAACCAGGGAAAAGAAGACAGTGACCTGTAAAGGAAAACCCATTAGATTATCATCAAACTTTTAAGCAGAAACTCCACAAGCTAGGAGGGAGTGAAATCAAATATTTGAACTATTGAAAGAGCGAAATAACCAGCCAAGAATAATATATCCAGCTAAGTTCTCTTTTAGATATAAAGAAGAAATAAAGACCTTATCAGACACATAAAAGATAAGGAAATTTTCTACCACAAGATCCGCATTGCAGGAAATACTGAAGGGGGTCATTCTACCTGAAACAAGAGGACAAAAAAATACAAAACTATGAGTAAGATAGTTAACAGAAACAGAAACAGAAAATTATGACCCTTATAAAGAAGAGGGTATTATAAGTTAAAAATTACATAACTGTTAAGTGTCAAAAAATATTTAAAAGAGAATATGACAGTTACTGCAACCTAGAAATGAACTCACAATATAGAGATAATTTTAGACAACAAAGACAGAAAAGAGGGAGTAAGAGTCTGAATCGTCAAAGAACAATGGAGATAAGATCCAAACTAAAGAAAAAGACTACTGTAAATATATACAGTAGTATATACATTCCTTTACATAAATATAATAGTAACCACACAAAAATCCCCAAACTGAGACACATAACATAAAACAAAAGGGAACAGAGGGAGAAACCATAAAACATTAAATTATACTACAAAGCAACAATAATCAAAACAGCATGGTATTAGCAAAAAAGCAGACACACAGAACAATGAAACAGAATCGAGAGTTTACAAATAATTCCCTGTATATATAGGCAAATAATTTTCAACAAATTAGCCAAAAAAATACAAGGGAGAAAGAAAAGTCTCTTTAATAAATGGTTCTGGGAAAACTGCAAAGTCACATGGAAAGGAATGAAACTAGACTACTATTTGCTAATATAAACCAAAATTAAATCAAAATGGATAGAAGACTTAACTATAAGACATAAAACAATAGCTTGCATAAGAGAAACATAGGTACTAAATTCATGAACCTTGAATTTAGAGAGGATTTTATGAATTTGACCTCAAAGTCAAGGGAAGTAAAAGGAAAATAAATGAATGGGACTATATCAAACTAATAGCTTCTGTACATCAAAGGAAACCATCAACAAGACAAAGAGACAATAAATTAAATGTGAGAATATATTCGCAAACAACACCTCTGATAAGTGACTAATATACAAAGAACTCGTACAACTCAACAACAAAAATAACAAGCAATCCAGCTGAATAATGGACAGAGAACATGACCAGACACTTCTTCCAAGAAGACATACAAATAGCCAACAGATATATGAAAAGATGCTCAACTTCACTAATTATTGGGGAAATGCAAATCAAAACAACAATGAAATATCACCTCACACCTGTTAGAATGACTATCATCAACACAAGTAATAAAAAGTTTTGTAGAGATTGTGGAGAAAAAGGAACCCTCATACACTGCTGGTGGGAATGTAAGTTGGTACAGCTA